>NC_138305.1:69462500-69512500 GCF_965601325.2 Salmo salar
CGGCATTCCAGATTAAATTTATGAACACACCTGCAGTGTTAGCCAGACTTTAGTCTTGAAATCTTTGGTTGTTTAGTACATAGCCTCATATGTGAATCCTTAAAGAAATGGGTGGGGCTAAAGCTTAAGAGGGTGTGAACGATGCTGAATGGGTGTAGACAAAGAAGAGCTCTCCAGTAGGTACCAAAATATTCAAGGGCCATTTTCTCAAAAGTGAGGTTACAAGTTTATCAACTTTCAAAGCAGAATTACTTTCCCATTGTTCCTCAACTGTAGTGTATGCGATACCATTTTCTAGTTCTGAGTCTCTACTTTTATCCAATGCAAAAAACACCATTTCAAATGTTGCTACCTAAGACCGAATCGAGCCAGTCAGTTACGAATCGAGCCAGTCAGTTACAAATGTGCAAACATTTGTTTTAGCTAAAAAAAACTTTTCGCTTTGTCATTAGTAGGAAAAAAGTATTTCATAAATTTAAGAATAAGGCTGTAACGTAACAAAATGTAGAAAAAGTCAAGGGGTTTGAATACTTTCCGAATGCACTGTATGAATAATATCAAACATGACAAAATCCTCATACTGCTGGACGTAGCATGAACTACCCTATGTGAGTATTGGGAATATAAATGAATGCATGTACTGTAGATAGCCCATATATTTTGATGTAATTGTTTGATGTACAGTATCATCTATCCTACACCCAAACAAGGGCACTGCGTTCATCCACCTCTGGCCTGCTCGCCTCCCTACCTCTGAGGAAGCACAGTTCCCGCTCAGCCCAGTCAAAACTGTTCGCTGCTCTGGCACCCCAATGGTGGAACAAGCTCCCTCACGACGCCAGGACAGCGGAGTCAATCACCACCTTCCGGAGACACCTGAAACCCCACCTCTTTAAGGAATACCTGGGATAGGATAAAGTAATCCTTCTAACCCCCCCCCCCCCCTTAAAATATTTAGATGCACTATTGTAAAGTGGTTGTTCCACTGGATATTATAAGGTGAATGCACCAATTTGTAAGTCGCTCTGGATAAGAGCGTCTGCTAAATGACTTAAATGTAAATGTAGCTAGCATGGGTAGTAATCCCTCGTTCTATTCTACCTAGATGTTGGCGAGCAGGTACGTGTATGCGTTTAGCATTGGTCCTCTCCCCTATCAGGGGCCTTAAGAGCTGCTCATTTCCTCTCATGGTGGTGGATGTGTCTAATTGGCCTGGGGTGGCTTAGAGAGTGTGGAGGAGAAGAAGCACTACTGACAGACTGAGCACTGAACTCTGAAAACACTGATAACTCATCCACACACACCTACACACCCACACTGCAGCTACAGAAAGAGATAGCGAGAAGGAAAGAGAGAGAGCTTTCAATCTCCTCGGCCTCCCCTCTGCCCATGTCTCTCTCTCATGCGTGCTCTGCATGGAAACATTGAGACAAGAAACCATCATCCTGAAAACCTACAGGAGAAAAAAGATCTAATCCTGAGTGAATCTGTTCTTGCCTCATGGAGAGCAGTGGAGAAGCACGTTTATTCCCTGCAGGAAATTACTGTTTGATTTCCTACCTGTCAGGATGATAGAATTCAGGAAGGGGGGATGGTGAGTGAAAAATCTATGATTTAAGTCTGAGAGCTTCTGTTTGCTCAGGAGCAGACAAGGCTTCACTGAAGGGAGAGCAGTACTATGATAATGTCACTGAAGAGATAGAGCAGTACTATGATAATGTCACTGAAGGGATAGAGCAGTACTATGATAATGTCACTGAAGGGATAGAGCAGTACTTAGAGCAGTACTATGATAATGTCACTGAAGGGATAGAGCAGTACTATGATAATGTCACTGAAGGGATAGAGCAGTACTATGATAATGTCACTGAAGGGATAGAGCAGTACTATGATAATGTCACTGAAGGGATAGAGCAGTACTATGATAATGTCACTGAAGGGATAGAGCAGTACTATGATAATGTCACTGAAGGGATAGAGCAGTACTATGATAATGTCACTGAAGGGATAGAGCAGTACTATGATAATGTCACTGAAGGGATAGAGCAGTACTATGATACTGTCACTGAATAGATAGAGCAGTACTATGATAATGTAGAGTTGCAAATGTGTTCACAACTGCATACTCAACATTGTAATCATGTATGGACACACACATGAACCCCCACATAAATCATGAAGCAGAAACTTCTTGTTCCTCCCTCCAAAAGTCCTCTTATATTAATGGGCATAAAAGGACTGCGTTCCCATAGTGACTCCCTTGGGGACGATTAGGACATAATTTCTCTGAGACAGATACTGCTTGAGACGCGCCAGCCGTCTCCAGAGCATTGGGCCATGCAGTGCAGGAGTGGAGAGGGGGATGAGAGAGAGGAGAGAGAGAGAGGATAGGGAGGAGAGGAGGGAGAGGGACCCTGTCCCCCTCTCTCAGGTGGGAATAGGGGAGGGGAAATAACAGAAACAAATCTAAAGCTACGTAAACATCACACAGATCTCAACTCCCTCAGCTAGCTCCTTCCTGACTATCACAAACAAGCCTTAAATAGACGTGAAAGATGATAAAAACCAGACAGGAACCAGGGATAATGGAAAATAGAATAAAAGTGTGTGAGTGGGGGATGGAAAGAGAAAGAGAGAGAGAGAGAAAGAAAGTGAGGAAAGTGTGATCCTCTTTAGCATAGCGTTTAAGCTTTAAGCTCTCTCTGACTGTGTGATGCACTCACCCAGGTCTACTGTACCCCAGGAATAACGTTGACATTCAAATCAGCGCATCCACACACACACACACACACACACACACACACACACACACACACACACACACACACACACACACACACACACACACACACACACACACACACACACACACACACACACACACACACACACACACACACACACACACACACAGAGAGCATCACTCCAATAGCAGAGCTCTGTCATCTTTACCATCAATGCTAGGCTAATGCCACACCGACTACGCTGCTTTGGGCCAACATGCATGTCAACCGAGTGAGCATTCTGCTTCCATTTAGAGGGCCAGCATTTCCCGCAGTGCGTACAGAAAATATGCATATTGAGCTGAGCTGCTTTGTATTGCATTGCATTGCATTGCATTGCGTGCAGCTGTGACAATGCCTGCCTGCGCTGCCTGTCTCCAACTTTACTGGGCTCAGCTTTGCTTACTTTTCAGGGGCATGTAGGAATTATAGATTGTCAAGAGCTGATTTCGGTTTGGAATTATCCTAGCCCAGAATAATCCGTCTGATTGTGAAGCCACCTTCCCACACCGATGATGAGCCTCAGGGGTTAATGAGCTGGTTGGAAGCTCATGGAGTCCTCACTTTTTTTCTGCTGAGAGTGGAAATGCATGTTGAAGTGTTGAGGAGGACGGTGGGTGTGTTCAGATATTTGTTAGAAAACAATAACGATTAAAAGTGTCGATCGAGAGTGAATTCTTCTGAGGTACAGTAGCACTGTACTGCCCTTTCCTCATCCTATCCCCTCTTCCCTCATCCAATCCACCCAAAATGTGCTTCACTTGTCAACCCATCAATCCCCTTTCCCCTTCTTATGTTTCCCCTGCCTAACCTTTGACCTCCCTCAGTGCTTCTTATTCATAAAAAAAAACACGTCTTCACCTTACCCCTCCTCCATCTCCTACGACTTACACACTGCTCCTCCTCTTCCTGCACATGTCAGATGATAGTTTACCTTGGCTGGTGCTTCTCTCTCTCTCCTCTCTCTAATGCAAACATGATCCCCCACCTTGGAAGAATCCTTTTAGCTGAATCCCCAGTAAAACCCAGGAGAACATGGGAAACCACTGGATCCTGGAGGAGCTCTGTCTGTCTACCTCCAGATCCCTCTCCCTGGGATCATCCCCCACCAGGGAAGGAGGATAAATCCTTGAAATATTAGGATGTTAGGAGAAGGCAGGCAGGGAACGCCGTGGGGCCTGGAGTGGAGAATGTTCTGGGTTGCAGTGGCTACACCATGGAATGGGATAGTTAACCACCTCTCTTGATACGTCCCAAATTGCACCCTATTCCCTAAATAGTGCATTCATTTTGACCAGAGCCCTTTGAGCCGTCTTTCGGATGGGACGGGTGTCCTGCCTCTCTGTGGTTACTAAAGATCCCATGGCACTTATTGTAAGAGTAGGGGTGTTAACCCGGTGTCCTGGCTAAATTCCCAATCTGGCCCTCATACCATCATGGTCACCTAATCATCCCCAGCTTCCAATTGGCTCATTCATCCCCCCCCTCCTCTTCCCTGTAACTATTCTCCAGGTCGTTGCTGTGAATGAGAATGTGTTCTCAGTCAAATTACTTGGTAAAATAAGGGTAAGAAAAAAAAGATTTAAAAAGCAATTTAAAAGGAGTGCACGTTAAAGGGAACAGGGTGTCATTTCTGACGTAGACTCCGCGTAGGAATGCTTCCGTGTAGGAATGTCATTACCATGGTTGACTGGTGCGATATGCTAATATCAAGTCTCATATGCACAGTACGTGCACAGTGGCTTACTGAACATGCAATTGTTCATGTGACTGGATTATAAAACAGTTGAGTAACTATAACGTGAAGTTGTTTAAGAAAGTAAGAAATGTTGGAGTAGAGCTTTAAGGGGAGAATGCTGTTAACAGCGAGTTTTTCTTCCAGGCTCAGGTCTCCTGTTTCTGCTATGCAATGTTCCAAACCCCAATTTTCTCCCAGACCCAGGCTCATTTTCCCTGTGCTTGCTGGTGTCGGGGAACAAGTGGGATTTGCATCGTAAATTTGGTAATAAAACTCCTGGACTGAATCAGAATCAGCTCCTCAGCCGAAAAGAAAGAAGCAGCTTGAGAGAGGAAAAAGCCACAGCTTTCCTCTTTTCTCAGCAGCTGCAGACTGTCAGAAGGAAAACGATCCATCTATGTTTCTTTCTTGTTTGTTTGTTTGCCATATAGTGTTTGTTTGTGTGTGTTTCTTCTTCTTCTTTGTTGGTTCTCTCCTGAAGAGACTCCAGAACTATCCATCTGCCTGTGTTACCGTGGTGACATCCCTTTGAGCGGCTGACGAGGCAGCGTTAGAGAACGCAACAACCGGAGAAGCAAAATGCCAGCCTAATTAGCGTGACTGCAGAGCCGGCGGAGGGTGAAGCTCGTTATGGGCACAGCTCGCTATGATGTGTCTGCGCATGAATATGCACATTTTACACAAGAAAAAAAAGCGCGCACTTCTAGTAGTTCAAGGTAACCAACTAACATGCCGGATGGTGTTGATTGGGTCATTTGGTAAAAAGTTTGCAAGACTCCATGTGTGAATTTTGTTTCTGTGCATGACTTTCTTTGTTATCTAGGCGTGGATGTGCAGTATGTGTGAGCGTGTGAGTGTGAGATGGTGTTTGAACACGTCTGCTCTCCATGCTTCTCGCATACACTCTCCCAGGATGCTGCCTGTGGACTCCAAAGTAGAAAGTGAAGTATCCATCAACCATCTTCCGTTCCTCTGCCTTCCTCTCCTCTCAAGCCTACCCTCCCACGACCATCCTGCTGGGCCAATCCAAGCTAGCCCGGACTGGCTTCCGAGCCAGGCCCACGCCGGAGCCTCCCCGCTGGGTGCAATATGGCACCTACCTCCCCTGCACTGCCAGCACACTGGGGCTGCCCCTTCGACGTGGCGTCCACCAGCCCTAAGCAGACAGAGACTTATGGCAGCTCTAACTCACTCTGGGCAGGCAGGGATAGAGGGAGACATGGAGCGATATGGAGCGGGGGGGAAACATGTTGTTCAAACATGAACAAGAGTCATTAGCCTCAAGGGATTGGCTCTGTTCCCACCACTGACATCATCAGTGGCTGAAGAGACAACAACGAAACAAGATCAGCAACAGCAGCAAGGTAAACGTTGAAGTAACATCTCCCAACCAGGAGACAATGGCCCAATCGAAGGTCTACGCCTTCATGTCCGCACTTCGACAGCCTCCCTGTCTGACATTGACGTTGAGACAATAGGCTTGATGAGTTGTAGTTTGTCTTTGTGAAGTCAATTACACTGAGTGTGCCAGTCCTCTTGCCTCAAAACTCCCATTGCCGTCTGCCCGTCGCAATCACCAACCGCTACCCCATAGTGGGAGGAACACAGAACAGCAAATTAACTTGGCCCGGCCACAAAAACCTCTTAATGTTCCCCGCATTTAATTGGCAAGTTGAAACTTGGGAGAGCGGGATTCAGTAAGAGAGATTTGTGATCTGTCTCTATCGTTCCTTTTCCTCTTCCTTTTCTTTTCTATTCTTTGCTGTTCCTGTCAGAGGCAGGCAGAGAGAAATGTTTCCAGGCCCAGACAGGCTTAATGAGGAGGACAGGTAAGTCTGGGAAGGTTGTGTGTGTTTGTGTGTGTGCGTGCGTGCGTGCTAGGATCTCCGTTCAAGTCTGAAACGCTTGAGTCATGAGGTAGCCAAGCTCACAAGGCACACCACGGGTCTCACTCCCAAAAACAGGAACAGTCAGCCTGTCAGAGTGCGGTCATTTCCCCAGCTGCAGCGACTCCAACTCCTTAAATCACACAGAAGTGCCATCATCTGTCAAAGTGGTCTTTGGTGACCCTGTGGAGGGTGGCGTTTAAAATCCTTCCAGTGTTGGACCCTATTATCTGGGTATGAGGGGGTGGGTTCAGCCGGGTCAGACCTGAGCTGACCCCTCTCTCTCAGGGCCTCAAATACAGGCTCGAAACAAACAAGCCAAAATAATCCTCACCGCCATCCCTCGTCCTAGGGATCCCGAGGAGGATGAGCAACCGAGCAGCACAGTGAGCACACAGCAGAACAGCACACAGTGGTAAACAAAACCAGGACGTGTCCACACATCCTAACTCAATCACTACGGCTCCACCCGCAGAACAATCTCTCTATGAGCTAGGCAGGCTTCTCTTGGCAAGGGAATAGGTGAGAGACTTGGCTAGGGGCCCACACGTTGGCAGAAGCGAGCGTGCATTTCAATTAAACACTTTCTTTAGCTGCGCCAGAAGGAGGATCTTCCGAGAGGAAGATCGAACAGAAGAGAAAGAGAGCGAAAGAGAGAGAGAGCGAAAGAGAGAGAGAGAGAGAAATAAAGGGAGAGAGAAACAAACAAATGTAATAATATGATATAGGAATGGAATGCAAGGCAGTGTCAGTATGTACTGAAAGTAATAGTGGAAGACGTGAGAGAGAGAGAGTGTGTGGTGGTGTTGTGGAGGCTTGTAGATCACTCTGCTTCCTGTGTAAATTGACAGGTAAATTAGCATCTTTAGCTAACAGGGCAAGCCCTCCTCTGCCTCCTTTCCCTCCGACAGAGGCAGCTTCTTGACCCTACCATATCCCCTGCCGCTCCGCGCCACCGCATTAGCATTTAAACACACAAAGACACGTTCACACTTCTATTTATAGACACACATATAAGCGCACACACGCTCTACACACTCTGCTGAACAAACATGTAAACACAGACGTGAAATGTTATACTGCATGTGTTGAATTCCCATTGGAGATAACTTCCCTGTAACTTTCCTTCAGGTTATATGGATCAGAGCCATTCTTAGATCCTCCAGTAATGTTTCAGGAAGTTGGATAACTCTGAGCAAGACCCAGTCAAAAAAACAACAATCAAAATTGTCAAACCCAGTGCACGTCTCATCACCAGGATGTGTAGAGCAGTTTGTATGTATAGTCATCCAGGAGAGGGCTACACTCTTAGAAAAAAGGTTCTATCTAGAACCTAAAATGGTTCTTTGGCTGTCTCCATAGGATAACCCTTTGAAGAACCCTTTTTGGTTCGAGGTAGAACCTCTTTGGGTTCCTTTCCACAGAGGGTTCTAAATGGAACACAAAAGGGTTCTACCTGAAACCACAAAGGGTTCTTCAAAAGGTTTACCTTTTGGAACCCTTTTTTCAAAGAGTGTAGATCTCCCTGATACAGCTTGCCAACCTACTAGCCTGCTGCAGTTTCTCCTCTCCTGCTTTGAGCAGGGATCGATAGCTCTCTCTCTCTCTCCCTCTCTCCCTCCCTCCCTCTCTCCCTCCCTCCATGTTGGAATCATCAATTAGAACAGACTGGGGGGCTGGGTGTTCGGCTGAGAGTGGGTGGTGTGTGTGTGAGAGATTATATATGTGCGTACCTGCCTGCCTCTCTGTCTGCCTACCTGTGTACTCAAGCATGTTTTTAGTAGCATTAGTATTACCACATATCTGAGTGTCAGTCTGCTAGTTTGCAGGCCGTATGACTGATTCATCTAATCATTCAACGCTGACAGGCTCCACAGAGCCAACAGAGTAGTAGCATTGATCTCCTTTACAGGGACCCGGGGCCCTGACTTCATTAGCCCTGTTAGTGCTAAGCTGCTTTACCATGCTCACGCCTAGTTAAGCCCGCACAGTGACACACACACACAGATAAATGCAGAGAGAGAGGAGGGGAGGAAGATAGAGAGGGGAAGCAAAAGAAGAAAGAAAAGAAGAAGAGACAAAGGGAGCTAACGAGTCAGTTTGAGGGGAAGTGAAAGAGAGGAGAAGGAAGAGGCTGGCGATAAAGTGTGAGAGAGGGAGGAGGCGATAAAGTGTGAGAGAGGGAGGAGGCGATAAAGTGTGAGAGAGAGACCAAGAGAAAGAGAGAAAGAAGGAGTTTAAAGTGTGAGAGTGGGGTAGTGAAGGAGAGAAAGTGACAGAGGGGTATAGAGAGGGCATGGAGCGTGTGAACCTGCAGCTCTCAGAGGCCAGGGAGGGATAAAGCTCTGTGTGCTGTTTGAATGAAGGAGGCTTTCTGCAACGGAGCGATGAGCAGCAGAATCAATTAACTTGTGTTCTGATTAATGAATTATCACGCTGGTCCATCGGCAGCCTGAGTACTTAGCCCGTCTTCCCCCGTGAGGCTTTGCTGTGTTGGAAAATTAGCTTTGACCTCTGCAGTACACACAGAAACACAAAAATACACACGTGTGGATGCACGGACACCCACACATACATGCACAGTGGGGCAAGGCCTTATGTTCTCCAGAGAGTTCTGTAAATTAAAATGTCTAAGTAACTTATGATGAATAAGGAAATGATTGCACAGCCATTTTGTTGAGTAGGCATTTTGTAATTCCTCTTTCTTGTTCCCCTTTTCCCTACTTACACCCACTCATCCTCTCCTCCTGCCTCCCTTCTCCCTCTCTCTCCCTCCCTCACCCTCTCTCTCTTTTTCTCCTGCTAGTGTATGGTTTTGGCTGGTTTAACTACGCCCCCAGCTCCCCAAGGATGGGCCATGACGGATGGGCCTGCGTGAGATTCTGATTCGATTCGGCCCATTTGATCAATTTATCGCTGTCATTTTGAAAATGAAATTAGAGGAACGTCTCCCAGAGAGTGTTTTTCCAGCACAGGTGCCATAAATATACTTAATTTGGCTCTGAGAAAGGAGGGAGAGAGAAAGAGAGAGATGGAGTGGGGAGGGAGAGAGGGATACAAAGTGTGTCGAGGTGAGCAGAGTTTGGAGGTTGTCTATCACGGTCCTAGGGAAGGAAGTGTGGTCATTCAGCTACTGAAATAGCACACTGCTAGGGCCAGTAGACTTCTGCAAAAAAGATAGATGGCTACACTAAGCCATCCAAATGACATGTGTGCTAACCTGCCAGATAAACACTGCCATCGGAAATAGACAGCCGGAGCATCTGAGGGTGCGAGGTTGATGAGTGGTTGACGCTGCCAACACACACATACAAGCGAGAGACAAGGAGAGATGAGAGAGAGATACAGTGCCTTGCAAAAGTATTCATCCCCCTTGGTGTTTTTCATATTTTGTTGCATTACAACCTGTAATTTAAATTTATTGTTTCTCCTCAACAGGTAAAGCTGTCCGGCAGCTCTCCTCCCCAGCACAAGGTGACAATGTCTATGATCTCAGACATCACCGGATCAGTGTGGGTAACCTTCTTCACTTGGGCTGACGTAACTGGGGCGTTCATCACTTCCTTGAAGTAGAGGATTTCAGCCTGGGAGTGCTCAGTGTGAGCGACAGGTAAGGGAAGCCTTAAGAGTCTGTCTGCATTGCAGTTCTACTCAGACCTGTACTAGATGTCGTATTGTTGACCAGAAAACTCTAAGACCCATTGCCCCATGCGGCTGGCTGCGAGCAACAGAATGTGGGGAGTGTGCGGGGTGGGGACCAAAGATGGAGGTGAGGGGTCTATGGTCCATCAGCAGTGTGAATCGTCATCCAAACAGAATCTGTTGGAATTCCTTAACTCTTTTGCAACCATGTGAATTTCGTGCCAGGTTAGTTTGATCTTCGACTTGCCTCCGTACTGCTTTTCCATCCTGCAGCAGTGTTACCCATTCTCCGTGTTCATTGTCTGAAATGGACAAAAACATGCTCCCTCTGTGTGCTCCATTTAACGCACTTTCTTTTTGTTCTTCCTGACGTCGCCTTTCTTTTGTACAGCAATTTGGTTTGATTGTGTCTTTTAAAAAAAAAAATTTTTACACTGAACAAAAAGCGTTGGTCCCATGTTTCGTGAGCTGAAATATAGACAGAGTATTTGAGTGCGCTGTGTAAATGTTTGAGGGAGAAAGGGAGTATGTTACAAGAAGGTGTGTGTCTGCCTGTGTGCATGGGTTAGCATAGCTGTAAAAGGCCTAGATTAGTGTGTCCCCCCCACACACACACACACACACACACACACACACACACACACACACACACACACACACACACACACACACACACACACACACACACACACACACACACACACACACACACACACACACACACACACACAGGGTGCGGTGTCTGGCCTTATTTATGTGTCTCTCCTTCAGCAGCCGGCATATGGGATTGTGTCTGTAGAGAGATGATGTACACCATGCTAGCCTCTGTTCCCGCTCTACACCCATCAGACTACACAGCACAGCCGCACCACATCACTTGGCTTTATAGACCCGTCTGACAACACTCACACGCACGCGCACACACATACTAACAAAACCGATGTGTATCTCTGTCTGTTACCATGTGTGTACCAAACATGAAGTATGCGAGGATATCAAGCACACTGCATAGTTGGTATGGCTATGTATTGTAGATCAAGTGTATTTGAGAGTGTACTTGTAGTCAGTGCGTGTCACGTTATGTAACTGAGTTGCCCAAAAAAATCTTCTCTCCTGAGAAAACAAAGATGCTGTCGTCCCCCCCCCCCCCCCGACACACACACACACATAACAATACCTTCACACAAAGTGTGCGAAACAAAGTTTGAACAACGTCAAGTGTATCAACTGTAAAGTAACACGGCTGATTGTCTATTGTCCTCTCATCCAGTGCAATCACACAGGATACAAGCTTGGGCACGCCCTCCGCCGTCAGCTTCATTACACAGAGTAAAGGGATGAAACGTCCTGATGCATACACCCACACTGTGCTGCCACTCAAAATAAGCCCCCCGGACCTGTCCACAATGTCTGCTTCCAATCTGATCATTATCCCCCCCCCCAATCAAAACAGACAGCGCCAGCCCTCCCTCCCACCCGCCAACCGTACCCCCACCGCCCAGTTATACCGAGGAACACAATCACTCTCTCCACCCACCCCCACACATTAACATACGCAAGGCTTTAACTGTGCTATGACTGATGAGCTACGCAGAGAGAAAACATTACAAAAGAACGTTATGATTCTGAGCGTACCGATGAGTCGTCAGTGATGCACGTAGCGTGGATTGTATATTTCCCATGTAATGTATAGAGCGATGCTATTGGCTATAGGTGTGGCTGTTTGGGGACCATGATATCCAGGGATAACGCTATTGTACAGAACAGTAACCTTGACTTCGCATCGCTAACACATCAGGCATAAGTGTTGATAAACAGTACTTGAGAACAAACACACAGCTGCTGCTGCTACACACACACACACACACACACACACACACACACACACACACACACACACACACACACGGCACATCCCAAACAGCGGAGGGACACAGGTGACTGATTATGTGTTGCCTTACCTTTCCGCGATGACACGGTGGTATCTGCAGATGAAAGGGAGAGAGAAAAGAGAGGAGTGTGTTAGGAGTTGACAGGCTGTTGTCTCTGAGACACATCAAATGGCGGAGATGACAGCGGCAGTCGGTGATTGGTTGGGAGGGGAACAAGGTCGTGGCCCAGATGGGGAAACCAAAAGGGGGTCTCTCATCCCAGCCCTCTAACAGCACAAGCACTCCCCTTCAACACACACACATTCAACCACTACTGTCGCCTTTGAACGATCTTGAGAGGGAGGGAGCGAAGGAGGGAGGGAGAAAGGTAAAGAGGAAAGGGAGGTAGAGAGAGCGAAAGAGAGAGGAAGACACTGGGCTAAATAAATTGAGGCCTTGAGAGTGAAGAGCAGAGAATGTCTGAAATACCCAGTCAACTGCGACGCATTATACAAGTTACTGTGAGTGGAGATTTCTCATAAGTAAAGCAATAAGATCTCGGCTCCTTGAGAGACAGCACAATCCGAAAACATTTCAGGATTTTTCCCTGGGCCTAGGGAGGCACTTCGGACCAATAAGGTGGGGAATAGTATTTTTTTAGGGGGGAGGGTTGTAGAGGCTCTCTCTTCTTAATGGACGGTTCCAAAGTGCCACAACAACAGAGGGAAGAGTAGGAGTGAAAATAGTACATTTTGATTATTGTTCGCATAAAATATTTACCACAAGTCTGTTTGTAAGCTCCCAAGGTTTCATTTTTATGTGATAGACTTCTCACGTCGGGAGGACTGCGAAAATAAATAAAGTGTAAAAAAAAAAAAAACGTTTCTGTTGCACTCTCAGTAGTCCAAATCCTTGAACACATTTGTGTACTGGCCGGACGCCCAAGAAGCCCAAACGGCCGCAGACAGGGGAAGCCTGTAATAATTGAATCCGGGTGGATTTGCGTTGGGTTGGACTAAAGGGGAGATAATCTACTGCTTTGCCTAATTGCCAGAATAAAGATGGCCTCCATTGTTGCGTTGGCATAGATCAAAGCAGCGCGGCGTGCGATTGGGCATAGGTTTAAGGCTTTAGCTGCTTTTTGTTTGGCGAGGTGTTCTGGAGGATTTGGGCCAATATTCCCCCGCTGGTTATTACACGCGTCTGACTGTCTGTTACGGGTAGCTTCACAGCAGTGAGATGGCCCTAGCTGGACACAGCCACCTTCTTCTAACTGGTACAGTTGGTGTTGGCATGTTCTGGTACCATGCCACATTCCATCATGCCAACTCTACCGTCTCCATTGGAGAAACCGTGCAGCCATGAGTGCTGTTGATAAAATGGTCTACACATAAACGGTGAAAAACAAAGGCTCAATCTTGTTCACTGAGGACTTGACATGGCCCAACAACATCACCACTCTTGTCAACAGGGCGAAACAGCGCCTTTACTTCCAAAAGGCGGCTAGAGAAATTTGGCTCCAAAAACTATCGCTGCACTGTCGAGAGCGTCCTGACCGGTTGCATCATGGCCTGTTACGTGAAGTGCTCCGTCCACAACCACGAGGCCCTCCAGCGGGTGGTGAAGACGGCCCAGTACATCACTGAGTCTGTGTTCCCACCCATTCAGCAGTGGTGTAAAGAACTTAAGTAAAAATACTTTAAAGGAATACATAAGTCGTTATTTGTACTTTCCTATTTACATTTTTGACAACTTTTACTTCACTACATTCCTAAAGTAAATGATGTACTTTTTACTCCATAAATTTTCCCTTACACCAAAAAGTACTCGTCACATTTTGATTCACACAATTCACACACTTATCAAGAGAACATCCATGGTCATCCCTACTACTTCTGATCTGGCAGACTCACTAAACACATGCTTCGTTTGTAAATAATCTCTGAGTGTTTGAGTGTGCCCCTGGCTATCTGTACATTTAGAACCTGTGGCCGTCTGCTTTGCTTAACACAAGGAATTTGAAATGATTTATACCTGTACTTTTACTTTTGATACATAAGTATATTTTAGCAATTACATTTACTTTTGATACTTTTAAAAGCGAATACTTTTTTACTTTTACTCAAGTAGTATTTTTCTGGGTGACTTTCACTTTTACTTGAGTCATTTTCTATTAATAAAGGTATCTTTACTTTTACTCAAGTATGACATTTGGTACTTTTTCCACAACTGCCATTCAGGACATCTACTTGAACGGTGCCTGAGGAAGTACCGCAGCATAAAAAAAAAACACACAGCCCAGCCACGAGCTGTTCACTCCCTTACTGCCGGGCAGACGGTATCGGAACATAAGGTCTGATACCAACAGGCTCAGAGACAGTTTCTATCTGCAAGACATCAGACTGCTGAACACTTGAACTGGACTGACCACCTGCACTGACTCTCCGCACCTTAGCACACACCCACTCACGCACATACCCACACTGACATGTCTACACACACACACACACACACACAGCTACCAGACTCTTTACTATTGCTAATACTTCACAATTTATTAAACACTTGCCCCCCAATTCCCCCTTCCTTGATACATGTGTAAATATTGGACTATGAATTGTGCCTTCCTGTATTATACTTATGCTAAAATGTCTATTATATTCTACTGAGCCATTTACTTTATGTTCGTATTGTTATATTATTTCTTATTGTTGTTGCATTGTTGAGAAGGAACCTGCAAGCAAGCATTTAGTTGGACAGTGTATACCATGTGTATCCTGTATATACGACTAATACAACTTGAAAATGGTTATCTCTCCCAATCCCTCATTGAAAGAGTGAACTTAACCACTCAGCGATAGAGAGAGTGATAGAGAGAGAGAGAGTGAGAGAGCGAGAGAGAGACAGAGATCTCTATATCCAAGTAGAAAATATCTTATAAAATATGAATGTAACTCGATCATATTAATGAAAATAGAAACACAATGTGGATTCTGTTGGTATCTCAACCCGATCGTCCCTCTATTCACTATCTATAATGCATCACCACTATTTGACGCTCCACTTCTGGAAAGTACTCGTGCGATCATGTGGAAGAAGTGATATACAGTTTAAAGCCCTCAAACAGTGAGACGGCAGAACAGCAGGCCTCCTATTCTCCTCTACTCACATGTACTCGATATGGAGAGTGAATTACTCGTCCCATATGTGTAAACAGGTGTGAATATTTACATCATCCATTTTTGGACTTCTGAATTAATGAAACGTACCCATTGATTCTTGAAGAATATAACTTATAAATGCCTCATGAGCTTAGTTCAACTGTCGTACCCCATCAGATTTACGCCAATGTTTTTAAACAAACACTACAGTATACGGCCTCAAAACATGGTTAAAACTATAATGTTGATATCTTGAATGGTCAGTCGTTGCATCCATAGCTCTGTCTATGAATTTAAGAGTGGTTACATTTCTCCAGCCCAACCCCTCAGCTTTTTACAGAAACAGGGGCGAAGAGAACGCTTTGTTATTGTTTCAATGGCAGTGGAGCAGGTGGACAGCTTCAAGTTCCTCGGTATCCAAATCACTAAAAACTTCAAATGGTCCTAACACACACGCACAGTCATGAAGAATGCGCAACAGTGTCTCTTCACCCTCAGGAGGTTGAAAAGGTTTGGCATGGGCCCTCAAATCCTGAAAGGTTTCTACAGCTGTACCATTGAGAGCATATTGACTGGCTGCATCACTGCTTGGTATGGCAATAGCACCACCCTCGATTGCATGGTGCTACAGAGGGTTGTGCGGACAGCCCAGTACATCACTGGGACCGAGCTTCCTGCCATCCAGGACCTCTATACCCACTGTTCCTAGGCCGTCATTGTAAATAAGAATTTGTTCATAACTGATTTGCCAAGTTAAACAAAGATTAAATAAAAATTAAAAAATCAGGTGGTGTGAAAAGAAGGCCTGGAAAATTGCCAAAGACTCCAACCAAGCACACACATACAAGCTGCTGCTACTCTGTTAATCTTATATCCTGTTGCCTAGTCCCCTTACCCCTGTACATATCTACCTCCATCACTCCAGTATTCCTGTTAATATGGTATTGAAACAGACTTTTGTTTTTTTATCCTGTATATTGTATGCTTACTTCCTTATTTCATATTCTTATTTCTGTTTTATTTTTTTTTGTAATACATTGTTATTGATTATTGCATTGTTGAGTTTTGAGTTTGCGAGAAAGGCATTTCACTGTACTTGAAACTTGAAATGTGTGTTTTTATCATTGTGAATGAATGGCTACTTCGACAGCCAGGATAACCAAGACGGGTAAGAAGGAAGCAATACTGCTGTAATGATAGTGATCTTCCCCAGCAGCAGCTGAAAATTATCTGATGACAAAGCGTAAACGCTTTTCCGTCTTAACACACGTCAATACGTGGCATGAAAAAGCCCTGTGATGGCTTCCTGTGTTTAGATAAATATTGGGCTGTTTGGAAGGTAAAGCTCTTTTCCCCCTTCAGACCATCGATTGGCTGGTTTTCTGCCTGGTCGCTGGTGGCTTAGATGGATTTGGAGGCTAATATCCAGTGGATATGTGTGTGGCGTTTTGATGCGGCTGCACGCCCAGTACTACACTCCTGTGGGTTGGGTATTATGTATTCGTCAATACAGTGATCCCAGTCATCCCACTCAGTAGCAGGCTTATGCAAGAACAGCGAACGCCAGCCCTGAAACGCCCAATAACCTGCCTGTAAAGGAAAGACTGCATGCATGGTAGTGGTGGACACAAACGTGCAAAATGACAAACATACGCAGCTAACTAAGTTGCAACTCTCAACCTCTCTTTTTTTTTCTCCGTTTGTCTTTGTGCGCCTTTTTCTCAGCAGGACGGGGAGAGAGACAGATAAATATTGTGAAGGTTCAATACTATTGCATCTTGTTTTTTTGTGTGTGTAATACTACAATGATAAGACAGGATAGTGGTCTAACAAAGTGACTGACCTAAAAAGCTAAATCAGGCATTGGCTGGAACACACGTGTTGACATTTGCAACACTGATCAGCCGTTCCGATCAAGGGATTTCGACGCATTTATTTTCTCCCCAAAAAAATCGATGCATTTTAATGGGCTGATTACGATGAACAACAACAGAGAGAGAAGAAGAAAAAATAACAGAGTAATATTCATTGTCAACCAGGATTACTACTCAGTCATGACCTATATATCCGCTTGCCTTTCTGCCCTGTAGAAGGCTACTCAAGGCTATTGTTGAAATGGCTATTGTTCATGAACGTAGGATCAGACACAAGTGTAGTAAAAGTGGCCTCGAGGAAAGAGGGAAACGTCCAAAAATATATATATTTTCTAAATCGTTCCAAAACCCATAGACCAAAACCATGAGGTCTGAATATATATAAAAAAATGTTTAAAAAAAAAAAACTTTCAAGAGAAACATCCTCTTTCTCTGCCTGGAATGCAATACGGAGCCGTAGCTGGAAATGTATCAATTTGCAGCAGAGATTAAAAAATAGACTTCAGCCACACCCCTGAGAACTCATCTCTCCCAGGCCTTATAATAGTCAGCAGTTTTGGAGAGCTGGGTTGTTGTGATTTCAGGGGTTGCTGGAGGCGTGTACAGACTGACCAGAAGTGAGAAGGTCTTTCTCTCTTTGATAATGATAGTGACAGCAGACAACCATTTTAAGGGGACATAAGCCTCAAAATTGCTTTTTACGGCTCTGGGTGTGAATCTCCTTCACTCTCTTCTGCCCTCTCTGTTCTTCCCTCAATTCATATTCCTTGCTTTCCTTTTCTATCCTCTGTCTACATTCTCTCTCTTTCTTCTCTGCCTTCTGCTCTCCCCTCTTTCCCTTCTCATGTTCCCTTGCTCCATTCTCTCCATCTTCCCTATCCTCTTCCTTCTCCTGTGCCCTTTCCCCTCCTTGCTCACTCAATTCCCCTCTCCTCTTTCTCCCAAAAGCACTTTATAAAAGGCCTGCTGGGGCTTCCTGCAGCTTCACAAGAAACACGCAGCAGTAGACCTGAAGGTGCACAGTGTGTGTTTGTGTAGTGTGTGTGTGTGCATGCATGCGTGTGTGTGTGTGTGTCCAGAGGATAGTGCGTGGTCAATGTACAGTAGCTGCATCCATCTGAAGCAGGTAAACTTGAGATGCATCGAAACCTTCCTTTGTCTTCTGAGGCATCCCATCAGTTCCTTCTGTTCATTACGACGTGTTGTAACCAGCTGCTACCATACTAAACCATGAACACGTGACTATTGAAAAGGGCTGGTAGTGGGTTGCTTTTGAAAGATGGTATGTTTAGAGCCATGTTGCTACTGAGGGGGTCCGCCTGGACTGCTTATACATCACAGACAGTGTGAGTGAATTAGAGTGCATTGGAAAACTGTCTCCCATTGACCTCTTTAAGTTGTGGCCTTCTAAGAAGCTGTCCTGGGAATAGCTTTAATTAAAGCCAGAAATTGGGTTCGATTTTATACCCCTCCTGAACTGAAGAATCCTCATAGCTAATCACCACTTCATCAAGACAAATGAAAACCATATCGGCCATGATGAACGGTGTGTGTGTGTGTGTGTGTGTGTGTGTGTGTGTGTGTGTGTGAGCCAGAGGCATGTACAGGACTGCAGACATAAACAAATGCAGCTGTCCTCAGATGATTAAGCACTACAGTGATGTATTGAAGCTTTAATGTAATTAGGATAAATTCCTTTACTGTGGCTTGCCCTTACTAAATCACCCCCATTCCACCTGAGTGAACCTGGCCATGCTGACACCACATCACTCCCAGTTATGAACCCACACATTGACAGATGGTAGCCCCGGTCACATTTGACCTCTGACCTGGAAGTTAATGAGTCCAATAGAGCTGGTGTCGTGGCTGCTCATGTCTGTGACGTAGTCCCATAGGCTGGTCCTATAAGACCCTACAGAGTCGTAGTGGGCTTGTTCAGCCAGGTTTCCTTTGGGGGAAGATCCGCTGCATCACTCCAGTTCATTGTCGCTCGATTAGCAAAGTCTTCTGGATTGAGATCTTGGGATGCTAAATACACCTATGCTTATCAAAGGTGAACAAGTGTCTTGTGTGTTTGTAGCAAGTCTCTGGAGGAGCAAGACCACTGGCTGGGTGTGTCAAGTCACTATGGTGGGAGGATTCTTTCAACAGGCAGAGTTTTCTGCACGTGTCCTGGCTATTAGGTAGTCCTGTTGGTATCAAGTCGTCTTCTAAACCTTTTGCGTCCTCTACGCCTTTAGTTTTTCACCAGCTCAGCTATATACTTGCAAGACAGGTTTCTACTCCATGCCAATGAGTTACCTGAGGCAGTGTGCTCCTTAAGATAGTAAGCACAGGTAATACGTGAACACTTGTACTCTCACTCTGTCTTTCTCTCTCTCTCTCTCTTCTCCATGTCGTGTAGTTATTTTAACAAACGTCTTCTCTCTGTGTCTCTGGGTGAGTTAGCAGCGGTAGCTAGCGGGCTTGTTAAGACAAGAGGGAGAGGCTGCTGATGTTGGGTCATGATCTCGCATGATGCATGTTGCTCTCTTCCCCCCCGTCTGCTGAGAGAAAGGTCAGCGCTGCTGTTATTCTCCACTGACGGAGAGCAGGCTGCAGGCGGCCCACGCAAACAGGAAGACGTCACCTTTTTACAGGAAGCTCTAAATTACAGCGCTGGAGAAAGTTCACCGCCAGAGAGTTGAAACTACTTCAGCAGCTTGCACATTCATTCTGTTCCCTCAGTCTTTGCTGAACGGGAGTGTGTCAAGAGAAGTGGATGCTATTTGCACTGTACTCGCGGTGCTCTTTGAAAGCACACACAGAGAATGGAGGTAGTCTGGTGCGTTTGAGAGTGAGGTGTTCACGGGTGTCAGGCTGTACTTGTCCGTCTATTGTCTAACGAAGCATTAGTGCTCATGTAGAAAATAAAAGTCTCCCCGACTCGGTCTCCTTTGGAAAGACTAAAGGAACAACACAATTTGCCACTAAGCAAAAAAAATACAAAATTGAGCAAAACGGATATAAGTAACAGATGTCTTTTTTTGTATCACGAGTTTTTTCCTCTCTTTCTCTATCCTCCTAAAACACCGGCATACAGTTATATAGTATTTGTAAATCAAAATGCTATTAAGCCCATACCTTCCCTCTTTCAAAGAAAGGAAAAGAACAGGAAAGTAGAAAGCTTAGTAGCGTAGTAGTTAGCAGTGAGTTAGGGGGCTGTGTATCCTGCGCTCCACTCTATATAAGGCACAGCGCCAGGTAGAGAGGAGAGAGCAGCGCTCTCTCTCATTATGTACTAATGACTTGTCTATTAATGAAAATTGAAAACATTTATTTTGCTAGCGCTACGGGTTCGACTAGATTAATTACTACTGCGATGGAGGAATGAAAACACAAAGGGCTGCAGCGCTAACTAACTAGTGGGTATTTCTCGCTAGGCAACTGTTCTGTTCTCACAGGTGGCAACGGGCCCTCTCGAGAGAGCAGAGACTACATTTGGCAAGCCAGGGAGCTAAGTCACACAATAGACTCTTTGAACAAAAAGTTTTCAGCTGTCCCCAGAGGAGAGAGGGAAAGGGGATACCTAGTCAGCTGAACAACTGAATGCGTTCAACCGAAATGTGTCTTCTGCATTTAACCCAACCCCTCTGAATCAGAGAGGTGCGGGGGACTACCTTAATGTCCACGTCATCGGTGCCCGGTGAGCAGTTGTTGTTAGGGATCAACTGCCTTGCTCAAGGGTGGAACGGCAGATCTTTCCACCTTGCCAGCTTGGGGATTGGATCCAGCGACCTTTCGGTTATTGGCCCAATGCTCTACATGTAAACCGCAAGGGTTATACCTGGAACCAAAAGGGTTATTCAATGGGGACAGCCCCAAAACACTTTTGGAACCCTTTTTTCTAAGAGTGTAGGAGGGCCATATTGGGGAGTACAAATACATAAACACAGCCACCAACACATAGAATAAATATTGTGTTCTGTGTTCAGCCAACAGTGATACACAATATGGCAACTACAGTACCTCAACATGTTGATTTAATACAGTGAAACCTAGTAGAATAGCTCACAAACATACAAGCACACACACACACTCACTCTCGCACACAGTAACTCACCCCTTCTGTCAGCTGAACACACACACACTTTACTGCAGCGATAATTGTGGCGTTTAGGCGTGGATTCCAAACTAATTACATCGCAATGCGCCCAGACACTGAACACCTTTCTATTCTCACCCACAGCTCAGGCTGTCAATATCAATAGCAATCTGTCACTGGTCACGGTCGATAGCAATAAAAATAACAAAGGCGACCCGGACAAATTTAATAGTTATATAAAAACTCCAA
The DNA here is from genome assembly GCF_965601325.2 of Salmo salar. Taxonomy (NCBI): domain Eukaryota; kingdom Metazoa; phylum Chordata; class Actinopteri; order Salmoniformes; family Salmonidae; genus Salmo; species Salmo salar. The sequence continues at coordinate 69,483,789 of NC_138305.1, forward strand.
TCGCTTCAACACAATTAAAGTCCTTTGGTTCTAGGAGGTGAAGATTTTGATCGGAGGAGATGCCACATTTCATGTTGAGAGAGAGAGAGAGAGAGAGAGAGAGAGAGAGAGAGAGAGAGAGAGAATAAATTGGCTGCATGTTCACAAGCATCTTCCCAAATAAATAGCCAATATAAATAAACAAATAGCAGCCTTGTGGGAGTAATCTAATTTCCATCTGCAGAATTTTCCTTCAAATGGTGACCAGAGCTATTCTAACAGTGTCCTGATTTCCCAGCGGGCTCTCCTTGGAGAGGTCAGACAGACACAGGAGCAGAGAGAGAGTGTGTCTCTCACCCATAGCAGATGGTCCTTGATCAGATATTAGAGGCTGGGCAGCCAGGTCATATGGCCGTAGGCACTCTGCCCTGCCTGGGGGGAGAATGACCCCTTCACACACACACACACACACACACACACACACACACACACACACACACACACACACACACACACACACACACACACACACACACACACACACACACACACACACACACACACAAAACGAATGCTGATGCGGACGCAGGCATACACACTCAAAACACATGCACACACTCACTCACACACACGGCTCCAGAGCCAGATGGGTGACTATGTGTTCCAGCCAGTATGGTGGGACATTGGAGCAGAGACAGTCTGATGCCCTTCAGCCTATTATCTGTGTGGAGGATGGAGCACGACAAAGAGACACAGACTAAAATATGAGGCCATATTACAGTACTATTCATGGGTTGCATGTTTCGTCATAATATTGTTTTGAATTTTCATTTTGGACTGATGTCCGACTGAGCATTCTACTCAATGCATCGTCAATGAGTGCTGATGAAGATTGCATCAAAAGTGCATTACAGTGGCTTGGAAATACAATGACATTCAAAATGACCTTTCGTCATAATTTTGATGTTGCCAGATTGACTTTAGACACAGTATAACGTTAGCTAGCTAGCTAAGATTGAGAGGAGGCCTTAGCTAGCCAAGGTTAGCATTGCTAGCCATTTTTTACAAACTTTGCAAATGACAACATTGCCATCTGTCCAAAGTAAATTTGACGACATGATAATGCTGGCAAAGTTGTTTCCTACTAAATATTTGACTACTTTAGCAATGTCATCATTTAGACAAAGCAGTAGCTAGCCTCCATCCAGAATGGCTGGGCTTATCAACATTTTAGGCCACCACTAAACATTCATAACAATGGCATGACGCGACCGAGTGACGGAGGTGCAACCTATGAACACACTCACTAGTACTGCACCTTTAAATACTGCCCCGAGGCAATACTTCCTAGAAAGAAGCTGTCCTTTTCCATTTGGAGGAGGAAATAATTGTTTTCTTCTTCAAATCAAATATATTCCACAGAAAATTCAGATGAAGCAGAGAGAATGTCAATGTCATTTTTTTTGCTTTCTTTTTCAACAAAATAATAAATACCAGGAGACTAACCAAATCCTACTTAGCTGAGGCTGAATCATCTAATGGCAGAACTCCCTTCTGCCTCTCGTTATCTCTCTCTGCTTCTCTCCGCATGCAATGGGAGAAAGCCGAGAGAATAAACAAGATGCACTTAATTTCATTTATTCTCTCCCCTGTGACAAATGCAGACGAAAATGCTAGGGCTTCCAATGTGACCTTCAGTAACAGCCGTCTTCCATCAGTCATCTCCAGCACCCGCTGATCAAATGGTACAGCACATCCCCTCCTTCTCCCCCCCCCCTCTCTGCCATTCTCATATTTCTCTCCTACCTCCTCCTACTCCTCCTCCCCCCTATTTACCAACTGCCATCCTTATGTTCCTACTGTTCTTCCAACTGTGCCAACTACCACAGCAACTATCCTCCTCTCGCTCCTCCGTAGGAGTAGTATTGAAAGTCTGTCTGTCTGTCTGTCTGTCTGTCTGTCTGTCTGTCTGTCTGTCTGTCTGTCTGTCTGTCTGTCTGTCTGTCTGTCTGTCTGTCTGTCTGTCTGTCTGTCTGTCTGTCTGTCTGTCTGTCTGTCTGTCTGTCTGTCTGTCTGTCTGCTGGGTTTACACTATGACTACACGCTGATTTTTATATAAGGCCCAGAGGTGTTTCATTTTTTATTTCTTTTTACATGATTTGTGTTTATTTTTTCCTCTTTATCCCCCTGAATCAGTGGTGATGAGTGACTAAGTTACAGCTAAGCCTTCCGTGATTAGAGCATTCACAAGAAACAATAGTTAAGAGTGTCTACTTTCCCTATTATCATGCCTCTGTTCAAACTGGTCCTGAATCATCTCACCAGCCCAAACCCCCTTAACCTCGTCTACACGCATGTCATAAATATGAAACCCTCTGTTTCTCTCAATCAAAATAGATTGTCTGACGTGAATACAATAGTTAAGTGTCCACTTCGCTTAATATTGTGGTTTTAACTCAATAAGCTCTTCATACACCCCCAACCCATTTCCATGTTTCTAATACACAAAAGGCCTCAGTTATCCTCAGTCACAGATAGTGTCTGATAGATAAAGATGGCTCAGTGCTACAGTATGTCATATGCTCGTCAATCATTTTTACATGGAGATTTCTGGTAATAAAAAGCAACAACCCATGGCTGATACATGATCTGAATAAGCCAAAAATAGTTACCCATTATTTTAATTATCTAATCCATTTCAACAGTTTTTATTGTTATTCTTCAGTTTTTTGTCCTCTTATGTTTGTTGTGTAGTAAATATTTCAGTTTGTGTGTTGAGTCCCATGTCTGAAAATGGATATAAATCCAGCTTGATTTGAACTGGGAAAACGGCCAACTGGAGCCCATTTCCCTTGGAGAGTCTAAGCTTGTCCAATATCTGACCATAAGGAATTGTGAAATATATGGAGGGGAGAGTGGGGTAAGTTGAGCCAAAGGGGTAAGCTGAGCCACCATTGTTTCTTAGGAAACCATACGCAAAATGTATAATTTGACCAAATATTTAGGTCATCAGTTCATGGAGTCTGTGAAGGAAGAAACCACATGGAAAAAGTGGTAAGCCAGTTAGGTGCCCAAATGTGTTTATTGTGTTAGAAGTTTCATGATGCTTCTTATCTAAACCAAAATAGACCATATTAAGATTGTTCTATACATCAGCTGGGGTCTCTATAAGCTTCAATATGAGGTCTTAAACCTAGCATGAAAGTGCATCCTTGTAGCTGTGTGGGCTAATACAGTCAAACGTTTGCCTTGGGGTAAGTTGAGCCAATGACCATGAGGTAAGTTGAGCCAATAGTTGAGCCAATGGCAAGTTGAAAAAATGTCAGTGCTTTCTTCACAAGCCTAAAGCAAGGACTTATCACCGGGATATAAGGTAACAACAGGACCTGGCCTATGTTTAAAGTATTTTTAGGTGTTAAAATATGTTTAAAATTATTAAAATACCCAAATGTGATTGTGATTTTGTTGAATTGCGTTTGGGAAATAAAGATAGACATGGTTTTAAAAAGGTAGTGGTAATATTTCATTCAGTACAGAAATTTGCAGGCGGCTTAACTCACCCTGTCCCGTGGCTTAATTTACCCCATACCCGGGGTAAGTAAGTTGAACCAAGAGACCACTTTTTTTCAAAACTGCTATGATAACATGAATTCCGATCATTTCCAGGGATACACACCATCCTGAAATATATGTAGATATCTTTGTTGGAAAGAATACTATAGTGATGCTGAATGTAAAAAAAAAATGACCCAATTTACCCCACTCTCCCCTATGTATTCATATAACTAACTCCCTTGAAGTGTAGTGATATATGTTGAGCTGATTTAAATATATTTGGGAGTATGTAAGTACGCATCAATGAGAAATATAATGTGTGTGTGTACTGTGTTTCATTGCTGTGAATGTGACACTTTTCACGAACCCCTATGGACTCCTAAACTAATAGGACACTCATGCAACGGAGACAGTGACACTGATGCAATGGAGAATGAGACATAGGGTAATTACCAGCTAGCAGAAAAGTACGACACTTTTGTCATGTGATACACAGACACAAGCTGGTGCTGTGTGAATTAGCACTGATGCCATTGTATCATTAGGTTTCATTACCGCTGCTTTCCTGAAGGCCAGGGGCACAGGTCAGCAATGAGGTGAGAAAAACTGAATCATCCCTCTGAGTCAGGATGGGAGAGAAAGAGAGCAAGAGAGAGAGAGAGAGAGACTGATGGTGTTATTTCACCAGGTTTAAACAAAAAAAATAATAAACATAACTTGGGGAGAAAAATAGACAGAGAGTGAGTGATCAGGGAAATATGCAGCGAGGAAAGGAACTCTGACACTGTGAGAGACTGACAGTAAGACAGAGTTGCAGAGTGAGACGGAAGATGAATGGAGAGTTAAAGAGAGATGGCGGGAGCGGAGGAAAAAGACGAGAGAGATGGAGGGATGTGTCTGGGAGACTAGGGAGACGTGTGGTGAAGCAGGGGCAGCCGGAGGATCAGGACACTCTGTCACACCCCGCGGACACTGCTGTCAATCATACCAGTCTCAGCATCATGAGGGTTGACATGCTGCCAGCACACACTCACAAAGACAGTGATGTGTGTGGGTGTGTGGTGTGCGTGTCTTAGTGTGTTAGAGAAAGAGCGTATGTGTGTCTGTGGCACGAAGTAACAACAAGGCCATCAGAGTACATACTGTATACAGGAATGTGAACGCACATCTCTCACTCTCTCTCTCCCTCCCTCCCTCCTTCCCCCATCCCTCTCTCTCTCTGATGCTCTCTCTCTGGGCCGGAAGGGTTCTCCTCTTGAAACAGCAGTGTGGACCATTTGGGTATAGGCCTCTGGACATTAAACTCTAGCACTCATCCATTCTCCCTCTCTCTGTCTCTCTCTCCCTCAGTCTCTCTCACCAACTCCTGTGTGTGTGTGTGTGTGTGTGTGTGTGTGTGTGTGTGTGTGTGTGTGTGTGTGTGTGTGTGTGTGTGTGTGTGTGTGTGTGTGTGTGTGTGTGTGTGAGTGAAATACCTCTTACTGTAGCTGGGGATGGGATCATCAGAGCAGTGATAAGGGGAGAGGATGCTGATGGCAATACAGCTAAAGCAGAGATCTCACACAGTTGGCATTAATAGAGCAGGAAGAAGAGGAAGAGGAAGGAGGAGGAGGAGAAAGACGAGAAGTGAAATAAGTGATGCGGAGAAAAATATAATTTATTTTTGTGATAGACGGTGGACTATTCACACGCCGTGAGAGTGTTGACATCAAGTGTCAACAGACGTCTGAAATGTCCTGCACACACACACACACACACACCACTATTCCCGAAGACCTAAATCAAGCTGTACTGAAGGGCTGACTGTTCAGGGTGACACAGCTGTGGATGGTGTTTTATGAACACTAATCCCAGCTTTGGAGGAAATCATTAGAACTGATGCACCCATTCTTACAATGGGATCAGACTAGACAATAACCTTCAGTGGACACCCCCTACCGCCCACACACACGAAAAATCTATCCAACCCCTCCCTTTTTTTATTGACAGCATTAAATGACAGCATTAAATCTGTTATCACAAACTCCGTTTTAAAACTCAGCAGCTTGTCCCACATTTTTGTAAAGCATTTAAGCAAATGGGAGTTGTGTTAACTAAAATCGCAATGTTAAATGTCAATGAAATCATGGCTAAAAGCCATTAAAATATTGTCATTAACAAGGCTGCTGGCAACGCAATTAGTCCCTCTCCCGTTGCTCTCGGAAACAGGCAGGCTAACACAGAGAAAGAGGCCCTAGAGAACGAAACAGAGACACAAAGAGAACTCATGCCAGATCACGGAGGAATAAAGGAAAAGGGTGAGGGAGAGGAGTGGAGAAGAGAGAGAGAGTCTGGAAGTGAGGAGAGGAACTGACGTTGAGGAAAAAGTAAAGGAGGGTGAAAAAACAACATCCTGGCAATAAAACAACTCACGGTCAGATAAACAAGACACTTTAAACCATTCAATACAATTATTTGAAAGTCTCCTAATCTTTAAGATTGTTGTCAAAACATCCACTTCGCTAGTCTCTGAGAATCATCACTTTATTGACAATAATTTCTTACTTACCCGTGCTATTGTGTTGGATGCTTTTACAACTTTAATAGAATATCATCATCGACAAGATTTGACAATTTAAAGAAAAAGGGTATATCTGGAGGCAGGGGCAAAAATCTGATATCAACTTTGGAGGGGACAATTGCATGAAATTTTCTCAAGAGCAATTCCTGAGGGGTACACCAAAAGTAGTGCTGTAACACATAGCCTACATTGTAATATGGTAAATGTATATTGAGGAACCAAAGAAATAAGGTGTTTGCCGTACTCCTAACTACCGGTACCCAAAACTACACAACTAATCACAACAGCAATACCATTGCCTTTAACAAATCTTAGTTCAGTCACCAGTTTAAGTTGAGAGTGGGGGTATCCATGGCATTTTCCAATTATGTTCCTATTTTACAAGTAAAAAAAATTGAGAACCTTTCATAATGTTGCCAAACAAAGACTCAACAAACTTACCTGAGACTCCCTGTCTCTGCCAGTCTGTCCCTGCATATCTGTCCCCAACTCTGCTGTCTGTGTGCTATCTGTTGCCTGCTCTGCCTAATGACATCATCGTGAAACATTCCATTAGAATTTCATTTCTTTCTTATGAACATTTTATCAACTAGTCTTTGAGATATTAGGCTACTAGGGTTCTTACTTTGTGTTTTGGTGTACTGAAAAATACTCTGATGTCCGTCTTTTATTTTTCTGCCATTTTTCTACCTGGCTGGCTGGCTACACACACACACACACAGTGTGTAGGTTATTTACAGTAGGAGATGGGCTTCTATCATCTTATCTTTTATCATTCTATTTGGGCTTCGATCTAAAAGGTAGCTAGCAAATGTGAAACGGATTAAAATGACAAGAGTTGACAGCTGTATGAGTTCACCATTTACACAACATACGCTGCAACCTTTTGTAATTTTAATAGTTTGTTTCATATTGGCTGGCTTCCAACAATAGCTGAATTTGCAAAGCTAGCGAGCACCAATTCCGTTTCAGTGGTGTTTGCTATAATCTTTGCTACCCGGATTAAATAAAGGTGAAATAAAATAAATAAAAGTTCCCTTGCGACAATTTAGCTTTTGCAACGAGACCATTAAATATACGCTGCTCAAAAAAATAAAGGGAACACTTAAACAACACAATGTAACTCCAAGTCAATCACACTTCTGTGAAATCAAACTGTCCACTTAGGAAGTAACACTGATTGACAATAAATTTCACATGCTGTTGTGCAAATGGAATAGACAACAGGTGGAAATTACAGGCAATTAGCAAGACACCCCCAATAAAGGAGTGGTTCTGCAGGTGGGGACCACAGACCACTTCTCAGTTCCTATGCTTCCTGGCTGATGTTTTGGTCACTTTTGAATGCTGGCGGTGCTTTCACTCTAGTTGTAGCATGAGACGGAGTCTACAACCCACACAAGTGGCTCAGGTAGTGCAGCTCATCCAGGATGGCACATCAATGCGAGCTGTGGCAAGAAGGTTTGCTGTGTCTGTCAGCGTAGTGTCCAGAGCATGGAGGCGCTACCAGGAGACAGGCCAGTACATCAGGAGATGTGGAGGAGGCCGTAGGAGGGCAACAACCCAGCAGCAGGACCGCTACCTCCGCCTTTGTGCAAGGAGGAGCAGGGGAAGCACTGCCAGAGCCCTGCAAAATGACCTCCAGCAGGCCACAAATGTGCATGTGTCTGCTCAAACGGTCAGAAACAGACTCCATGAGGGTGGTATGAGGGCCCGACGTCCACAGGTGGGGGTTGTGCTTACAGCCCAACACCGTGCAGGACGTTTGGCATTTGCCAGAGAACACCAAGATTGGCAAATTCGCCACTGGCGCCCTGTGCTCTTCACAGATAAAAGCAGGTTCACACTGAGCACGTGACAGACGTGACAGAGTCTGGAGACGCCGTGGAGAACGTTCTGCTGCCTGCAACATCCTCCAGCATGACCAGTTGGCGGTGGGTCAGTCATGGTGTATGGTGGCATTTCTTTGGGGGGGCCGCACAGCCCTCCATGTGCTCGCCAGAGGTAGCCTGACTGCAATTAGGTACCGAGATGAGATCCTCAGACCCCTTGTGAGATCATATGCTGGTGCGGTTGGCCCTGGGTTCCTCCTAATGCAAGACAATGCTAGACCTCATGTGGCTGGAGTGTGTCAGCAGTTCCTGCAAGAGGAAGGCATTGCTGCTATGGACTGGCCCGCCCGTTCCCCAGACCTGAATCCAATTGAGCACATCTGGGACATCATGTCTCGCTCCATCCACCAACGCCACGTTGCACCACAGACTGTCCAGGAGTTGGCGGATGCTTTAGTCCAGGTCTGGGAGGAGATCCCTCAGGAGACCATCCGCCACCTCATCAGGAGCATGCCCAGGCGTTGTAGGGAGGTCATACAGGCACGTGGAGGCCTCATTTTGACTTGTTTTAAGGACATTACATCAAAGTTGGATCAGCCTGTAGTGTGGTTTTCCACTTTAATTTTGAGTGTGACTCCAAATCCAGACCTCCATGGGTTGATAAATTGGATTTCCATTGATTATTTTGGTGTGATTTTGTTGTCAGCACATTCAACTATGTAAAGAAAAAAGTATTTAATAAGATTATTTCTTTCATTCAGATCTAGGATGTGTTGTTTAAGTGTTCCCTTTATTTTTTTGAGCAGTATATTTAAGACAATGGTAGAAGAGAGTGTAGTTCTGTTCAGTTTGGACTCCAGTTTATCGCTAACCTTATAACAGGGACTTTGAAGCACTAACTTACATCATCTGCATGCTGATCTTGGAATAAATTGACGATAGCAAAGATTCCATCTTTGACGAGGCCACATAAATGGAATAGCTACTAGCTAGCTTAATAGTTAATATTTGCGCGCTAGCTCTGCATATTCAGCTAGTGTGTGTGCGCGATTGACTGGATTAGCTTCACGTCAGTTACGTTCATTGAGTGCCTTTCAGACAGTGGATACGACCCCTCTGTTACCTTGCCAACTAAGGAACTGGCAGTGGATCAAACCATTGTGAGGCAAAGGGTGGGGGGGGTCGCAATCTTTTGAAACTTAAAAACGCGCTATTAAGTGTCTATAATCAGCACAATTGCTTTCATTGCGTATTATTAATATTATTTAAATTACATAGTTATGTTTCAGTGATATATTGGGGGGGACAAATCATATTTTTCCCAGGATGGGGGGGTCGTGTCCCCCCCGTCCCCCCCCGGGATTTTCACCCCTGTCTGGAGGAGGTGGAGCAGGCAGGTCACCCGTCAGTATTCGACGTCCATCCATGTCTGAAGACGTCAGGAAAAGACGTGGAAACCAGCCACTAGGGGCAACAGTGAGCACTGCATCTGGTTCCAAAGTTTGAATCCAGCGATAGAAAGATGTTTTTGATATTTTTGTTGGTTCCAAAGGTTGTATGTTCGAATCCAGTGATAGATTTTCATATTTTTGTTTTAAGCTTATCTCAAACCTTAACACTGACCTTAACCATTCTGAGTTAATGCCTAACCTTCAGAATTCTGAGTTCATGCCTAAACTTAACCTTAGACACTTTGAAATTTGACATTTGTGAAAACTTAGAAATCTGACGTTTGAGAAACATGGATGAATGTCTAATTATGACGTGAGATTGTGAGAGCTTGTGGGGTAGAGAGCCCTTCCTGAACATTGGACAGAGGCCTTGGAAACCAACAATGGCTTGTTGTAGCTGGAAACCTGTGTACAATTACACTGTAACAGTGAATGCCTTGTTGAAATAAATGGATATTGTGATATAGTTGGAGTTATGATAGAGATTAATGGTGGTTGTTTAGTATCCGGTTACTTGTCGTGTAGTCCGGAACAGAAATACAGAGTTGATTTTCCTTCCATTCACTCCTGAAGAGTAACAGAATGGTTTGCTCATCAATTGACCATACTCTCCAATTGTTGTTTCTCTTTTCAATTCAGGTGCAGTATAATTGGCCATTAGCTTCATAATCCAATATAACTATTGACTACAAAGTTTATGTAGAAAGTTAAATAGCCATGAAGTTTAAGAGGAAGGCTGAGTGTTTGCAGTGATAATAAAAAATAAAATAAAATAAATATTGTGCATTCGGAAAGTATTCAGACACCTTTACTTTTCTCACATTTTCTAACGTTTCAGCCTTATTCTAAAATGGATAGGATTATTGCTTTTCCTCAACAATCTACACACAGTACCCCATAATGACAAAGCGAAAACCTTTTTCTTCAATTGTATAAAAATGTTAAACAGAAATACCTTTTTACATAAGTATTCAGACCTTTTGCTAAGAGACTCTAAATTGAGCTCAGGTATATTCTGTTTCCATTGATCATCCTTGAGATGTTTCTACAACTTGATTGGAGTCCACCTGTAGTAAATTCAATTGATTGGACAGGATTTGGAAACTCACACGCCTGTCTATATGAGGTCCCACAGTTGACATTGCATGTCAGAGCCAAAACCAAGCCATGAGGTCGAAGGAATTGCCCGTAGAGCTCTGAGACAGGATTGTGTCGAGGCACAGATCTGGGGAAGGGTACCAAAAAATGTCTGCAGCACTGAAGGTCCCCAAGAACACAGTGTAATCCATCATTCTTAAATGGAAGACGTTTGGAACCACCAAGAGTCTTTCTAGAGCTGGCCGCCCGGGAAAACTGAGCAATCGGGGGAGAAAAGCCTTGGTCAGGGAGGTGACCAAGAACCTGATGGTCACTCTGAAATAGCCTCTAGAGTTCCTCTGTGGAGATGGAAGAACCTCCCAGAAGGACAACCATCTCTGCAGCACTCCACCAATCAGGCCTTTATGGTAGAGTGGCCAGATGGAAGCCACTCCTCAGTAAAAAGGCACATGACAGCCCGCTTGGAGTTTGCCAAAGGTACCTAAAGACTCTCTGACCATGAGAAACAAGATTCTCTGGTCTGATGAAACCATGATTGAACTCCTTGGCCTGAATGCCAAGCATCACATCTGGAGGAAGCCAGGCACCATCCCTACTGTGAAGTGCGGATGTTTTTCAGTGGCAGGGACTGGGAAACTAGTCAGGATTGAGGGAAATATGAATGGAGAAAAGTACAGAGAGATCCCTGTTGAAAACCTGCTCCAGAGTGCCCAGAATCTCAGACTGGGGCGAAGGTTCACCTTCCAACAGGACAACGACCCTAAACACACAGTGAGGACAATGCAGGAGTGGCTTCGGGACAAGTCTCTGAGTGGCCCAGCCAGAGCCCGGACTTGAACCCGATCGAACATCTCTGGAGAGATCTGAAAATCGCTGTGCAGGTGATGCTCCCCATCGAATCTGACAGAGCTTGAGAGGATCTGCAGAGAAGAATGGGAAAAACTCCCCAAATACAGGTGTGCCAAGCTTGTAGCGTCATACCCAAAAACACTCAAGGCTGTAATCACTGCCAAATGTTTTTCAACAAAGTACTAAGTAATGGGTCTGAATATGTAAATGTAATATTTAATTTGTTTATTTTTAATACATTTGCAAAGGCTGTAACGTTACAAAATGTGGAAAAAGTCAGGTGTATGAATACTTTCCGAATGCACTGTATATACACTGAACAAAAATATGTTACTGAGTTATATATAAACTATTTAAAAAATGTATATAAACCACAATATAAACTATTTAAAAAATGTTACTGAGTTACAGTTCATATTCAGAAATCAGTCAACTGAAATAAATAAATTAGGTCCTAATTTATGGATTTCTCATGACTGGGAATACAGATATGTATCTGCTGGTCACAGATACCTTAAAAAAAGGTAGGGGCATGGATCAGAAAACCAGTTAGTATCTGGTGTAACCACCATCTTCTTCACATAGATTTGATTAGCCTGTTGATTGTGGCTGGTGGAATGTTGTCCCACTCCTCTTTAATGGCTGTGTGAAGTTGCTGGATATTGGCGGGAACTGGAATACGCTATCCTACACATCGATCCAGAGCATCCCAAACATGCTCAATGGGTGACATGTCTGGTGAGTATGCAGGTCATGGAAGAATTGGGACATTTTCAGCTTCCAGGAATTGTGTACAGATCATCAAACAGCTCTGCCCGGTACAGTTGAAACCGGGATTCATCCGTCAAGAGCACACTTCTCCAGTATGTCATTGGCCTTCGAAGGTGAGCATTTGTCCACTGAAGTCAGTTATGACGCCGAACTGCAGTCACGTCAAGACCCTGGTGAGGACGACGAGCACCCAGATGAGCTTCCCTGAGACGGTGTCGTGACTTGACTTTAACATGAATCTAAAGGCTGTTATTTATCTAATTAACTAACTACGTTTAATTGTTACCCGATTCAATTAATCATGTAACAATTAACTCATTAGGATCTGGGGCACCATGAGAGCAGTTCTTTAAAGAGTTACGATCTCCCGAATTAAACTTGAAAAAGCCTTTACCTATCACATCTGTAAACAATCAACTGATTAATCATAACCTTGTATCATATGATCATTCTGAACAGTCGTAACACGAGCCTTACTTATGATTCAGTAATACACAAATTGTTTTAATTATTTATTTACTAGCTATTTAAATGGGAACACAGGTTAAACATACACACTTTGCACCAGTTATTGACTGGAGACTTAATACGCAGAAAACAGGTCCCTAGCGAAATGACAACAACATGGATGCTTATTAAAGAAGAGATGAAGAGGGAGAGAGAGGGACAGAGACACTTAACATTGGTACATTCAGAAACTCTCATCTTCAGTAACCATATACTTTGCACACGAACCGCCGCCCGCTTTGAGAAAGAAATCATGAATGTATTTACATGAAATGCCTGGGTTCGCCTAGGATCTCTCGGGGAACAGGGCAGCCTTGGAAAGGGGGTTGGGCCTTTTCGCGGCACGCTTGTAAGGCTATGATTGTCCGAAATGATTCCAACAAGTCTTCTACTGTTGTTCTTCTTCGTGGTTGTCAGGTATCCGGTTATTTGTCATGTAGTCCTGAACAGAACTACAAAGTTGGCTTTCCTTCCATTCGCTCTTGAAGAGTAACAGGATGGTCCTACTTACATTTGCTTTCGAAGATACTTAGAACAGCTAATCAGCCATACCAGCGATTGCCCGGAAGGTGATTTTATCTTCTCCACCCGTGTTGAGATTCAAAGTTCAAACCATTTCAAACGTGCAGCTGCCGCTTCACACTTTTTCTGGTCTAATCCATTTTTTTCTTAACCCATCATTTATACCTTTCGCTCAAAGGGGGCAGTTCCGGCAGGCTGACACGCTCTCTGACATCAATTTGGCGCGGTCACTACTCATGGTGCAAAGTTATGGAAAACAATCATCTCTTATAGCTTCACACATCCCATCCCTCTATTAATAAAAACATTTTCAGAATTTTTCATATCACATGCACAAAGCATTGTCACACCCTGATCTGTTTTACCTTTCTTTGTGCTTGTCTCTACCCCCTCCAGGTGTCACCCATCTTCCCATTATCCCCTGTGTATTTACACCGGTGTTCTCTGTTTGTCTGTTGCCAGTTTGTCTTGTCAGGTCTTACCAGTGTGCTTTCTCATCTTCCTTTTTCTCAAGTTCTGTTTCCTAGTTTTCCTGGTTCTGAAAATTCTGCCTGCCCTGACCCTGCCTGCCGTCTTGTTCCTGCCTGACTCTGACTTAATTGTGAACCTCTGCTTGCCCTGACCCCGAGCCTGCCTGCCGTCCTGTACCTGTCTGACTCAGACCTGATCACAAAGCCCTGCTTGTCCTCGACCTGCCCTTTGCCTGCCCCGTGTTTACAATAAATCATCTGAGAACTGTACTATCTGCCTCCTGTGTCTGCATCTGGGTCATATCCTGAGTTGTGATACGCATAGTATGGAAACTTCATATATGTAGTGGGTATACTTTCCAAGTTACAGTATTTCCTTTATAACATCACAAAATAAAACAAAATGACATGTGTTCTAAAGATCGCCTCTGACAATTCCCCACGTTCTACATTAGAAATATTGTTCCAGTACTCACTTTTGAACATGTTAGAGTTTCAGCAGGAAAAAGGTCTGTTGAGACAAAGCACATTCCTTTAGTGAATTTGGAGAGCGTGTTCCTTGATTTACAACAGGACTCGAATTGTTAATCCTCACTAGTCATTTCCTCCCCCTTTACAGGTGAAAGGAGGTTTGATTGAAGTTATTCATTGCAAACCTGATCTGACTTATTTGGATTCTCGTGGACAGTCATGACAACGGTTTCTGAAAGTTTGTGCAGAAATTCTTTGGTTGTGCAAACCCACAGTTTCATCAGCTGTCTGGGTGGCTGGTCTCAGACGATCCTGCAGGTGAGGAAGCCGGATGTGGAGGTCCTGGGCCGGCATGGTTACACGTGGTCTGCGGTTGGGAGGCTGGATAGACCTACTGCCATATTCTCTAAAATGACATTGGATGCGGCTTATGGTAGAGAAATGAACACTCAATTATCTGACATCAGCTCTGGTGGACATTCCTGCAGTCACCATGCCAATTGCATGGTCCCTCAAAACTTGAGACATCTGACACAGGTGGTGTAAGGGCTATTTGACCAAGAAGGAAAGTGATGGAGTGCTACATCTGATGACCTGGCATCCACAATCACCTGACCTCAACCCAATTGAGATGCTTTGGGATGAGTTGGACCGCAGAGTGAAGGAAAAGCAGCCAACAAGTGCTCAGCATATGTGGGAACTCTGTCATCAAGGCAAAGGGTGGGTACTTTGAAGAATCAAAAATATATTTTGATTTGTTTAACACTTTTTTGGTTACTACATGATTCCATATGTGTTATTTCATAGTTTTGATGTCTTCACTATTATTCTACAATGTAGAAAATAGTACAAAATGTGTAAACGCTTGAATGAGTAGGTGTGTCCAAAGTTTTGACTGGTACTATATATATATCATTTGTTCACCCTGAGGAAAATGTACTCACTATGACTGTGATATGTGGTGGTCCCACCTAGCTATCTTAAGACACTAACTGTAAGTCGCTCTGGATAAGAGTGTCTGCTAAATTACTAAAATATACATGTAAATGTAATAATGTTGTGCTCAGTCAGGGCTACATGAATGATAGACATCAGTCACACATGGCAGACTCACACCAATTCTCCACGGCTATACAGTGCCTCGACTTATTCCACATTTTGTTGTGTTAGTCTGAATTCTAAATTATTTTTTTTTTTTAAATGCTCACCCATCTACACACAATACCCCGACAAAGTGAAAACCTATTTTTAGAATTTTTTTGCAAATGTATTGAAAATAAGTATTTAAACCCCTGAGTCATTACATGTTAGAATCAACTTTGGCAGTGATTACAGCTGTGAGTCTTTCTGGATTGTACAATATTTACACATTATTCTTTAAAAAAATATTCAAGCTCTTTCAAGTTGGTTGTTAACAGCCATTTCCGAGCCTGGCCATAGATTTTCAAGCTGATTTTAAGTCAAAACTGTAACTAGGCCAGTCAGGAACATTCAATGTCATCTTGGTAAGCAACTCCAGTAAATATTTGGCCTTGTGTTTTAAGTTATTGTCCTGTTGAAAGGTGAATTTGTCTGTTGGAAAGCAGACTGAACCAGGCTTTACTCTAGGATTTTTCCTGTGCTTAGCGCAAAAATACATGATGCAGCCACTCACCACCGTGCTTGAAAATATGAAGAGTAGTAATCAGTGATGTGTTGTGTTGGATTTGTCCCAAACATAACGCTTTGTATTCAGGACAAAGTTAATTTCAGTTTAACTTTAGTGCCTTATTGTAAACAGCATGCATGTTTTGGAATATTTTTATTCCGTACAGGCTTCCTTCCTTCTTTTCACTCTGTCATTTAGGTTAGTATTGTGGAGTAACTAAAATGTTGTTGATCCATCCTCAGTTGTCTCCTATTACAGCCATTAAACTCTAACTGTTGACCTTATGGTGAAATCCCTGAAAGGTTTCCTTCCTCTCTGGCAACTGAGTTAGGAGGACACCTGTATCTTTGCAGTGACTGGGTGTATTGATACACCATCCAAAGTGTAATTAATAACTTGCTCAAAGGGATATTCAATGTCTGCTTTTTTTATTTTTACCCATCTACCAATAGGTGCCCTTTGAGAGCCATTGGAAAACCTCCCTGGTCTTTGTGGTTGAATCTGTGTTTGAAATTCACTGCACGACTGAGAGAACATACATATAATTGTATGTGTGGGGTACAGAGATGAGGTAGTCATTCAAAAATCACGTTAAACTATTATTGCACACAGAATGAGTCCATGCAACTTATTATGTGACTTGTAAGTACATTTTTACTCCTGAACTAAATACTTTTAAGATTTTAATTTTTTATTAATTTGTAAAAAGAAAACAACTAAATTCCACTTTGAAATTATGAGGTATTATGTGTAGGCCAGTGACACAATATCCCAATTGAATAAATTTTCTATTCAGTCTGTAACACAACAATTTCCAGCAGGTACCGCGTTCCAGCAGGTATATCTCACTTGTCACCCCCAAAGCCAATTCCTCCTTTGGCCTCCTCTCCTTCCAGTTCTCTGTTGCCAATGACTGGAACGAACTACAAAAATCTCTGAAACTGGAAACACTTATCTCCCTCACTAGCTTTAAGCACCAGCTGTCAGAGCAGCTCACAGATCACTGCACCTGTACATAGCCCATCTATAAATAGCCCAAACAACTACCTCTTCCCCTACTGTATTTATTTATTTATTTTTGCTCCTTTGCACCCCAGTATTTCTACTTTGCACACTCATCTACTGTCAAATCTACCATTCCAGTGTTTTAATTGCTATATTGTATTTACTTCGCCACCATGGCCTATTTAAATAAAGGTGAAATAAATAAAAAATAAAAAATAAAAAGAGCCAGCTGTCTATGCACAACACACCATCACCGTCGTCAAGGTTATTATGGTCCCAACACAACCAGACGACACTGCTCTCATCACTATGGCTACTTGTCTTTGTGACATCACACCTTCCGCATGGCTACGGGTCTTTGTGACATCACAAATCCCACATGCTACGGGTCTTTGTGACATCACAACTGCCACATGGCTAGAGGTCTTTGTGACATCATAACTCTCATTAAAACTCTCTGGTAGCTACAGGTCTTTGTGACATCACAACTCCCATATGGCTATTAGCCTTTGTGACATCCCAACTCTCACATGCAGGCCTTTGTGACATCATAGTTCTCCTTTGGCAACAAGCTTTTGTGACATCACAACTCTGTTACCCCAGTGTACTGTCCCTGCTATATTGATATCCCAACACAGCACTCAGGCAGCAGACAGGAGGGTGATGAGGAGGCAAATATGATTAAAACCATGTCCTCAGGCAGCCGTGGACCTGCGATTAAACCAGCCGACAAACACTGATCACGCCTAATCCATCACACTGCTTAGCTCCCCAAGCACTGAGGAAAATGTTTGTTAGAATGGACCTCTTTCTCTCTCGCTTCCTCTCTCCCTATGTCCTTATCCTCCTTTCATACATAAACAATACACCAGGAGACTACCAGTGGAGGGTGGTAGAGGTGTGCTGTTTTGAGGGCTTAAACACCCCATTTAAATATTTCCATCTGACCCACTTCACACTGCTGGCTGGCTGTTTTGAGGGGGGTGGGGAGCGAATCAGGCTTTGGCTACCCCCACCTCCCCTTCACTCTATTTCCTCAATCCCCTACTTTCTCTATCACCCCTGAACATGTACACCTAAAACAGGAGCCCCCCCACTCACTCACATAGCTGGACACAGTTATTAGCCTAGTATGCAGCAACATGGACTGTTGTCTGTTTAAGAGGATGTGTTTGATTGCTCTCCAGCGTTATGCACCGTCTGCAGGAGAATAATCTGAGAGAACACAGGCAGGGCCAGACAAGGCAAGGCGAGGCCATGCAGAGGCTGGAGCCAGGGGGGATATGAGGCATCCTTAGACCGAAGGCTCTTTAAATGCAGTCCGTCTGAAAGATGTGTTCCTTCATGGATGAGAGGAGAGGCAATGCTATTAGCACTGAGATGCCTAGACATAAAACTGCCTGGCAGGGAGACAAAGATGGGATACTGTTACACCGTATGACGGAGAGAGTGTGGCGATGCAACCATGTCCCCGCCCATTGATATTATAGGCTATGTGGATATCCTATACTTTAGTGAGGTTTACTGTTTACTGTAGGCTACATCCTAATGGGAATACATTCCCAGTATGTTTGAGAGAGAGGACATTTTTAAACCGTTTCAATGGCACACAGTACCTGACAAAAGTCTCAGGATTGGCTTCAAATCGCATGCGTGTTCTGGTAATCGCACAGGCTGTTCCCTATGCCAATACGGCTCCACTCCTTCCATTGTACAGAACTTTAATCAGAACTCTAATCAGTTATTCACTACATTAACCTTGTCTCAGCAAGTAGCAGCAGCTAATAAAATGGCTACCTGGACTATTTGCATTGCTACTCACTGTATATTATCTATGCATAGTCACTTTACCCCTATCTACATGTATATATTACCTCAATTACCTCGACTAACCTGTACCCCCGCACGTTGACTTGGTATCGGTACCCCCTGTATATAGCCTCGTTATTGTTATTTTATTGTTTCTCTTTTATTTATTTTTTACTTTAGTTTATTTAGCAAATATTTTCTTAACTCGTATTTTTCTGGTTGGTTAAGGGCTTGTAATTAAGCATTTCACGGAAATGTATTCGGCGCATGTGACAAATACAATTTTATTTGATATTGCAGGAAGACCCATCAACAGCGGGTCTGTCTGGAGCGTGTGAGTAAGACTTCTCCTACCATTACCCTCACTCATGAAAAATACTGCAATTATTGTGCACAGCAGTAAAGTCAGACAGATCAGAGCGAGAGAGAGAGAGCGAGAGAGAGAGAGAGGTCTGAGTTCCAATAGGTTATGGGTTCCAAGTTAAAATTCAGTGGATTTGTTTTGTTCTGTTCCTGAGTATGGAAGGCAGATAAGAGGTTTGGGAAGAGGGGAGGATGTTTTAAGACTAGTACTAGAAGCACATCCATGTGTTTGGTCTGGTTCTGATATCCTCCTTGATGTTACGGATACATAATTCCTTGTTTTACTGTCTAATGATGACAAGCCAAGTATTTCACCTATGCCATGGTTGATCGCATGCCAGCAGCAGACAACAATCTTTCCACCTGCAACTGCTTAGGGGCCTGAGCATGTGTATTGCGTCATGGGTCTCTGTGGGGCTGGTCCGTTTAGGTAGGATAGCACTGGAGATGAGAGACAGATACATATTGAGTATGAATGTTTTATAACACCCCAAGGCTCCTTTCATCCCTTCTATGCATGCACACTCACACACGCACACTCACGGAAATTCATGTATAGTACACACTAGGGTTTCCATTAGCCGGGTAATAACCTGCTAATGTGCATTGGTGGATTTGCACAAACAAAATCCTCAACTCCTTCACTAGCTCCCTAAAATATACAGTATATCTTTATACAAATGTATGCAAATCCATCAATGACGTCGGGCCAATTGTCCGGGAGAAGAAGAAAAAAAAACGCAATGCGAAATAATGCTTTTTAGCATATTCATTGATGTAAAAACCGTCCGTGTAAATACATTTGACTGGTCATGCTTATCGGTTTATAGGTTATTTTGCATAATTTAGTGGAATTAAATTGGCACGTGTGTACAGTACTGTATATTCCTTATGTATCTTTTTTTATCACACGCATACAGCATACAGATACAGAGCCTTTGAGTGGGAAATCTGTCAGACAGCTCAAATGCTGCAGCAGCATCTTGTGGTGCTTACAAGACAACTGGGAACTCTGAAAAACACGAGGTCAAATCATGACGTCAGTGATCTTGAGGTCGGAAAGTCAGAGCTCTAGAAAAGAGGCAGAATTCCCAAGTTGGAATTCCGAGTTTGATGACTGTTCAAAATGATTTTTCCTAGTCGGAGGTAATTTTTTTCTCTCCCAGTTCCCAGTTCTTTTGAACGCGCCATCAAATGGCAACGGGAGGCAGGCTTCATCAGCGCGTCACACACCACTTTACAATGAGCTGGAGGCAGTATGCATTTAGAAAAACATATCCTTAATTGTTTGAAACCGGATCGTTTTAATACCCATTATGAGGCATGTCTTACCTTGCTATTACCTTTCATATTAGATCTCCTCTCTTTCTAAATTTCTAACGGATATTTTCATCTCTGTCACATGAAACCTCTCGCGTGTGCAGTGCCCTTTGGACAATGGCGGTTTCCTGCTAATTGCATTATGGAATGAACATTGGCGCGTAGCCTACTGCCTCGTGTGCACTGCTGCGCTTATAATGGGAATACATAATAGTTTATCAACATATTAAGCTAAACGTTTTGATCTGTTGCATCAGACTCATTGTTTTTTCAAGTTTGTTATGTAGCCTAGGCCTACTGGTTGTGTGAATTTGGGCTCTATCGTCACCACAACTGTCCCAGAGTCTGTTTGGAATAGGATCTCTCTTTCTCGACTAGTTGACCAGTAGAATAGGTAACCTAAATGTTTCTACTCTAGTAGATTGACATAGGCTAGTGATTTTTGCTCATCTCGTTGGCTGAGGAAAAGTAAACGTGGACAGTTATTCTAACACAATTCAAAGTGCACACCAGAATTCGGTAAGAAGGACTGCACATCATTGCATCCTGGACTTGCATGTTCCGTTAATATGAATGACCATATTCTAAATGTGATTTCTCTCATTCTGAGCACCATGGGCGGCACCCTAATCAGGTTACACACCCGATGCATATGGGTCTGGTAAATTAAAACGTTGATGGTCATATGTCTGGCGCCACATTCTCCAAAAGGAAACCCGGGTCCGCATACACATAATTTCACAAGCACGCACACATGCATACACACAGGGCCACACACACACACATACACACAAACATACACTGCTTTAGCCACCAGTAACACTTTCATCTTTTGAATGCTTTCAACTGAGGCGTAAAATTGCGCAGCCAAGCATACCTCTTCACCACCTTTCTCACTTTGTTCTTTCTTTTCCTGGAATGACATTTCTATCTACATGCTCCCCACCACCACTCAGAGGCATTAACAACTTCCTGATTTGGTTTCCATAGTGACCATGCAGTGCAGGAATGGAATCTAAACTAACGTCACGGCCATTCTGACACGAAGATCAAACACACTGACAGTGGTGATAACTCGCTCTTCCTCTCTTGCTCTTCCTCTCTTCTTTCATATGCAAACAGCTTGTGTGCAAGGCTCAGCCTAGAGTCCCTGAGGTGTTCTCTGATGGACAGGGAGGTTTGTATCTCTCCCTGATTTACTCAACTGCTTCAATATGTCACCACAAGTGGAATAATCCCTGGCTAGCGATCCTTATCATTACTCTCTCACCACTGAGTCTGTCGGAGCAGACGTATCCTTCCTCACAGTGTGGAGACAGACTGTGCAGGATCCATCCTCTCCATGATGGAAGCTAAATGCACATTGCAGCACCCGTGTAAAAATGCCATAAGCAGAGCTGCCCATAAGTAAGCATAATCCATAGCCGGTGCAAGGCAAGCAGTAAATCATAAAGGAAGGATTTCTCTCATACATTTTGGAGCGCTGAGCTATGATGGATCTAGTGCCAAACAAAGACAATATTGTAAGGCCTACAGCCACTCATAATAAGTACCTTCCCTTCAACAACATCAAGACCGACGGATGAACCGTTCGCTTGTCGATCGTTTGTTGGTTTGTTAGTCACCAACCTAATGACTATGCCCTTATTCATGATCTCCTGAGTCTTCTGAACAGGTAGTGAACAGTCCTAGCTATCACCAGTATGCTGCGGTGTACAAACAGGAACACACCACCTCTCGTTTCCCCTGCCTGTTTCTTTTGATGTGCTAATGGACTTGAGTTGTGTGTAATTTCCAGTGGATAGCGGATGTGGGTGTGGGAGTCACACAGGATAAGGAAGTCGGACTGGAGGGTATCCCAGAGGCACAGCGCACAGCTCCCCTATCAGTTGACTGATACAGGAAACGGCGGGGCACTGAAGTGAGGCGCGGATGATACCAGCGCTACTGCTGGGTGTCTATCAGAGGAACCTCAGTGAGGTACGTTAGTGACAGGGTTAGTATTGACTTTAGAGTTATTGGGTTGATAAGAGTGGAGTTGTGAGGAGTGGAGCTACAGTATGCTTTTTTTCATTTGCGGATATGAAGTACAGCTGGAGGACAGGCGCCGGATGAGTTTAGAGGAGCAAATGTTCCGAAATATACATTTTGATTTATACTTCATAGGCAAATCTGTATTGTGTCATATCTAGTTTGTAAGTACTGTTTATTCAGTAAAAGGGTTTGACAGTATAATTTGACTGTATATCCCAAGTTAGTATGATATGTTACGTTTGTTACATAAGAAACAAGGTTACTTAAGGCAAAAATGAAAGGAAGGTTATTGGTCAGGGTGGATGAGTGGGCGTATAACGCCCATGTCTAGAATCTCATCACGGACAACTTTAGCATTTGAAATAATTAGCAACTTTGCACCTACTTAGCATGTTAGCTAACCATTCCCCTAACCTTACCCTTTTAGCTAACCCTTCCCCTTCCTTCCCCTAACCTTAATCCTTTCAGCTAACCCTTCCCCTGACCCTTTAACCTAACTCCTAACCTTAACCCCTAGAGCAGGCCTGGGCACTTCCGGTCCTCGGGGGCCTGATTGGTGTCACACTCCCCCCCCCCATCCCTAGCAAACACCTGATTTAAACTAATTGCATTTTTAACTGATTATTGGAGTCAGGTGTGTTAGCTGGGTCTGGAGCAAAAAGTGTGACACCAATCAGGCACCCGAGGACTGGAGTTGCCCATGCCTGCCCTCTCTCTCTCTCTCTCTCTCTCTCTCTCTCTCTCTCTCTCTCTCTCTCTCTCTCTCTCTCTCTCTCTCTCCTCTCATCTCTCTCTCTCTCTCTCTCTCTCTCTCTCTCTCTCTCTCTCTCCTCTCTCTCTCTCTCTCTCTCTCTCTCTCTCTCTCTCTCTCTCCTCTCTCTCTCTCTCTCTCTCTCCTCTCTCTCTCTCTCTCTCTCTCTCTCTCTCTCTCTCTCTCTCTCTCTCTCTCTCTCTCTCTCTCTCTCTGACTATTGGATTACCTGTTGGGGACGCCCTGTGCTGTATGTCTCTCTTGATGCCAGGGGTCCTTGTCGATTAAAGCTGCTGATAAATTGATTTTGTCTGCAGGCCACCCGCTGAGCGCCGTCTGGGACAGTACCGCTCGATAGGAGATCAATTAGGCATAAACTGGTTATCATATAACATATAATGACAGAGAACCTTATGGTGGAGAAAGAGAAATAGCTCCTAAATATCCAACCCAGAGATGGGGACAGAGAGTTAACCATCTGTTAACCCTCTACCAATGACCTCTAAGTAATACATCCTTGACATCACCTTCCAACCTGGTGCACAATAACATGGAACACTGTACATAGATTTTTCCATTTTTCTTTTCTTTTGTGTTATTGACTGTACGTTTGTTTATGTGTAACTCTGTGTTGTTGTTTTTGTCGCACTGCTTTGCTTTATCTTGGCCAGGTCGCGGTTGTAAATGAGAACTTGTTCTCAACTGGCCTACCTGGTTAAATAAAGGCGAAAAAAAAAAAAATGAAAAATGGAAGTAGGTTACCCTTTCCTTGTACACATCTGCCATTAGGTGTGCATATTTTTGGCACTGGTGTTATGTCACTAGACACTCCCAAATAGATAACAATAGCCCAGACAGACCTGGGACCAAACAAACACACATTCAAACACATGCGAACACACACGCTCTCCTGAGCAACTGTTGGTCTCTCTACATAAGGCTGACCTTGGGCTCTGGCTGTCCTGACAGTGAACACGGGGACAGTGTGAGTGGCAGCCAAACAGGGAGACCACGATACTGCCAAGCTAAAATGACACACACACACACACACACACACACACACACACACACACACACACACACACTAAAGAGAAAGACACACACACACATATGCAAGCGCACACACACAAACTGTATAGTGTATGTGCGTGGGTGGGTTGACATGACCTCATGAGTTATGTCTGGCAGAGTACTGGCTTTTTTTGAATGAATCCCTGTTTATAGTTGGGGATGTTTCTGTCTCCAGTCACCTCTCCGGGACAGCATAGTATGGGAGGAATAGACTTTTGAAGGAGGAGCAGGGAGGAGGGAGGGGGAGAAAGGTAGAGGAAAAGCAGTCGCTGTCTTAAACTTTTAACCTCGTCAGCAGCGCCTGTCGAGTGGATGCAAAGCATGGGGCTGTGACTGAAGGGGTTAGTGAAGCAGAAACACTACCGATAGGGAGGGGGAGACTAGGGCACTAGAGTCCTCCTTCAAAATGATGAGGGGAGGGGGTTGGGGTTTAGAGGGAGAGAAAGACAGAGAGGGAGCGAGAGAGAGTACAGTAGAGTAGAGAAGGGGTAAAGGCAAAGGTGGAGATCAGTAATAGATTGGTAGAGAGTAGAGCAGAATGGAACCCAAAGAGAGGGTGAGAGACACAAGTGAGGCAAGGGGGATGAAAGAGGAGGAGAGAGTCCATTTACAGGCAGCCAAGGGATTAGGGGCATGACATCAATCCAAACAAAGCTAAAGAGTGGAAGAGGGAAGGAAGTTAATGGAGCACAGAGAGAGAGAGAGAGAGAGAGAGAGAGAGAGAGAGAGAGAGACGGGGGGGGCAAGAGGTGAGGAAAGAAAGGAGATTATTTGCTACACGCTTTTCCTAGGGGCTGCATGAGAGAAAAAAGGGTTCCAAGGGGATCTTCGGCTGGCCCCATAGAATAAACATTTTTGGTTCCAGGTAGAACCTTTTGGGAGCATGTGTGTAAGGGGTTCTGTAATGTACCCTTCACACACACCACCTAAACCCTACCAGGTCTGTACACTCTCTTAACTGCACTGGGTTGTCATGACATACATATAGACAGACTGATGCTCTCGCACACACACACACACACACACACACACACACACACACACACACACACACACATCTCAAAACCTCAGAACACGATTGGCTCTTTCAAGCTGACTGATGACGCTGATAAAGCCGGCCCCTTGAGATTCCCCCATCTCAGACAGAGAGAGAGACACAGAGAAAGGTAGACCAAAGACAGATGAATAGATAGATATCCTGATAAAAGAGAGGGGGAAGAGAGAGAGTGGAAGATAACAGGGATTTAGAAGAGATCCCTCCCTTGTCTTATTCCTCTTTTGAGTGTTTGCCTTTGTGAGGATACACCTGTCTAATGAGGACAGAGATGACAGTCACACCTGTCTG
This sequence comes from Salmo salar, assembly GCF_965601325.2. Classification (NCBI taxonomy): domain Eukaryota; kingdom Metazoa; phylum Chordata; class Actinopteri; order Salmoniformes; family Salmonidae; genus Salmo; species Salmo salar. Next base: position 69,509,200 of record NC_138305.1, read on the forward strand.
ATGAGGACAGAGATGACAGTCACACACACCTTTCTGATGTCTCCCCATTGATCCCTCACTTCAAAATGGCCCCCAACAAGCCTGTAGCTGTAACGTGTGCTTCCAGCTCACACCCTCAAACACCTAGATCCCCTGAACGCAGCTGACTCTCCAGATCCCAATCACCTGAATTCTAATCACCTGTTCACACACCTGTCATTATCACACACTATTTAGTTCAGTTCTTTGCACCCCATCCCTGTGAGGTATTGTTTGTTTTGTGACACTCGTCTTTCGGAGCTCTGTTATTCCCGTGATGTACTCCTCCCGCGTATGATAGTTTTTGCCTGCCTCACTAACGACACCTTTTGCCTATTCCCTGCCTGTACTTTAGCCTATCGGATTTCCTGTTATCAACCTATTGCCTGATCTCCCGGACTACGTCACTACCCTTTTCCCTGCCTGTACTGGTGCCTTTTTGGACCCCCTGTGTATGACCTTCTGCCTGCCCCTGGACCCAGCTACCTGCTTCCTCCTGTGGTCCTTTGCAGTAAACACCTGCTGCGCCCTGCGCTTGAAACCAGCTCTCTGTCTCCCCTCGTGTTCATTACAGTAGCAGGAAACGAAGACAATGCAATGTTGCTGTATAGCTAGGCCATGGTCAAGAATCCTCGTTGGCGTTCTCATAGCGAATGACACAGCAGAATAGGCAATGTGTGTGTTTCAGTTGTCAGTTTCTTTTACTGAACAACAAAGAAAGAAAAGTCGGACGAGTTACTTCTGCCATCTAAAACAGCATTGCACTTGTAATAGGAGTCTCTTCTCCCCAGTGACACCTATAAAAGCATAGTTCTTCCTTGCCTGGGGTTTCATTTGCAGCCACAAATACCTCCCTGGCCGCAGACCATGTCCTAACAGCACAATCTAAAAGAAACTCCTACTCTCCTTCTCTCCGTAACACAGGCAATATTAGGAAGCATTCCCTCTGTTATTCCATTTCGATTTCCATTAAAAGGTACATTTCATCTAAACCCAGCCCTCGGGGGAAGGCTCCTACAAAGAGCCAGGGAGGAGATGAAGCAATGAGCAATGAGCAAATGTAAAAAGGGAAAGAGAATGAAACACAGACAGAGACAGAGGGAGAGAGAGTGGGTGTACGTGTGTAAGAGAGAGTGCATGTGTGCATGAGAGTGCACGTGTGTGAGCGAATGTGTGTGTGTGTCCGTGTGGCGTGTGCACATACTGTACGGAAGGACAGTCTTCTGATTCACATCCTTTCTGGCTCCCCCCCCCCCCCTGATCAAGGGAAATGTCATTATTTGGAGCCATCAGTGAGAAATCAATGTAATTATGTTTGGAGTCTCCACTCTGCTCTGGCCTGTAATGCATAACTTAGTCATAAGCTAAATTCACATTGAACCCTCCTAGCACTCCCCTCTGTTAACCCCTTCAAGGTGTGTCCTCTTTGAGAGCACAACCGTTATGCAGGTCTCAAAGCTGGCCGTGGCCCTGGCCAAAAGTGGTGCCCTGTGTAGGGAATAGGGGGCCATTTTGGACAGCCCTTGTGTTTCACTGTTGTGATAACAGGACTGATAATGGGGTAGAGGTTGGGGTGGAGACACAACGTGACACAACCTAACATGTTTTTGTTAGCCAAGCAAGCATGGCTAACTCCAGGGCTAAGCCTCATACATTTCAAGAGCAGTCACTTTGGAGAGCTGAGTGAGAATGACAGCTCCACAATATTCAGCTGGGAGAGTATTTAAGTTGAGCTTTCAGGGAGAGTGACACAAAACGTGCTGGCTAACATCTTTCTGTAAATCCATTTTTTTCCCCCACAATCAGCAAACTTTTAGCAGAGGAGAGAGCGTCCTCTATGACTCAACCTGTGTCCATATCGTCGCTCAGAAATCAGGGAAAGAGAGATAGGAGGAGGGAGACGGGGTATAGAGACAGAAGAGGACGTGAAATGTGGTAGGCAGAGTCGGAGTCCGACTGACAATGGTAACTCTAGGCAGGACGGGTGAAGCAAGGTAAACGTGAAAAAAGAGAGGCAAACAATTTAGCAACACTTCACAGGAAACCACAATGGATGGATACATTCACAGCTGCTATACATTCAAGCATAAAAACAGAAGTAGTGAACTAGTCTGAATTGAATGTCCCCCACTCTAGGTTGAAGTGGATATTATTGACTCTCCACCTCTGCCTCCCACTCTGTAGTTAGAAGATGACTTTGCTTCCGTGGTAAAGGGAGATGGGGGGGGGGGGGGGGGGGCAGGCTGCTGTGACTAATACAGTTCACTATGCACACGCGGTCCTATGGACTGGACTGGGATCAGTTCTGGCTGTCTGACTGTTTAGTTGGAGACTGGGGGACAAGGGAGAACATCTGTACTGGGGACATAATTCCCTGCTTCACTGTGCAGAGGCCAGACTGGATAGACGGTGGAACAATAGAGCAGGAAATTGAAGAAGGTGACAGTGTCCCTGCATGTCAGCACTGACTCTTCCTTTCTCTTGCTCTCTGTTCCTGTCTCTCCAGCTCCTCCCTCTTGATCCTAATCTTGCTCGTCCAACGGGCTTGGGAGAAATGGCAGAGGAGAAGTAATAGCAAGGCGGCAGAATGAACTAGAATGATGGAGGGATGATAGAGGTAGAGTAATGTAAGGAGGGAGCTGGTGTGAGGCAGTCTGTTCCAACTGTGGCTTGGTAAGTAATGAGAGTGCTGTTTTTCATGTATCTAATGTTCTTGTTTTGACCACAGTGTTACATGATCTATATCTGTATATCTCAGGCCAGCCGACTGAGACTGCTGCTGACTCATGCAGTATTACCTCCCAATGTCAGCTAATTGAATTCTCTCTCTCTCTCTCTCTCTCTCTCCCTCTCTCTCCCTCTCTCTCCCTCTCTCTCCCTCTCTCTCCCTCTCTCCCTCTCTCCCTCCCTCCCTCCCTCCTCAACCCAACGTAGACCCTGTTGCTAATGTTTTGTACACTCAGTGTATATTGCAATGTTTACACCCTCAAGAACACTACACAACACATAAAACAGGGAGGAATAGGGATGAGAGCTACAGGGCAGACTGGGAAGAGAGGAAGGAAGGAAAGAAAAAGGGATGAGCGAACGGAAAAGTATAAGAGTGGCGCAGAATGCCGCCTGTCCCTGGGGTCAAAGTTCAGGCCGTCAGGGACGGCGGTTCAATTAGGAGGGCCGAGGAGTATGCTAATTAAGTAACGGAGCAGGCCCGAATAGTACACTCTTAATAATTAAGCAACTGCTTTGATTTTTCTTATCTTAAAAAAAAAAGCTTGCATGCAGC
>NC_138305.1:70120000-70472500 GCF_965601325.2 Salmo salar
ATACATTTTCTGAACATCACGCGCCAATGTAAAATGGATTTTTGGATATAAATATGAACTTTATCGAGCAAAACATACATGTATTGTGTAACATGAAGTCCTATGAGTGCCATCTGATGAAGATCATCAAAGGTTAGTGAATATTTCAGCTGTATTTTTGTTTTTTGTGATGCATGTCCTTGCTTGGAAAATGGCTGTGTGGTTTTTCTTGTGAAGTTTATGTCCTAACATAATCAAATGTTATGCTTTCGCCGTAAAGCCTTTTTGAAATCGGACAATGTGGTTAGATTAATGAGAGGTTTATCTTTAAAATGGTGTTAAATAGTTGATTGTTTGAGAAAATGAAATTTTTGCTGTTTTGTATTTCGCGCCATGCTATTTCACTGGCTGTTGAATAGTGTCCCACGTAGCCCATAGAAGTTAACTGACTTGCCTAGTTAAATAGAGGTTACACTAAGAGCATAACATTTCTGCACCCCAATTTATTATTCTAGTCTAACCAATACCCAAAGATTGGTGAAAATAAAAATCTCATTGATTTATCAAGACCAGTCCCCATGCTTGTCTCAGAGCAGCATGCAACAGTGCTAAAAAAAGTTGTAGGCTTTTGCTTCAAACCCTTTTGCTCCTAACTTCAATATGGTCTTTAAATAAATAAGACCTACACCACTTTTAACAGCACATTACTCAACACTAGTTAGACTCATGTCGCCTATGCTAGGCCTACAGTATATTGAAAAATATGCCGTGACTCTCCGCCAATAATTACATATAGAGGATTGGAGGATTCTAAATTAAAACCAAAAGCCACCTCATGGGTCTCCCGGTGGCGGCCGGCACGGGTATCGAACCTGTATCAGCCAGTTAAGTTATTTTATATATGTCTAGGCTCCGAATAAATAGACTCCAATTAAGCTCTCTTGTTGTTTGTAAAGTCAAATTAAAATGAAGATTATTGTTGAAATGAATTGCTCGATTGGTGTAGGTTTTCTCGATCTGTTGGTGTGCAACACTTGCATAACAACTTAGCTATATTTTCAGCACCAACCACTGTTCACCTCCTATTGATTGCACTGCGGTTGCCGCCAGTTGTGTTTTTCATTTAACCTTTATTTAACTAGGCAAGTCAGGTAAGAACAAATTCTTATTTACAATGAAGGCCTACCCCGGCCAAACCCGGATGACGCTGAGCCAATTGTGCGCCGCTCTATGGCACTCCCAATCATGGTCAGATGTGATACAGCCTGTATTCGAACCAGGGACTGTAGTAATGCCTCTAGCACTGAGATGCAGTGCCGTAGAAAGGTCAAAATAAATGATTTGTTTGCAAGTTGGGGAGGGGGGGTTTTCACACCTAGCTCGACTATATGACAATTCGTTAGTAAAGGTTGAATAGTCTTTTGTTCAGCTAGTATCCAATTTCATTCCTCGCCCTCTTCCATGCGTCATTCTCCGCCTGAGTGGCTCGTTTGTGGGCGTGCTGGCAGGATATGGCAGCATCTTCGGTTGTGCGTCAAGAATTCAGCATAGCAAGTTTGTATGAAAGTCTGGTTATTCACAGGCAAATAGTAATACGCTCCAAACCGCTCTGGTGACAAACAAACTTTTCTGCCCTGTTTTCAATCGTCCACATGGCTGGGAGAACCTATTCAAGTAAGTAAATACATTTACAAAATGTAAAGAAAACGATGTATTATTAGCAAAAGTAACTAGCTACAGTGCATTTTAACTCAAATGAGCTGCTAACGTCGCTAGATAGTTTACATATTGTATAGATAGCTAGCTAAGTTAATTTCATTTGGCCAGCTACCTAACTTCATATTAGCTAGCTATCTTGATATATTTAACACTGTAAAATACATGTGTAGATGGCTAGCTAACAGCCATGGATGAGGGTGAAAGGATAGCAGGCCCAGCTGTCAAACTGAAGGATTATAATGAAGTCTATTTCTTGTGAGGTTTTCTGTCCTCAGATACAGAGAGCTGTGAAAGCCTGTCTGCAGATTAAGAGGTCCCAATGAAGAGCAGCGGTTCTCAGTCCTGGTCCTGGGGACTCAATGGAGTGTACATTTTTGTTTTTGCCTTAGCACTACACAGCTGATTCAAATGTTCAAGTCATCATCAAGCTTCTCTATCCAATGTTATCAATATTTGTTATAAGGGATATACTTTAGTAATTCAAAATGATCTGGTAATGTAAAAGTCTAATAATGACATTATCTTCTATTGTTTGTCCTCATGTGTCTGTTTTTTAGCATAAAGTACTCTGTAGCCACTTAGTGTGGACACCAGGTGAGACTACACACACACACACACAGATTCCTGTTGAACACAGTCTCTTTAACTACCTTATTCTCTCAATATCAGTCTCTCTCCTTCACTTCATCCCTCTGACCCCTCTCCCTAAATCCTCTAGGTTATATCAGCTGTGTTGGTGAACCCCTCCCGTATCTGAACTGGCTGACACAGAGGGCACAGCATGATCATAGGTGAGAGGTCACTTGGTCAGGTCAACAGAAAGTATTATTAAAGAGATGCTTTACATTGAAATACAGACAGAGATGTAGTAGTCCCAGAGTTGATGATCCAAGGTCAGTTTTGCATTTCACGTCCTGATGATTATGATGACTGACCGTGTTAGAATAAAAAAAAAACAAAGCTTAATCATCCTCTCTCTCTCTCTCTCTCTCTCTCTCTGTCTCTTGTCTGCAGGTATGTTTTGAATTGAGAGAGGAAGCCATTCCCGTCATCGCCACCTCACCCGCTCTTAAGATAACCTTCTGGCCAACCGGGGGCCCAAAGCTGTTTAGGAGACACCGGTAGAGACACTATGTAATTGTGATGAACTGAGAGAAAATTAGGGTAGCACTGTAATTCATTAATCATATGCTGTCTTCCCTGCTCCTCTGCTCTTAACTCTTTCCCTTTCTGTCTTCTACACCTCTCTGTTACAATGCCTCCTAGTAGGAGGGGGGTGCAGGAATCAGGAGCAGGAGAGCAAGGAAGTTCCAGAGGCACAAAACGTTTATTATGGTAGTCCCGAACTCAATAACAACATGAGGGAAAAACACGCACAAAACGAAGTCGCCACACACTGGGAAACTAATTACACACACGGAGGAGAAACCTCAACTCCTAAACAAAGTCTCGAAAGTGGTAACACTACCGAATAAAACGAAAACCCCGTGGTGCAGACACGCACACCTAACGTAGAACACATACAAACAATCCCGCACAAAGACTAGCAGGCAGCGGGGTGTAAATAAACCCACCGAAATCAACTAAATGAACACAGGTATGAAAAAACAGACAGACACAAACAAAAAGGAAAAATGGATCGGTGGCAGCTAGTAGGCCGGCGACGACGACCGCCGAGCACCGCCCGAACAGGGAGAGGAGCCACCTTTGGTGGAAGTCGTGACACTCTCTCTCCACCTCCTTTTTCTTCCTCTTTTTTTATAATGCACACCATATGTGCATTGAAGTACAGATTGAACATGTAGTTTCTAGTCTAGTCTATTGCATAGTTACAATGTGTAATCATTGATCATTGTCCCAGGAGCAGGAGTGGTAAACACTGTTGAAGTGTATAATTGTAATACCTACATGCAGACACAGCATCATTCAAAAAATGGAGTTTGAAACACCTGATATTGGATATGACTGAAAAAGAATGTCTCAGAGATTCATGCCTGAACCGCAACTTTATTTGCCAAGGAAGAGTACATGATCAGTGAATATATTCAATGTACAGACGACAATGTGGGGGATCTCATGCGTGGTAATAACTACATGTATATAGGACTTGCATCCTTGGCACAATAAAGTTATTATATTCCACTCAATCCATAGGCTTTATTAATGCCATTCAGACTTGAAGTCGATACAACAACTATGATAGCTGAGGTTCATAGATCTGAACTAGATTCTGAACTAATGTTCATACCAAAAGAGTTAGGGTCCATACACAGATCAGCTACATACTGTAGCTAGCTACACATCCATAGGCATACAGTTATTTTTATCCTCCACTACACAATAAGTAAGTAAATAGTTAGCTAGCTATGTTACTTCAGCTGCATTGCATGGCAAGCTTACACAATTGTACATTTAATTTGCAGTAAATGCTTTAGCTAGCTAGATTCTTTACATCCACTGTTTCATAAGACGACAGTCTGGTTTGCTGGCTTTCTCAGGAGTCCCTAAAACATTAACCCTTTCACACGTACCATCACACGGGGTGGGATCATTCTACAGTGGTCCCTGAAGCGTACGGTCACACCCCGTGTGATTAGAACACTCGTTTCGAATGACGCAACAATCAGCATTTGAGCTGGCCACACTTTTTTCAGAAACTATTTACACAAACAGTCCTTACAAAGTTATGTCCAGAATGTGAGCAGTTTATTTTTGGATGCAATGTTCAGATATTCACAGAAGTATCTATAGCATAACACAATCATCCTAACTGGAAAAATGTAGGCTACATTTGTCCTAGCGCTAACTGAGGAAAGATTGACGCAACACAAGCGGTCATATTTTCTAACTCTCGGCTGACGTAAACTATACCATGAATTAGCTAATAGCAATTACTATGTATAATTAATCACATCACGAGTGAGTGAGCTCACCATTGATCAAAATAATTAGGTAAAACACTTTCTAGAAATTGAAAGTAATCCGTCGATTAGTTTCAGCGCGCAGCCATGCATTTTTTCCTCACAGAAACCGAAGATAATAAGAGAAGACAAGATGAGTTTGGTCTGTTTACAGTATGCATGTTGAAGGGGTGTGTCATCTACTGTCGTTCACATCCCACCATTCATTTGCAGAAGTCCTCAAAAAATGAGTGAACTCTTACTCACCTCATTTTGTTATAACATCTTTGGTCAAACGGATGATTACGTGAAACCCAGAATGCATTGTATGTCAACAAACATGGCTCCATACACATAGCTGGAATTAGCTTAGCTCATCATAATCAGTACAACCTTCAAAACATTATTTTACACACATACTATGCGCCCATTACAATTTATGCAAAAATCGGAATGCATGATTTATCACGGGTAATTGAAAAACGTCAATAAAATACTAAATATATCAATAATACCACACAAAACATTTTCTGATAGTGATTTATTGATACAAATGGCGCGTGCAGGCAGTCAATCTCGGTAACCTCTCACTCCCACTCTGAGCCATTCAGTGTTGTTGTTTATGTAACAATCACATCCTGGAATGGAGAGAACGTTCGAACATCACGTGCATAAAAAAACTCACGCTGAGGCGACCGTTAGAGATATTTGGAACTCACACGTGAAAGGGTTAAACAACACAAATTACAAGTTCATACTCATGTCATAACACTAGCTAGCTAGCTAGCTGGCTAATGTTAGCTAGTCAGCTAACTTGCTAAATAGCAATTTTCGTAAATTATAACAAAATTTATAACAAACAAATATGCACAATCGTTTGTCTCTACATTAACTAACATATTCCTCTCAATTGTAAATTTTTTGCTTGACTCGTTGACGTTATAATTACTTACATTTGCTTCCTCAGTAATGTTTTGTCAGCCGTCTTTGCTAAAGAAAGTCACCAGCAACGAGTGGCTTGCGTCAAATTCGTCATTGGAACCACTTGATATGATTGGTGATATAAAAACGTTGGGAACCAAATGCATAATGAGTGCTCTAACTCCCCCTTGCAGTGGTCTGGAGCAATGAAGCTGTGATGCTGGGTACCTCTAAGTCCCGCGGTGTAAGCTCGCAACTTGTAAAGGAGGAACCACTTTACCAGGGATGCCTCAGCTAGCTTGTCAGGCTTCCATACCTCAGCTGACTCGACTGGTTCTCAATCCTCGGTTGGCTCGTCAGGCTTCCATTTCCGAAGCTACCGGGGATGCCACGGCCTGCTCGTCAGGCTCCCGTGCCTCGAGCCGGCTCTGCAGGTTCCCGCGCCTCAGCAGAAGCGATCGGCCCGCTCCTGGTCCTCGGGACCCTCCCTCTGGTCGGCAGCCTGCGGCTGGAGCCACGTGTCAGGGAGGCGGTACTGTCACGTCTACTACCGCTCCTCCTCTCTGCCGCTCCTTGTCACCAGTTTACTCATTATTACGCACACCTGTCACCATCGTTACGCGCACCTGCGCCGCATGAGACTCACCTGGACTCCATCACCTTCCTGATTACCCCCCCGATATTGGCCACTCCCTTTGGTTCTTTCCTCAGGCATTATTGACTCTGTTTATATGTTTCATATCTGTACGCTACTCATGTTTCTTGTTTGGTTCCGTGTTCGTTTATTTAAGAAATTCACTCCCTGTACTTGCTTCCCGATTATTAGTGTACACGTTACAGGAGGACGCTATTCCCATGGTTCATTTTCATGCCACCCAGGTAGGCTATATTCCTGTTGTAAAGACTAGCAATGTGCTTAATATTAGGGAAGTTGAGAAATAAATATAATAGGCCTAGCCTATAGAAAGCCGATGGGATCCTCCTCTTTGAATAGTGGCCATCACTCTGTTTTCTCGCGCAATTGCATAGCCTATAGAAATGTTGAGCAACATGAGCTCCAGGGCTCTCATGAAGTGTTGGATTAGATTTTCATTTGCATTGATGTCAGAGTGATTAGAGGGACAATAGAGTGCTGAGTACCAGGCAGTTAGCAAGTTTGGTAGGCTACTAATGACCATCAGCAGCATCAGAGGCTGGAGAACGCTAATTACCGTGACTAAACGGTCACTTGGAATTTGACTGCCTTCATGACTGGTGACCGCTGGTGTGGCGGTAATACGCTCACCGCAACAGCCCTACCCACAACCCTCTGACATTAACCATTAACTTCCTCAAACGGAGAATCCACAGCTGTGTATCTCTGTGACCTACGATACTATAAATCAGTGAAGTGAAGTGAAGTAAAAGTGAAGTACAGTGACTCCTGATGATCCTACTCTATTCAATACCTCCCTCCATCATACACGAACTGTAGACCCAGACATTCATGATTAAATCTAAATGGCATACAGAAACCTATCAACTGTGCTCAAACTATCATTCAAAACTGAGTACCTTGAGGAATGAGAGGAGAGAGCTGTTAAAAAAAACTAAAACGTTCACACACCCACTCTCTCATGCGTAGCCCCTTCGAGATGGAGGGTTCAAGCGCACCGTGAAGGCCTCCCTTCATACTTAAGAATCACAGTAGAATATTCCACACCCTCTGACCACCCTCATCAGAGAGAGAGCGAGAAAGAGAGAGAGAGAGAGAGAGAGAGGAGACAGTGTGAGAGAGTAAGATCGAGTGGAAGTAGGTGTGTCCAGGTGAACAAGTGAAGGAGTAATGTCTGATTAACTGAGAAGTGAAGAAACTCTCTTACAGGGAGACGTTTTCATCAGAGACTCACTGAGAAAATGGAGACACTCAAAGCCGTGTGCTACCACCTCTTGGTGAGTACACTGTGTGTATGTGCGGAATGGAAAAATCTGTTGCCAATTGACTATTAGCTAGATAGATCATGTACAAGACAGATTAGACTGAAAGTAAAGTGTAGTTCACAAACAATAGTTAATGAATTAATGTTTTGCAGTGAAATGCAGTAGTCAATAATAATGTAACACATGAAAGTTCTCTACTGTTCGTGTAAAAACACATGGCCTCCATGGTCTGTTCAGTCTTCAGTGAGATAAATGGAAATGAGATGGTTCAGTGAGGGTTTCTGCCTACAGCCATTACTGTGTACATATAAACACTGCAGTTACACAGTGATTGATGTAAGACAATGGGGTTGTCTATTATTATCACAATGTGGGTGCAGTATGTGGGAACATAGTGTATTTTGTTATCTCTAGCTACTCACTGTCCAGGACAGTTAATGATGTGGATTTATTATGTATGGCTGGCAGATATATCAATTATATAGTAATCAGAACATTGAGTTCTGTGGAGAGAGATGTTATTATCTGCCATTATTCCAGTGAAGAGAGGGGTGACAGATCAAGCTCATGATAAAGCTGTTATCAGTTTTATTAATGTCGCTATTATGTAAAAGTGATAATGGCTTTCATTTGTTATACAAGACACGGCTTCAATACCACACTGCTGGGAAAATATATTATGCAACTATTACTTAATGGATTCAGTTTTTATAAAACAGTCATATCTTTGTAAGATATCAAAAGGGAAATGGAATGAATACACTATCATGCTTAAAGCTATAAATCAAACAACACACGATGATAATGTCACAATGTTGGATTGTTTCTGAGAACACTGTGCGTTTGATCACTCCTTTCTATCAGTCATGAAAACTGTTTCCTTCCTCCCACGGCTCCCTGCAGAGAATGGTCTGAGAGTAGAGAAAGAGAGAGAGAGAGAACGGGGGAAAAAAAGAACGACACAGTTTGGCTGGCAAGCGTTCGTTTCCCCCTCCATCTATCCGAGCGCCCAGCCAAGATGGCCATATTGTGTTTCTAAGCACAGTGGCTGGCAATGTGACGAGCGAGTCTCTGTGTGGCTGAGTGCCACATAGTCACACGTCTGTGCTCCCCTTTTCCAGGTCACCACATGCAGCAGACAGCAGGGAGCTGTTTACTGTACAGTCGTGTGGCAACCATTTGATTGATTTTTGTATTTTGGCTGGGAGGCAAAGGAATAGTTAGAGAAGAGTTCCGTGCACTTACGGAACATTTGATACTGTATCTTTGGCTGTATAGTGACTATACACTGAGTGTAAAAAACGTTAATAACACCTGCTCTTTCCATGACATAGACTGGCCAGGTGAATCCAGGTGAAAGCTATGATCCCTTATTGATGTCACCTGTTAAATACAGGTTAAATAAGGATTTTTAAGCCTTGAGACAATTGAGACATGGATTGTGTATGTCTGCCATTCAGAGAGTGAATTGGCACGAGGAAAGATTGAAGTGCCTTTGAACGGGGTATGGTAGAAGTCATAGCTATGTTCTGATGTTTGAAAATGTGGGGGAGAGGTGTGATTTGTATTTTTTATATTTTTTAGGGGGTTCTGCAGAAACCCATAAAAAAAATAGATTTTAAAAATGATGAAAGAAATTCCACCTCTCCCCCACATTTTTAAACATCAGAACATAGCTTTTGTCCACAGAATTTAGGAAGACCCATACACATGAGCAAGCTGTTGGGGAAAGAATGGACAATCATAAGCCAGTTTACTGACTGTAAGGCTTTGTGTTGGCTATAGATCCATAAGGGGAACCATTACACTGAAGTCCTGATGGATAGACTATGAAAGTACACACAGTCATACAAGCACACACACACCGTACACACACACTCACTCAAAAGCTCAAAGCCCTAAAGCTGTGATTGCATACTGCAGCCTGTCAGCCCAACAGTGAACACACACACAACCCCACATATAACACAAACATACACACACAGTCACAAATCCATTACTGGCTCCCTTACAACGGCTCTTTACAGACAAATAAAGGGTATTAGTGTTGGGTTTTAAAACCTGTCACACCTTCGGTTATGCGTGTCGGACAGTCAAAGCCCCCAAGCACTGTCCAGAGAGGGATAAAGGAATCGATAAAGAAAATAGGGAGAAAGAGGAATGAGTGAGATTAGCCATTTAGCACTGTGCACTCAGTGGAACTATAGCAGGCTAATTGCATGGAGACCAAAGTGAGGAGCAGGGATGGAGGGACGGAGGAGAGGAGAAAAGAGATAAAACGGCGCAAAATCGATTGTTGGAACTTTGGGTGATGTCTGTTGGGACTCTGCGCTGTCTTCCTACTCCTCTCACCAGATCTGTCTGTCTGTCTGTCTGTGTCACACAAGGTCAACCGTCTCAGATCGACTTCACCCTCATTCCTCAGGACAAATAGTAGGGAGGAAGAAGAGGATGAAAAGGAGGACGAGGAGGAGGATTTTGAGATCACTTAAGTCGCAGTGACAGCTCTTGGGAACTTACAGACAAGCAGGATTTAGACAGCCTCAGCTCGGAGGATCCCATGGAACCTGAGCTCACTGACCAAAGTGGCCTCCTTGACATGGGTCAGATACTGTATGTCAGGTATGACTGTCAGCTATCAGAGATAGTTATATTTGCCTCCCTCCTATTAGACAGATGTACTAATGCATGGACCATATTCAGAAGTTGAACAAATGCAAGTGACACATGACATAGTATGCTTGGCCACTGTGACTGGTAGATTAAGAAATATACCAGCCACTTAGATTTTTTACCAGCCAAAATATTTTACCATAATTACACACACAAAACAAAATATATATATATAACCGGATGAGCATGCTTTCTGTTTTTCTAAAACAAGAAATGTATTACTAGTAAGAAGTAATGGGGTATATTGCTTAATGTAATTTAATTGTATGTATTACTAGTAAGAAGTAATGGGGTATATTGCTTAATGTAATTTAATTGTATGTATTACTAGTAAGAAGTAATGGGGTATATTGCTTAATGTAATTTCATTTTTGTGACCTGCGTCTTTTAATCAATGTATGTTAAAATAAACAATTTAGATATAATAGTAAAAACAGTTAAACAATTCTACAACTCAACATCAAGAATCAACAAAGTGCTTGCCCTGCAACAAAAGGCTTCGACATGGCTTATTTATTATTATAGTTCAGGGCTCTACACTGACATTTTTTATAAGAAGTACATGCCATACTCTTGAGTAGAAATGTAGAACAACACAAATAATAAACATAACATTTTTTAGGATTGTGCTTACTTAATCCATGCTCAATTAAGCACAATCATTCAATTCAGCTGCCCATTTAAGGTACAGCAAACTCAAACTAACGTTGAAAAACAACCTAGAGTGTGAACAAAACGATATATCTGGCCAAGAAACACGAGGCCTTTCTACATATGGCCTTTGCAGGGCCGGTGTTATGGGCGGGCTTTAGGGGGCCTGGCCCGCCCTTACCTTACGTTCTTGCCCGTCCATATAAAATATTGAAATATTTATAATTTATTTGACAGAGACACGCCCCAACAGAAAGATGCTTCAATTTCAGTTAAAGCATCCGCGCGAGCAAAACAGCGCCCCTCTGGAGCAAAAGGGTAAGGCATGTCATACTATTTCTGGCCAGACAGCATCAGATAGGCTAAATATAGAGGGGCGCTGTTTCGCTCGCACGGATGCTTTTTCCGGTGATATAGTTTCAGTAGGCGAAGAGGCGAAGTGAGAGGGCTCACTCTCGCCAAATTATGTCTAGTATAAGCCCAATGGTTTCTCTGGCAATAATATGCAGACCTAAGATTCTCGCCTGCTTCCCGACTTTAGGACAAAGACTCCCATTGTTAAGGTGAAGACATGAGCATCTCGTCATTATATATAGATCTCTAGTTTCAGCCTAAAGTAAATTGATGTTTCGCCAAAATTATATAATTACTCCTGTCCAGTGGCGATTTTAATATGTAAATCTTGGTGGGGCAATAAAATGTAGATGCATGGCAGCAAAGCCACTACACATCACTAAACAATACATTCACTGCACTTAAACGGTGGCAAGCAGTGCCCACAAACTGATAGGGCCTACATAAAGTTGTCCAAACAGCAGAGATTTCTTTCCAGCACAAAAGAGTGAATCCTTACCACAGCTACACCTGGCTATCAGCGGAGCCTTGTCTGGCAGCGAAACAGTTAATTCAGCCTCGTTTACTGCCTTTTTAAAAAACATAGCTGATATGGCTGACCTGCTTAAACAAATGTGGTTTCTACTGACAATTGAGATATACAAACTATAGCATAAGGGAACGATGAGTAGATAAGAGGCATTCCGTCATTTCGATTAAAACATTAATGAGAAAGCTAAGACGGACGTAGACAATATCACTATGGGTTCAGGACTTTTGAAATGTACATCGACAGAATGCAGAACATGGGCTTCTCTTACAGCATTTTCCCTGTACACCAAGTTAGAACTGTAGGATAAATAAAAGAGGCATATAAGCAGACAATGAAAGCTCGTACAATATTCGATGATGACATTTCTCAAAAACAGGTTGCACCACCGAGTCAGAACAGTAACGTTAGGTGAAACTAAGAGGTGAAAATAGACCAAATGATTAGGTTGAGGCACATGGGCAACTAATAACTTACTACACAACATACATTTAGCCTTACTTTCTTAGCTACAGTATACATACAGTTGAAGCCAGAAGATTACATACACCTTAGCCAAATACATTTAAACTCAGTTTTTCACAATTCAGAGTAAAAATTCCCTCTTTTAGGTCATTTAGGATCACCACTTTATTTTAAGAATGTGAAATGTCAGAATAATAGTAGAGAGATTGATTTATTTCATCTTTTATTTCTTTCATCACATTCCCAGTGGGTCAGAAGTTTACATACACTCAATTAGTATTTTGTAGCATTGCCTTTAAAATTGTTTAACTTGAGTCAAACTTTTCAGGTAGCCTTCCACAAGCTTCCCACAATAAGTTGGGTGAATTTTGGCCCATTCCTCCTGACAGAGCTGGTGTAACTGAGTCAGGTTTGTAGGCCTCCTTGCTTGCACACACTTTTTCAGTTCTGCCGACAAATTTTCTATGGGATTGAGGTCAGGGCTTTGCGATGGCCACTCCAATACCTTAACTTTGTTGTCCTTAAGCCATTTTGCCACAGCTTTGGAAGTATGCTTGGGGTCATTGTCCATTTGGAAGACCCATTTGCGACCAAGCTTTAACTTCTTGATGTCTTGACTGATGTCTTGAGATGTTGCTTCAATATTCCACATAATTTTCTTCCCTCATGATGCCATCTATTTTGTGAAGTGCACCAGTCCCTCCTACAGCCAAGCACCCCCACAACATGATGCTGCCACCCCTGTGCTTCACGGTTGGGATGGTGTTCTTCGGCTTGCAAGCCTCCCCCTTTTTCCTCCAAACATAACAATGGTCATTATGGCCAAACAGTTCTATTTTTGTTTCATCAGACCAGAGGACATTTCTCCAAAAAGTACAATCTTTGTCCCCATGTGCAGTTTCAAACCGTAGTCTGGCTTTTTTATGGCGCTTTTGGAGCACTGGCTTCTTCCTTGCTGAGTGGCCTTTCAGGTTATGTTGATATAGGACTTGTTTTACTGTGGATATAGATACTTTTGTACCCGTTTCCTCCAGCATCTTCACAATGTCCTTTGCTGTTGTTCTGGGATTGATTTGCACTTTTAGCACCAAAATACGTTCATCTTTAGGAGACAGAACGTATCTCCTTCCTGAGCAGTATGATGGCTGCGTGGTCCCATGGTGTTTATACTTGCGTACTATTGTTTGTACAGATGAACGTGGAACCTTCAGGCATTTGGAAATTGCTCCCAAGGATGAACCAGACTTGTGGCGGTCTACAATTTTTTTCGGAGGTCTTGGCTGATTTCTTTTGATTTTCCCATTATGTCAAGCAAAGAGGCACTGAGTTTGATACATCCACAGGTACACCTCCAATTGACTCAAATGATGTCAATTAGCCTATCAGAAGCTTCTAAAGCCATGACATCATCTTCTGGAATTTTCCAAGCTGTTTAAAGGCACAGTCAATTTAGTGTATGTAAACTTCTGACCTCCTGGAATTGTGATACAGTGATATAATCTGTCTGTAAACAATTGTTGGAAAATTGACTTGTGTCATGCACAAAGTAGATGTCCTAACCTACTTGCCAAAACTATAGCTTGTTAACAAGAAATTTGTGGAGAGGTTGAAAAATGAGTTTTAATGACTCCAACCTAAGTGTATGTAAACTTCTGACTTCAACTGTATCTCCCTGGCATATTACATCATTTATGCAGCAGCATACAAGACATTTTTGGGCTCACCTTGTTGTGATGTGCCCACTTGAACTGGAAGGTGGCGCGGCAGTCCTTCATCGGCAAATTTTGTCATCAAAGAGAAAGAAGCCGGATTAACCATTCCTAGTTGGATGACCGTTCAAAACGGATTTTCCCAGTCTGAGCTTGTTTATTCCCGACTTCCCTGTTGCAAAGCTTGCAGTTAGCCACTGTCACCGATTCCTTCCAAACCACACATTGTTGAATTTGCGATTTCCAACTTGTTGTGTAATGTTAATGTCCGATGGCCGATGAGCACCAATACATTTTATCTATTAGTTCTCTTCATTATTTCTCTTCATATGACAAGGATTAAAAAGGATTTGCCAGTAGATTGTTGACTTGATTAATGATGACTGCTTACTTTTGAAAGTAAGATGTTGACCAATCAAAGTTACTATACATATAACCGATTTGACTTAATTGTATTTATGGCCAATGACCTTGAGCCTTCTTGGAAAGGCACTTGTCATGGAACTCTATGGCAGGACCCAAAGGGCTTACATTTTAGATGTCTACACTTACTAAGGACTTAGACTTGGCGATGACGTTGTTTCCCCATGATTGACAGAACACTGAGCCATTCAGGCGCAATGCTCCTATTTTCTGCTGGCTTGCCAAACCACAACAGAAAGCACGGAGCTAGGCTGAAACACCTGCATTTTGGAACTGCCTTACTCAAGAAAACAAAAAAGAGACCTGCTTTATGATATGTATTTTTTTGTACATTGTTTGCAAACTGATATGTGACATGTATTAATGCCAAAATAACATGCAACACAGGCAAGCCCCTCAAAAAAAATATATATATATATATAATATATAAATACATACCTATATAATTTATTTTTTAGTTATTTTATTTGTGGGGGATAAAAATGTGGGTCTCGGGATTGTTTCAAGTCAACCAGTGTGTTTGGGAAGCCCGCGATTTGAGTAGTGCGCGTGGCAATAGATGTGTGAAGATAATGTATCTTGGGTATAATTTAAAATGTTGCATCAAGAAGAAGGGGAGGGGGTTGTGGCGAAGATGTGGTGCGTCTCTCTCCAGAATGCATGCATATGTAGGAAAGTACCCATTTGACAATGTCTGATTTCTGATTGTCTTAACTCACCACGTACACCGCTCATTTTTTTCTTCGCCTCACACAAGTCAATGAAGTCTGCTTTTTTAAACATCCATTGCGAATGATAGTTCGTCGGTATTTGAAAAATCTTTCCAACACTCCCGGCCTCGATAGTCACCAAGCCGTGTGAAAGAGCAAAATATCATGATCTGATGATCCCATATATCCAGTCATAAAAAACGTAGTAAAAAAACAGCTTTCTGTTGCGTGCTCACTGGCGCAGAAACTCTGGGGGCCAGGAATAGTCTTGTTGATGCAATGTTGCAAGTTCGGTAGCAACAGCGTCTGGGCGGACCAAGGGATGATTTGATACAATATTGCACTCACAAGGAATAGCTCAAGTCAAGACGGATAGAAAGGGAGGCAGATAGACGCGGTGGATAGATGAACGTGATTGAAAGAACCGTCATTTTCATCAGGATATTTTCTGCTGTTTCTATTTGTCGGCTTTAGGCATATGCATTTTACTGAGTTGACAATTATTGGCCCATTGGATCACAGTGTGTCCATATGGCAGAGGCTAGTGCTCTCCACATAGTTGAATTTTAACTTTTTGATTTTTATAATTTGACTTCAGATTTTTATGATCAACCATGTGACAATAATTTTGAGAAACGAAAACGTTATTATTTAAATGAAACTGTTCCAAGAAAAGGCGCATATAACAATGATAATAACTGGCACGCATATCGGTTGAAATGGTAGAATACATATTTTCTATTACAGCCATTTATAAAAATGTGAGCGCACAAGAAGTCGTGTGAAAAAACGTGCCCCCCTATGGAAATCAAAGGCTCTTTCAACTTATTCGTTCCCAAATGCTCTGTGCGTAAAATAGATATTCTTACCCGCCAACAATGACATCTACCAGAATGTGGAGGGTGTCGGGTGTGTATAACTATAATACTTGAGTACTTAGCTAGAAGTAAATACGGTAAACTGAGCAAGTGCATGTTAGCCTATTCGGGCATCAAAGGATGCCAAAAACTACTAAAGCCCAAATCAAACAAAGGACGTGTGTCAACGGCGTCGTTATTGCGTGTGAAAAGTTTAACAATACCACAAGTGACATATTGGTCCGTACACCAAGGTAATGGGCATAGCTAATATTAAGGTTGTGTAATTATTAGTTAGACTGTCTTGTACATATTCACAACTAAAAGCTATAGGCCTATACAGACAACAATTAAATAAAAACGGTGATAAAAGTTAGTTGAATAAAAATAAAAATATAGTGGTCTATAGTAAGTTGAGGAAAGTTGAGGAATTGTATTCTCTCTCCTCTCCTTTCATTCTCTCTTCTCTTCCTCCCCCTTCTCCTTCTCTAACATGCTCTCAGGGGTCACTTTGGCCTGTGGTTAGACGAAGGCCTGATCCATTGGCGGAGCCAGAGGTGTGACACATTTGACAATGACGTGTTGTCCTCTGAAGACTTCCTCATCAACGACCTGGAGGTTTGGGCCATCTCCTGAAGACAAGCGACTGCATGCTACTGCTTCATAAACATCATACAACCATTGTGGCAGTGGATGGAATTGGAACAGATTGTGCCTCTCATCTGAGGATTCCAACGCGTCGCTTCCTGTGCGAGGTGATTGAACTCATCCATCACCTCATTGTTTTCCATTACACGCAGATAAAGCCCTAACTCAGCCACCAGCTTCAGAGGTATTGGGAAAACAGAAATAGAGTTCTACTGTCCTCTGGTGGTAATCATTTAGACTGCGTGTAATAATCACCTCTCTCTGTTGGCCTTATTTTGTTCTTGACATGTTTACATCAGTCTGTAGAGATTTGGATTACTTCAGAAATGAAGTTCTACTGACAGTTCAATTAAAAGGTCAGCCCAGCTGAATGAATGGTCGGTCTCAATCAATAGCACATCTGGGAAGTTGTCTTTATAGGCAAAGTGTAGGAGTGACAGTTGGTTTACGCCTCTGGAGGGCACCCTTGTCACAGAGATCATTGCTCTTTCTCTCGCTCTCTCTCGCTTTCTCTGTCTCGCTCTCTCTTTGGCAGACCCGTTGCCAAGGGAATTATCTGTAGCACTGTAATAGAGAGTGAAAGTGAGTACGTTATTCGAAGATCACCTGATTGGTCGTTCCTGTGCCTTCCTCCAGGCACCCAGAGCAGATGGCGACTCATTCCAAATCACCATTCCACACTATTACCTAATCAGTTTAACATTTATATGTAAAGTAACATTCTAACTGATCAGCAGATGGGAGGGAAATAAAACTTTGGGGGTAGTTATGTGGGACTTGAAGTATCCTGGTCTGTTTCCAGAAAAAAAATGGATAAAATATAGCTCTCAGCAGCGACAGCAGCATGCTACCCCATTAAGCAGCCATTGTCAATACTGTATGATCTGTACGCCTCAATCTCATTCTACCACGGTAGTTAATTGTGCAGACCAAAAGAGCAATAAGCAAACTCCTATTACCTGCAACCAATATCCAGGCCCTCATGCCAATAAGCCATCAAGACCATTAATATGGTATCTTACTAAAGTTTCATATTGTGCTTTTTGTGCCGTGTGTGTGTGTGTGTGTCAGCCACGTAGGCACAGGTGCACTCAGGCCTACCCATTGGAGAGTCAGCCCCACCCAATCCGATTGAGCAAATAAAAAATAAACTTGTATTTTTTGCTATCTACTTTCAGTGTTCCAAAGAGGTAGAGGTGGGTAGTTTTTTTTTTTTGTAGTGGCACAGCTGAGGGGGAGGAGAATGGGTCATCCAATAAATGAAAATACCCTTCAAAGTGGAAAGAAGAGGTTCAGAATAGGAGGATGGAGGGCAAATCCTACCTTGGCAGGAAAAACATGATTGAGTTAACTATGGCAATTGATATCTGCACTGTTTGATTACATACATGATTCTTACTTGAATACATACCTTGGTGTTTAATTCCATGCTGAAATGTCTGATTTGCATACTAATAACATGATTGATAGTGATGATATTTATATATTATTATTTTATTTTTTTATAAAAATATTTTTATTTAATATCTGAAACATACAATATACTTGCAGTGATGCCGCTCAACAACTACACCACACCAATCATCCAACAGACTCCCATTCAGAGTGACACACAGAAGCATCCAGGGTCAATGCCCTGCTCAAGGGCACGTTGACAGATCTCCCACCAGGCCCAAAAAACGTGAACCCGAACCCTCCAAGATTTACATTTACATTACATTTATGTCATTTAGCAGACGCTCTTATCCAGAGCGACTTACAAATTGGTGCATTCACCTTATGATATCCAGTGGAACAACCACTTTACAATAGTACATCCATATCTTTTTTTTTGGGGGGGGGGTAGTAGAAGGATTACTATATCCTATCCCAGGTATTCCTTAAAGAGGTGGGGTTTCAGGTGTCTACGGAAGGTGGTGATTGATTCCGCTGTCCTGGCGTCGTGAGGGAGCTTGTTCCACCATTGGGGTGCCAGAGCAGCGAACAGTTTTGACTGGGCTGAGCAGGAACTGTGCTTCCGCAGAGGTAGGGGGGCCAGCAGGCCAGAGGTGGATGAACGCAGTGCCCTTGTTTGGGTGTAGGGCCTGATCAGAGCCTGAAGGTACGGAGGTGCCGTTCCCCTCACAGCTCCGTAGGCAAGCACCATGGTCTTGTAGCAGATGCGAGCTACAACTGGAAGCCAGTGGAGTGTCCGGAGGAGCGGGGTGACGTGAGAGAACTTGGGAAGGTTGAACACCAGACGGGCTGCGGCGTTCTGGATGAGTTGTAGGGGTTTAATGGCACAGGCAGGGAGCCCCGCCAACAGAGAGTTGCAGTAATCCAGACGGGAGATGACAAGTGCCTGGATTAGGACCTGCGCCGCTTCCTGTGTACGGCAGGGCCGTACTCTGCGAATGTTGTAGAGCATGAACCTACAGGATCGGGTCACCGCCTTGATGTTAGCGGAGAACGACAGGGTGTTTGTTGTCCAGGGTCACGCCGAGGCTCTTAGCACTCTGGGAGGAGGACACAATGGAGTTGTCCACCGTGATGGCGAGATCATGTTAAGGGCAGTCCTTCCCCGGGAGGAAGAGCAGCTCCGTCTTGCCGCGGTTCAGCTTGAGGTGGTGATCCGTCATCCACACTGATATGTCTGCCAGACATGCAGAGATGCGATTCGCCACCTGGTTATCAGAAGGGGGAAAGGAGAAGATTAATTGTGTGTCGTCTGCGTAGCAATGATAGGAGAGACCATGTGAGGATATGACAGAGCCAAGTGACTTGGTGTATAGCGAGAATAGGAGAGGGCCTAGAACTGAGCCCTGGGGGACACCAGTGGTGAGAGCACGTGGTGCGGAGACGGATTCTCGCCACGCCACCTGGTAGGAACGACCTGTCAGGTAGGACACAATCCAAGAGTGAGCCGCGCCGGAGATACCCATCTCGGAGAGGGTGGAGAGGAGGATCTGATGGTTCACAGTATCAAAGGCAGCAGATAGGTCTAGAAGGATGAGAGCAGAGGAGAGAGAGTTAGCTTTAGCAGTGCGGAGAGCCTCCGTGACACAGAGAAGAGTAGTCTCAGTTGAATGATCAGCCTTGAAACCTGACTGATTTGGATCGAGAAGGTCATTCTGAGAGAGATAGCAGGAGAGCTGGCCAAGGACGGCACGTTCAAGAGTTTTGGAGAGAAAAGAAAGAAGGGATACTGGTCTGTAGTTGTTGACATCGGAGGGATCGAGTGTAGGTTTTTTGAGAAGGGGTGCAACTCTTGCTCTCTTGAAGATGGAAGGGATGTAGCCAGCGGTCAAGGATGAGTTGATGAGCGAGGTGAGGTAAGGGAGAAGGTCTCCGGAAATGGTCTGGAGAAGAGAGGAGGGGATAGGGTCAAGCGGGCAGGTTGTTGGGCGGCCGGCCGTCACAAGACGCAATATTTCATCTGGAGAGAGAGGGGAGAAAGAGGTCAAAGCATAGGGTAGGGCAATGTGAGCAGGACCAGCGGTGTCGTTTGACTTAACAAACGAGGATTAGTAGAAGAGCAGCATCTAGTGAAGATGAGGTCAAGCGTATTGCCTGCCTTGTGAGTAGGGGGGGACGGTGAGAGGGTGAGGTCAAAAGAGTAGAGGAGTGGAAAGGAGGCAGAGAGAAATGAGTCAAAGGTAGACGTAGGGAGGTTAAAGTCACCCAGAACTGTGAGGGGTGAACCATCCTCAGGAAAGGAACTTATCAAGGCATCAAGCTCATTGATGAACTCGCCAAGGGAACCTGGAGGGCGATAAATGGTAAGGATGTTAAGCTTGAATGGGCTAGTGATTGTGACAGCATGGAATTCAAATGAGGAGATAGACAGATGGGTCAGGGGAGAAAGAGAGAATGTCCACTTGGGAGAGAGATCCCCCCCACAGTTCCCCAATAGCTGTCCCTCAACCATCCGAGACACCTCCCTCAGTCCTCCCAAGAAGAAAAAATGTATATAAAAAAATACAATGAATTCCATTCCCCACCCCCAAGAACCCCCCAATGCACCAACAACCAAGACAATGAACTAAAGAGAAAAAATAAAAAGACAGAAGAAAAACAGCAAACAGCAATGCAAACCCCCCCCCCAAAAAACAAACAAAGGACATCAAGGACAACTCAAATCATAACAGCAATGCCAACTGTATATGTTTGAGTTCATGTCTGACACTACTACATGTGTGTGTGTCCGTGTATGTGTTTATTTGAATGAAAGTGTGTGTATATGCATGTCTACAAACACCTGCACGGCATCAGCCTCAGACAAACCGGCATTAGCTGTAAAAACACTGCCCCTCAATGTCATTCAAACTTACGTTTTATATGTTTTATTTTGACTTTATTTTTTACTTTTATCTTTGACCATCATTCTATCTCACACACAGCAACTCCACTCCCACTTGTTCTCCAATTCCACATCCCAACCCTCAGCTTCCCTCAGCTGTCACGCCCTGACCTGAGAGACGGTTTATTTCTCTATTTTGTTAGGTCAGGGTGTGGGGTGGGCATTCTATGTTTTGTATTTCTTTGTTTTGGGCCGAGTATGGTTCCTAATCAGAGGCAGCTGTCTATCGTTGTCCCTGATTAGGAATCATACTTAGGCAGCCTTTTCCCACCTGTGTTTGTGGGTAGTTTTCTGTTTAGTTTTCTGTACCTGACAGAACTGTTGGCTTGTTTTCGTTTTGTTATTTTGTTCAAGTGTTTCATAGTGGAATAAAATCATGAGCACTCAACACGCTGCACCTTGGTCCCCTCATTACGACAGCCGTTACATCAGCCCATCCCACCTATCTCTGCTGGCCACCCTCTTCGGATTTCTACGCAACATATATCTTTCAACTATGCTGTGATGTTTAACGTACAATTTCAATCTATCTAATCAAATAGAATCCACAGATTGCGAGTTGAAGATAAATACTTTTACTAAGAGTATTTGTATATTAGGAATTGACTAACCCGGTCTCTCCAGATCTCCTAACAGTACTATTTCTAGGGTCAATTTTAGATCAATGCTATGCATTTTCAGCCATTCCTGAGCCTGAGACCAGAAATAGGCTAACTGAGGGCAATATCAAAATAAATGGTCTATTGATTCTGTATCCTTACAACAAAATCTGCAGAGCTTCGATTTTATGCCCCAAATATTCAACATTTTGTTGGTGGCAAGAATTCTATATCATTTTAGCTGAAAAGCACAAAGTCTTGAATCTTGCATCGTTTTATATATCAACTCAACCATGGAATCGTTATATCAAAAATCTCTTCCCAACTATTTTGCAATCTGTATGGCACCGTTGTCAACATCCTGGTCCTCAAATGAAACTGGTATACTTTCCTATTTATGCTATTTTTATTCCTCTGCCAGATTTGATCCTTTATATTGGGCAGACAGACCAGTTCCCTACCTCCTCCCGCTGCCACCTGCCTCCTCCATTTTTGGGGTAATGCTGTAATCAATTTATTGTACTCTTGGATTGAGCAAAGCTTCCAGTATTTCTGATAACTCCATGAAGGATATAACTCTACCATTCCAATTTACAATATAATTTAAGAACAAAATACCCTTTTCAAACATCTTTCCCATAAATACAGGTATTTTATCAACGAGCACGTTTGAGTTTAGCCATAATATTTGTTCTATCTTTTCAGGGGGATGAAATTGAAATTGTAGCCAGCTCTGTAATGCTTGTTTGAAAAAGAGAGATACTTTGAAAAAAGGATCATTTTCAATTAATCGAAAATGAGACATGGCAATCTGCACAAAGGCAAAAAGGCAGTTTTTAAACAATGGATGAGCTTTTCTTAGTAATCTACTTGAGAACCATTTAGGGTTCAATAAAGCTTTTGAATAAGTGAAGCTTTTAGAGAAAGGTTTAGTGCTTTTAAATGTAATAATCTCAACCCACCAAATTCATATTCATTATATAGATAGGCACGCTTTATTTTGTGTGGTTTAGCATAACAGATAAAGCAAAATATTTTTTGCTCATATGATTTGAAAAACGAATTATCAGGAGTAAGCAGCGCCATAAGTAAGTGAGTAAACTGAGATATGACTAAGGAGTTAATCAGGACACTTTTTCCATAAATAAACAGGTATTTACCTCTCCATGGTTGCAGGATATTGTCTATTTTTACAAGTTTTCTATTGAAATTCATTGTGGAGAGTGTCACGTCCTGACCAGTAAAGGGGTCATTTTGTTATTGTAGTTGGTCAGGACGTTAGAGTCGGGATTAAGCCCGGAGCCAGAGCCACCTCCGTGGGGGGAGTTTTGGGAAGGGGGGTGTAGCACAGGAGCCATCGGTGACAGTGGCCACCCTCCCTTCCCTCCCTTTAGTTTTGTGAGTTTTTGTTTCAGGTGCATTCGGGGTCTGCACCTTTGGGGGAGTACTGTCATGTCCTGACCAGTAAAGGGGTGATTTTGTTATTGTAGTTGGTCAGGACGTGGCAGGGGTGTGTTTGTTTAGTGTGTTTCGGGGTTTTTGGTTTATGTTCTATGTTTTCTATTTCTATGTGGGTTTTCTAGTTTTTCTATTTCTATGTTAGTTTTGGGAACGACCTCCAATTAGAAGCAGCTGGTTGTCATTGCTTCTAATTGGAGGCCATATTTAAGTGGGTTAATTTTCCCTTGTGTTTGTGGGTGGTTGTCTCCGTGTATTGTCAGTGTACCTTACAGGACTGGTTTTTGTCGTTGTTTTGTATGAGTATTTTTCATTTTCTTTGAATAAATAAGAAGATGAGCAATTTCACCGCTACATATTGGTCTGATGATTTCTCCTCGACAGACGACGAACTTTATGACAGAGAGCTTATTTATATATTTTGTGATATGAATACCAAGTATGTCTACTTCACCATCAGCCCATTTTATAGGTAAACTGCAGGGTAATGTAAAAGTTGTATTTTTTAAAGGTCCAATATGGAATATTGTACAGTACACTTGTCACAATTAGGTTTTAGTGCAGAGAGTACAGCAAATGTATCTAGATCTTCAATGAGACATTGCAGGGATCTAGCTTGCGGACTTAATATAAAACTTGAGTCATCGGCATACATGGACACCTTTGTTTTTAAGCCTTGGATTTCTAATCCTTTAATGTTGTTATTGAATCTGATTGTAATAGCTAGCATTTCGATGGCCATAACGAATAGATATGGTGACAGCGGACAGCCTTGTTTAACTCCTCTTGACAATTTAGAACCTCTGAGAAGTAGCCGTTATTTACTATTTTACACCTGGGGTTGCTATACATTATTTTTACTCATTTTATAAGAGAATCACTGAAATTGAAAAAAATACAGTCTTACTTTATCAAATGCGTTTTCCGCTATAAATATCATTCCAGGCTTCTTAGATGTTTCTTGATGTTCTATTATTTCTAGTAGTTGTAAATTATCTCCAATGTATTTGGTATTTTATTAAGATCCCCATTAGCAGTTGCAAAAGCAGCAGCTACCCTTCCTGGGGTGCACACAAAACATGAAACATAATACAGAATGACATACTGAACATCATTAGACAAGAACAGCTCAAGGACAGAACAACATACATTTTTAAAAAGGCACACGTCGCCTACATATCAATGCATACACACAAACTATATAGGTCAAATAGGAGAGAGGCGTTGTGCTGCGAGGTGTTGCTTTATCTATTTTTTAAACCAGGTTTTCTGTTTATTTGAGCAATATGAGATGGAAGGAAGTTCCATGCAATAAGGGCTCTATATAATACTGTATGTTTTCTTGAATTTGTTTTGGATTTGGGGACTATGAAAAGACCCCTCGTGGCATGTCTGGTGGGATAAGTGTGTGTATCAGCACTGTGTGTAAGTTGACTATGCAAACAATTTGGGATTTTCAACACAATGTTTCTTATAAAAAGAAGACTGGCATGCATAGTATTTATATCAGCCCTCTGATTACAATTGACTTCTTATGGATCAAATCCCGTTAGCTGGATTGATTTGACAACATCCGGTGAAATTCAAATTAAATTATTAGAAATATTTAACTTTCATACAATCACAAGTGCAATACACCAAAATAAAGCTTAACTTCTTGTTAATCCAGCCACCGTGTCAGATTTCAAAAAGGCTTTACGGCGAAAGCAAACCATGCTATTATCTGAGGACAGCACCCCATCAAACAAACACATGACAATCATATTTCAACCCGCCAGGCGTGACACAAAACTCAGAAATAACGATATAATTCATGCCTTACCTTTGAAGATCTTCTTCTGTTGGCACTCCAATATGTCCCATAAACATCACAAATGGTCCTTTTGTTTGATTAATTCCATCGTTATATCCCCAAAATGTCAATTTATCTGGCGCGTTTGATTCAGAAAAACACCGGTTCCAACTCGCCCAACATGACTACAAATGATCTAATAAATTACCTGTAATCTTGGTCCAAACATTTCAAACAACTTTCCTAATCCAACTTTAGGTATTTTAAAACGTAAATAATCGATAAAATTTAAGACGGAATATACTGTGTTCAATAGCGGATAAAATCTAAGTAGAGCGAGCTTCAGGTCGTGTGCCCCAAACAAAAGAGTCCATTTGCCTCTGCACTCAGAAAGGAAAGGGCTACTTCTTCATTACTCAAAGGAAAAACATCAACCAATTTCTAAAGACTGTTGACATCTAGTGGAAGCCATAAGAACTGCAAGCATATTTCTATTTAAATGGGCTTGCCATAGAAATCTAATGGAAAACAGATTGACCTCAAGTACATTTTTCCCTGGATGCATTGTGCTCGGGGTTTCGCCTGCCAAATCAGTTCTGTTATACTCACAGACATTATTCAAACAGTTTTAGAAGGTTCAGAGTGTTTTCTATCCAAATCTACTAATAATATGCATATCCTAGCTTCTGGGCCTGAGTAGCAGGCAGTTTACTTTGGGCATGCTTTTCATCCGGACGTGAAAATACTGCCCCCTATCCCAGAGAGGTTTTAAGAGCAAAACATGCCGCTTTGTTCTGGGCCAGCTGCAGTTGAACTAGGTTTTTCCTAGTTCTGGACCACACGACTGGACAATAATCACGATTAGGCAAAACTAGAGCCTGCAGAGCTTGCATTTTGGAGTGTGGTGTCAAAAAAGCAGAGCATCTCTTTATTACGACTAGACCTCTCCCCATCTTTGCAACCATTTAATCTATATGTTTTGACCATGAGAGTTTACAATCTAAGGTAACGCCAAGTAATTTAGTCTCCTCAACTTGTTCATCAGTGACACCATTCATTACCAGATTCAGCTGAGGTCTAGCACATAAGGAATGATTTGTGCCAAATACAATGCTCTTAGTTTTAGAGATGTTCAGGACTAGTTTATTACTGGCCACCCATTCCGAAACAGACTGCAACTCTTTGTTAAGGGTTTCAGTGACTTCATTACCTGTGGTTGCTGATGCGTATATGGTTGAATCATCAGCTTACATGGACACACATGCTTTGTTTAATGCCAGTGGCAGGTCATTGGTAAAAATAGAAAAGAGTAGACGGTCTGGAGAGCTGCCCTGCTGTACACCACACTTTACATGTTTGACATTAGAGAAGCTTCCATTAAAGAAAACGCTTTGAGTTCTATTAGATAGATAGCTTTGAATCCACGATGTGGCAGAGGTTGAAAAGCCATAGAACTTAAGTATTTTCAACAACAGGTTAAGGTCAATAATATCAAAGGCTGCACTGAAATCTAACAGTACAGCTCCAATAATCTTCTTATTATCAATTTCTTTCAACCAAGCATCAGTCATTTGTGTCAGTGCAGTACATGTTGAGTGCCCTTCTCTATAAGCATGCTGAAAGTCTGTTGTTAATTTGTTAACAGAAAAATAACATTGTATTTGGTCAAACACAATTTTTTCCAACAGTTTGCTAAGAGCTGGCAGCAAGCTTATAGGTCTGCTGTTAGAACCAGTAAAGGCCGCTTTACCACTCTTGGGTAGCGGAATTACTTTGGCTTCCCCTAGGCCTGAGGACAAAGACTTTCCTCTAGGCTCAGATTAAAAACATGACAGATAGGAGTGGCTATAGAGTCAGTCACCATCCTTAGTAGCTTTCCATCTAAGTTGTCAATGCCAGGAGGTTTGTCATTGTCGATCGTTAATAATAGTTTTTCCACCTCTCCCACACTAACTTTACAAAATTCAAACTTGCACTGCTTTTCTTTTCATTATAAATTTTTTTATGCATGAATATAATTGCTCACTGTTTGTCGTGGGCATTTCTTGCCTAAGTTTGCCCACTTTGCCAATGAAATAATAATTAAAATAATTGCCAATATCAAATGGTTTAGTGACGAATAAGCCATCTGATTCGATGAAAGATGGAGTTGAATTCGTCTTTCTGCCCATAATTTCATATAAAGTACTCAAGTCTTTTTCCATCTTTCTTTATATCATCGATCTTGGCTTCATAATAAAGTTTATTCTTCTTTTTGTTGAGTTTAGTCAGATAATTTCTCAATTTGCAGTAAGTAAGCCAGTCAGATGTACAGCCAGACTTATAAGCCACTCCTTTTGCCCCATCTCTTTCAACCATACCGTTTTTCAATTCCTCCAATTTCATATATTCATCAAGTGCATCATCTGGATGCTCCTCATTAATCACATCAGACCAACAAATATTTTTAACATCATCCACATGAGTCACAGCAAAATCTTTTGTATGATCTCTTATATACTATTTTAGGCCCAGCTGTTGGAACTTTGGCTTTTCTGGATATAGCCACTATATTGTGATCACTGCATCCAATGGGTACGGATATAGCTTTAGAACAACATTTTACAGCATTAGTAAAAATGTGATCGATATATGTGGATTATCTTGTTCCTGTAGTGTTTATAAACACCTGTCTGATCAGGATGAACAATACCTGGTAAAAACCCTTCTAATTCTGAGTGCTATGCATTTTGCTAGTATTTTTGCATTGCAACATTGAAGCTCTGATGACGACTGTTGACTGGCGGGCAGCTCTGGTGACGACTGTTGACTGGCGGGCAGCTCTGGTGACGACTGTTGACTGGCGGGCAGCTCTGGTGACGACTGTTGACTGGCGGGCAGCTCTGGTGACTGTTGACTGGCGTGGCTGGGTTGACGCACTTGTAGCCTGGTGCGTGGTGCTGGTACTGGGCTTACCAGATTATGTACACGCACCTCCAGGCTAGTGCGGGGAGCGGGAACAGGACGAGTCGGACTGGGTTGACGCACTTCCGGGTCCGCACGAGAGACAGGAGCTGGAAACCCAGGGCTATGGAGGCGCACAGTCGGTCTCGATCTTACCTCCTGCACAACCCGTCTTGGCCAATCTTGGTGTTCTCTGGCAAATGCCAAACGTCCTGCACGGTGTTGGGCTGTAAGCACAACCCCCACCTGTGGACGTCGGGCCCTCATATTACCCTCATGGAGTCTGTTTCTGACCGTTTGAGCAGACACATACACATTTGTGGCCTGCTGGAGGTCATTTTGCAGGGCTCTGGCAGTGCTCCTCCTGCTCCTCCTTGCACAAAGGCGGAGGTAGCGGTTCTGCTGCTGGATTGTTGCCTTCCTACGGCCTCCTCCACGTCTCCTGATGTACTGGCCTGTCTCCTGGTAGCGCCTCCATGCTCTGGACACTACGCTGACAGACACAGCAAACCTTCTTGCCACAGCTCGCATTGATGTGCCATCCTGGATGAACTGCACTACCTGAGCCACTTGTGTGGGTTGTAGACTCCGTCTTATGCTACCACTAGAGTGAAAGCACCGCCAGCATTCAAAAGTGACCAAAACATCAGCCAGGAAGCATAGGAACTGAGAAGTGGTCTGTGGTTACCACCTGCAGAACCACTCCTTTATTGGGGGTGTCTTGCTAATTGCCTATAATTTCCACCTGTTGTCTATTCCATTTGCACAACAGCATGTGAAATTTATTGTCAATCAGTGTTGCTTCCTAAGTGGACAGTTTGATTTCACAGAAGTGTGATTGACTTGGAGTTACATTGTGTTGTTTAAGTGTTCCCTTTATTTTTTGAGCAGTATATTTTGTCAGCATCAGAACTTTAAGAGGTTGAAACCAAACCTGATACTTATTTTAAAATGCCCATGGAGCATGGAAGTAAATAGGCCTAAAGATTTCTGAAAGGTTTTGCTACATATCAGGCAGTGTTACATCCATAAAATGTAAATGAACACATAGCGTTATAGCCATTGTCTCTGTACTGTGCTAGAGCGCAGGGAAATGTACGCAGGGTTGTTTTTAACCTCCTACAGTAAGGACAAGTAACACAATGATTAATTAATGTCATTGATATGGTTCATTAAAGGCCATATCTGCCACATACGTGTTCCTATCTATTAATGTCCTTCTCATTAAAACATGATTACATAATTCCATTAAAGGCATGCAATATGTACTTTCCTCAGAACCGCAGCATCCAACATGCTGAGAACCTGCTTTACTCATTATGTGTGTGTGTACAGTGCCTTCAGAAAATATTCCACATTTTGTTGTGTTACAAAGTGGGATTAAAATGGAGATAATAAAAAAAAGTCAACAATCTACACAAAATACTAACATATGTAGAAAGTGTTTCAAAAATAAAACACTAATATATCTTGATTAAATAAGTATTCAACCCGTTGAGTCAATACATGTTAGAATCACCTTTGGCAGTGGTTACAGCTGTGAGTCTTTCTGGGTAAGTCCCTAAGAGATTTACACACCTGGATTGTGCAACATTTGCCCACTATTATTTTCTAAAATCTTCAAGGTCTGTCAAATTGGTTGTTGATCATTGCTAGACAACCATTTTCAGGTCTTGCCATATCTTTTCAAGCAGATTTAGGTCAAAACTGTAACTTGGACTCTCAGGAACATTCACTGTCTTCTTGGTAAGCAACTCCAGTGTAGATTTGGCCTTGTGCTTTAGGTTATTGTCCTGCTGAAAGTTGAATAAATCTCACAGTGTCTGGTGGAAATGAACAAGGTTTTCCTCTAGGATTTTGCCTGTGCTAAATTTCATTCTGTGTCTTTTTTATCCTGAAAAACTCCCCAGTCCATTAACGATTCCAAGCATACTCATAACATGATGCAGCCACCATTATGCTTGAAAATATGGAGAGTGGTACTAAGTAATGTGTTCTATTGGATTTGCCCCAAACATAACAGTTTGTATTCAGGACAAAAAGTTAATGGCTTTGACATTTTTTTTGGCAGTATTCCTTTAGTGCTTTGTTGCAAACAGGATGCATGTTTTGGAATATTTCTATTCTGTACAAGCTTCCTTATTTTCACGCTGTCAATTGGGTTAGTATTGTGGAGTAACTGCAATGTTGTTGAGCCATCCTCAGTTTTATCCTATCACAGCCATTAAACTCTGTAACTGTTGACCTCGTGGTGAAATCCCTGAGCAGTTTTCTTCCTCTCCGGCAACTGAGTTAGGAAGGACGCCTGTATCTTTGTAATGACTGTGTGTATTGATAGACCATCCAAAGTGTAATTAATAACTTCACCATGCTCAAAGGGATATTCAATGTCTGCTTTTTTATGTTTACCCATCTACCAATAGGTGCCCTTCTTTGCGAGGCATTGAAAAACCTCCCTGGTCTTTGTGATTGAATCTGTGTTTGAAATTCACTGCTTGATAATTGTATGTGTGGGGTATAGAGATGACGTAGTCATTAAAAAATAATGTTAAACACTATTATTGAGTCCATGCAACTTATTATCTGACATGCTAAGCACATTTTTACGCCTGAACATCTTTAGGCTTGCCATAACAAAGGGGTTGAATACTTGGGGTCAGCTTTTCATTTTTTATTCATTTGTAAAAATAACAATAAAAACATTATTCCACTTTGACATCATGGGGTATTGTGTTAAATTTAGGCTGTAACACCACAACATTTTGTAAAAGTCAAGGGGTGTGAATACTTTCTGAAAGCACTGTATGTGTGTGCATGTGTTTGTGCATGTGTTTGTGCGTGTGCGTGTGTGTGTGTGTGTGTGTGTGTGTGTGTGTGTGTGTGTGTGTGTGTGTGTGTGTGTGTGTGTGTGTGTGTGTGTGTGTGTGTGTGTGTGCCTGTGTATGAGTGGTGTGTGGTGTGTGTCAGCTACTTAAAAAACAATAATAATACCAAAATATAGTAATTTGCATCATGACAACCATTTTCTTAATTATCATGCCATGTGCATTATCTTAACCATGCATCTCATTTGCATGCAACAACAAAAAATGAAATGCAGATAATTCTCATAAACTATCTAGGAGAAAAAACTATTGGGACACAATCGAAAGACTAACAGATTATTACAATGGTAAGTGAATTGATTCAGAAGACAAATCTCCAGTGGCTATAATGAAAGAACAACTTAACTGCATCCTTAGAAGAAATACAGCATTGTAATCATCTAATTAGGGAAAATAGGTTATACAATTCCTGTGATAAAACAGATTCTATTGCCTCTGCCAATCGTTTACAACAATTAATCCTCTAATGAGTGTGCATCTGTAGTGTATTCAAAATATATGTATGAAATACTGTATTAATCCAACCTGTACAAACAAAGATTCTGTCCCAACGTGGTGTTACACTGACTTCCTCCGGGAGTGGGGGTACTCCTTGAAGCTGTGCCGAGGCGAGAGTGTGTTCCCTGGGGATGAGAGTCCTGTGTTGTCCCTGGGGGAGCAGCCCTGGGTCCTGTATGAGATGGAGCTGTAGTAGACAGAGTTAATGTTACACCCGTGGTGCTCGCTGCGGGAAGGCAGGGGGCTGTCACACACCCCCAGACGGTAGCACATACAGGAACACAGGGAGCCCAGGGGGGACTCTGTCCTTAGTCTGCCTGTGCCACGCAGCTGTAAGTGCAGCCTCTGCTTGCAGGGTGCACCCCTGGCCATGTCCCTCTCCTCCTGCTCCTCCACTGGGGAGGTGATGAGGTTAGTGCGGCTGGTGCCCTCCTCCATGGGCCGGAAAAGGTTGCTGTGACTGCGGCTCTGCCCCATCCTGTCCCTCCCCCTGTCCCTGCCCCCAAGGTCTACTCTGCCCTGCTCTGGTCCTCCTCCTCCTTCTACTCCATGGAGCCCCATGGTAAGCAGGCCCCTCTCCCTCTTGATGGAGGCCCTCTCCTGGGCGTCCCTCCTCTCGTCCTCTGTGTTCATGGTGAGGAAGCGCAGCACTACCAGGTTGAGGAAGGCTCCGATCACTGTCAACCCCACCAGGATGTACATGAAGCTGAAGGCCACATAGGGCGTCTTCTCCTGGAGGTCCTCCTTCTTCTGCAGGGCCACAAAGTCCCCGAACCCAATGGTGGTGAGCGTGATGAAGCAGTAGTAGTAGGCGTGGAAGAAGGTCCAGCCCTCGTAGTGGGAGAAGGCTGCTGCCCCGACACACAGGGTGCCGATGCAGGACAGGAAGCCCACCGAGACCATGTTCTCCATGGACACCTCAGTCCTCCGTAACCCCAGGCACTGCTTGGCCCTGCGCAGGAGGTAGCGGACGAACGTGTTCATCCTCTCGCCCAGGCTCTGGAACATGACCAGGGTAAGAGGGATGCCCAGCACAGCATAGAACATGCAAAAGACCTTCCCAGCATCTGTGCCTGGAGCTGCATGGCCATAACCTGTGGAGATAGACGCCACAATTACTCTTTACTGTAGGTGATTGCAGACCAATACTGAGGCTTTTGATGCTAAGGAATGCAGAGAATAAGGAAGTACATACTACAATATTCTGTTCAATTTATTAAATGACACTTTAAAATAGGCCAATGGCTACCTGCAATGCAAATTGAACATCCCTAACTTCTGCACAGTAGGCTATTCACCGATGCAGAACACTGCAGACACTGTATTTATAAAACTATTTCCTGACACCTGCAACACACTCAGACATAACAAACGTAATTGAAGCAAGCAAAACTTGCCAATGGTGGTGATGACCGTGATGGCAAAGTAGAAAGACCCGGCGAATTTCCACTGTCTCCCGGCGTGGTGGAGCTCCGCTTGCAGCACCACCTGCTCGATCTGCCGGTAGTCGTCCTCGGACAACCGGTACTTCTTTTTCATCTCGTTGCGCTTCAGCTCCAGGATGCGTCGGCGGGAGCTCTCTGTCTCTGATTCGAGCGCGTCGAACACCGCGGCTCCCACCAGCAGGTAGGAAAACATGCAGAGGATGAGAGAGAGGGTCCGCACATTCTGCTTCTTCATCTTCAAGCCCTCGGAGCCGAAACACTCGGCCGGATCTCTGAGAGAGCAGAGCACCCTTACAGGTGGTAGTGGTGCTCACTGTGGTCCACCTCTTTCGCCCCCTCTGGCTGTGGCGTAGAATCCAGCAGCAGTGGTGGTGTTGGAAGGAGGCGCAAACAGATAAGAGAGAAAGTGAATGGAATGTAATGTACAGTACGTTGTGTTCTTTTCCCCTTCAAACAAAATGCACACCAAGTCCTAAGGCTAGGTTACGTGGATTCACTGTGCATTTCTGTCAATTACATTTCAAATATTCCCAACATTTTCCAGCAGTTTCTCAATTTTTCAATCATAATTTTTATTCTTTGCATATTGTAGAACGTTTAGAGAGAATCAATGCTCGCGAGATTTTTGAGATCCAAGTCATTCTGTCCAAAATATAAATTTCTCCAGCGTTGTGCATGCCGTGATATGGAGGGCCTATAGACTAACTTTGAAAATGTTTGACTTTATTCTTATACAAAATGTACACTGTTGCCTCTTATCAGCTAACATATATAGGCCTATACATTTACAAAATAAAATACCGATTATATCTACTGTTATTTTATTATTATTTTACTATTTTAATGTATTTCTTAATTCTTAATTTTTATTCAAGTATATAGCCTATTGATTTTATATTTGCATAGAAACGTTGAGTTGAATCTGTCTCACCTTTTATTAATTTATTTGTTAAGCACCTCGAAATGCATTTGTTGTAAGAAATGTGCTATATAAATCAAGTTTGATTGGTTTAATATATATATATATATATATATATATATATATATATATATATATATATATATATATATATATATATATACCAGTCCAAAGTTTGGACACACCTACTCATTCAAGGGTTTTTCTTTATTTTTACCACATTGCATAATAATAGTGAAGACATCAAAGCTATGAAATAACCCATATGGAATCATGTAGTAACCAAAAAATAGTTTAACAAATCAAAATATATTTTCTATTTGAGATTTTTCAAAGTAGCCACCCTTTGCCTTGATGACATCTTTGCACACTCGTGGCATTCTCTCAACCAGCTTCCCTTAAGACAACACAAGGATTAATGCACTTGAGACAATCAGTTGTGTTGTGACAAGGTAGGGGTGGTATACAGAAGATAGCCCTATTTGGTAAAAGACCAAGTCCATATTATGGCAAGAACAGCTCAAATAAGCAAAGAGAAACGACAGTCCATCATTACTTTAAGATGTGAAGGTCAGTCAATCTGTAAAACATTTCAAAACCATCAAGCGCTATGCAGTCGCAAAAACCATCAAGCGCTATGATGAAACTGGCTCTCATGAGGACTGCCATAGTAAAGGAAGGCCCAGAGTTACCTCTGCTGCAGAGGATAATTTCATTAGAGTTACCAGGTTCAGAAATTGCAGCCCAAATAAATATTTCACAGAGTTCAAGTAACAGACACATCTCAACATCAACTGTTCAGAGGAGACTGCTTGAATCAGGCCTTCATGGTCGAATTGCTACAAAGAAACCACTACTTAAGGACACCAATAATAAGAAGAGACTTGCTTGGGCCAAGAAACACAAGCAATGGACATTAGACTGGTGGAAATCTATCCTTTGGTCTGATGAGTCCAAATTTGAGATTTTTGTTTCCAACTGCCGTGAAGCATGGAGGAGGAGGTGTGATAGTGTGGGGATGCTTTGCTGCTAAATGACTAAAATGTAATGTAAAAATGACACTGTCAGTGATTTATTTAGAATTCAAGGCACACCAGCATGGCTACCACAGCATTCTGCAGCAATCGCCATCCCATCTGGTTTTCGCTTAGTGGGATTATCACTTGTTTTTCAACAGGACAATGACCCAACACACCTCCAGGCTGTGTAAGGGCTATTTGACCAAGTAGGAGAGTCATGGAGTGCTGCATCAGATGACCTGGCCTCCACAATCACCCAACCTCAAACCAATTGAGGTGGTTTGGGATTAGTTGAACTGCAGAGTGAAGGAAAAGCAGCCAACAAGTGCTCAGCATATGTGGGAACTTCTTCAAGACTGTTGGAAAATCATTCCATGTGAAGCTGGTTGAGATAATGCCAAGAGTGTGCAAAGCTGTCATCAAGGCAAAGGGTGGCTACTATGAAGAATCATATTTTGATTTGTTTAACACTTTTTAGGTTACTACATGATATGTAGTATGTATTATTTCATAGTGTTGATGTCTTCACTATTATTCTACAATGTAGAAAATTGTAAAAATAAAGCAAAAACCTTGAATGAGTAGGTGTGTCCACACTTTTGACTTGTACTGTATATATATGCAGCCTGGTTTTCTGTTGGAGTATCCAAGCCTACCCAAATTCAACAAGTGTCTCTGTGTCCCAACACAACCCTAGAAACCCACAGATAAGACATTGTAACATAGATCGCTGAGCGCCCACGGAAAGCGAAAAAGCATGTTAATGAGCACTCTCTCTCACTCAATATTGACAGAGTGCTGAATCTCCGAATGAAAGCATTCAGCACCAAGGACAGCAACTAGTGCAGGCGTGCATAGGCG
This sequence comes from Salmo salar, assembly GCF_965601325.2. Taxonomy (NCBI): domain Eukaryota; kingdom Metazoa; phylum Chordata; class Actinopteri; order Salmoniformes; family Salmonidae; genus Salmo; species Salmo salar. Next base: position 70,155,217 of record NC_138305.1, read on the forward strand.
GTCTGACCGAGGCTGCGCATTGGAACTTAGTCTAGTCTAAACCAAATGACTCCCAAAATAACACATTTCATATCCCGAGTGGTCTAAGATAAGTCACGATTTTCTTGCAAACACAGCAAAACATTTCTGAACGTCAAATAAGTGACCTTAATCCATTTAAGAATGAGATTTTTACAAAACTCAAATTAATCTGACACACCTGTGCCGCCTTGATTTTATCTGCAACGTGGCACTCCTGTCTTATCCATAGCAGAGGCCTATGTCTATAAATTCCCAATGCGTAAATGAATCTACAACTCCCATCTCCGGTCTTTTCCGGTTGCACTGCTTTGATTGCCTTTATTTGTGAAGCGTGTGCGCGGGACTCAGTGGCTACTCCGTTAATGTATTATTCCAAGTGATGACCGGTGATGCTGGCTCAGATGATTCTGAGCCAGGAAGTGTAAATGTCTCTAATAAGCTATAAGAAATGTGTTAATGGATATTTGTATTTTGTGTTTTAAGTTATCATTTCAGTTTTACTTGGTGTTATCACTGTTACACACTGTTACACGCATCGACCCGATGGATCGATGCGACGCCCGCGTCTTTAGGAGAGGTAGCACGCGGCCGTCCCACTGCGATTTATAGACCAGAAATTAAATCGGAGATATAGCAGCCTGTAAACTAAATAGGCTATGGAACCAGCGACCATGTTCCAAGTATTGCTAATGGCCCCTATTAGCAGTGACTGTTGTAGGCTATACTTCACCATCACCAATGGCCAGAGTAAAAATATTTGACTTGTTGGCTATTCAAGTACGATAACTAGCTTACACTGTTTATTAGCAACAGTGTGTTACTTTTCTCATTGATTTCTATAGCTCTGCTACTATACTAGAAACCCAATTGGTCTATATTGAGTAGGCCTATATTCAGTTCAGTCAGCAGTCACCAGGGCAACAGAATGAACATCCCTGTGCCATTTTGATATGTTTTATAGCCCAGTGATCCCTCCCTTCCCACGCTCCCAGCTCCAGCAGAGACATTAAAACACATGCTGTGTTTATTCCTGGAAAAATCTTCAAAAAGCCAGATGCTCTATAATTCTGTTCCAGGCAACATGCTTGGTCTTTTTCTGCAGTTATTCCAGAACTATGTGCCAAAAGGTTTCATTTCATTAGTTTAATATGTGATAAGCATATTTTATTAAATGGGCACAGATGTTAAGGTTGTGATTTAGCCTAGAGATGAACAGGTTTGACTTCATGCTTTCAGTTGAAGGGTTTATTTGGCTATAAAGCGCAGAATCAATGACAGTTGAGAGACTATCAAAGAGCTCAGCCAAGCCTATCTGAGGCCATTTCCATTTTCCACCATCACTCCTGAAATCCCTACCAAAGCCACACAATCATCCCCAGTATCAAATTGCCTCAGTCGTTCCTCTATTCTCCTCTGAGACAGTGCATGTGGTAAGTATTCTTACATGTTATGGCTGTATGGGAGTTACATTGCGATTTTTTTTCCGAATTTTTTTTTCAGATGAGTTGCAAGACATTTAGAGATACAAGGGCTACTGTACCAAAATGTTATCCATTCATATTTTAATTAGGCTACATTCATTATTAAATGTGTGCATGTGTGTTTGCTCAGTGACTGTGGAAACCTACAGGTGATAGCGGTTGCTATAGTAACTCAGACCAGCACCACAGGCTTGGACTGTCACCAAGGTTGAAGCTGACAAATGAAGTGCAATGATCATGGCTTTATTTAGCCAAACCACAATGATGACATCCATCCCACTGAGCAACAAAACTACTTGAGCTGAACTCAAATTCCCCCCTCCACAAAGAATTAGATAGTTTGGTAGGAAAAGGGAAATATTTATAGTGAAATGAAGGGAAAGAGTTGAAAGTTAAAACATTCTCTAGTGAAACAGCAGCATCGGAGTATTGCAGCTGGATTGTTTGGGTTGTTGTGTTGCGTTGTGTTACTCGTCTCTCTGAGGGACTCTGTGTTAAATGGCTGATGCAGCGCACTTGAGTCCCGGCTGTAATTCAAAGCGGCTCACACCAAATCAATTACATCTCCAGTGATAACAGAAGCACCTGCAGAGCTAACAGCAACCCATCAATTCCCCTATGCCTTTCTCTCTCCTTCTCTACGGCTGCTGGCGTCAGGGAAGGAGCTGTAGCAGAGTAAGCTAGGGATTCCATCTATTCACAGGGGTAGTGAGGGAGGGAGGAAAGGGGCAGGTGGGAGGGATGAGTACACGGGATCAAAGCGTCATTAGAAAAAGAGACACTCCCATCGAAACATGTTAAACAAAGTGTGTGAAATATCTGCTCTTTAAAAAGAAAAGTGTGATGCACGTCAGGTCTCACTGTGACGTGAGTAAAAACCCAGACAGTGTTGACCTCGATTTCATAAACATGTCTGAAACATCACAGCAAATATTTGTTGTATTTGACAGGGCTTGAAAATGGGAAAATAAAGTCTGTTTCATCCTTCCACCCAGTTGGCACTTTACCCTTAACATGTTGCCCCTCTGTTCAATGTCTTTTACACCTGAAAACTGGAACCTAGAATCCCAGCGCTGATGAATGTGTAGAGCACGTGTCAACCTTTTTCAACATATTATTATTCTCCCACACATCCATAACAGACACAGTCATCTGTATGTATGTATAGCTTGAAGGCTACTGTTGATAGATTCATCCTTTTCAAAGGTGACACCAGATATCCTTTCTTTCAAATCTAATAATATTCTCCAATCTCTCCTCCAAGCCACTTCAGACAGGTCTTTACAGTCTGTGTCGACGTGGTGAATCGCTGCACGTCACACCTTTTTCAAGATAAGAGGACGAGGCGTCAGGCAGTGAAAGGAGGGCTGTGAGGCTGGAGGCATCCTTCTCTACCCAGCAAAAGCTTATCCATCATCAACTCCTGGAGAGAAATGTAAATGTGGCACAGCGGAGGAGAGCTCAGAATAAATTAAGCTCCTTGGAGTAAGTCAAACTTTAGGAAATAAATAAACGTCTGGGGAGAGGGAGCGAGGAGTAGAGAGAGAGGTGCCATGTAGGGAGATGAGAGGAACAGAGAGAATAAGAAAAGGATGTCATGAGACAAGACCAAAGTAGGGAAAGGGATTAGACAAGGCATATATCTACTGACATCCAGCCAGGTGAAAAGGTAAAGAGGGAGACTGTGAGAGCTTGTTAAGCTCCTTTAGCAGATGTCTCCCCCGACTCAAGTCATGACTCATCATCGTGATGATGGAGATGGCGAGGGGATTTCCGTGTGGGTTGAGCCCACTTATCACCGAAGCAGGGGGGGGGGACAAGTGTTCCACTTTGAATGTCTTAAAGGCGCGAGGGAGTACCAAGCAGTGAGTCAGGACTTGCTGCCATAGAGCTCCATGGCACTAGGATCCTTCTGGCTGTCACAGAGAGGAGGACCCTGTCGCTATGAGGAGGACTGGAGTGGTAGTGGGACCCTCGAGTTTCTCCATGTCACTGATGATAACACATCTATATTCATACAGAGTGGAGAGATACACCGTGAGAGAGAGAGAGAGAGAGAGAGAGAGAGAGAGAGAGAGAGGAGAGAGAGAGAGAGAGAGAGAGAGAGAGAGAGAGAGAGAGAGAGAGAGAGAGAGAGAGAGAGAGAGAGAGAGAGAGAGAGAGAGAGAGAGAGAGAGAGAGAGAGAGAGAGAGAGAGAGAGAGAGAGAGAGAGAGAGAGAGAGAGAGAGAGAGAGAGAGAGAGAGAGAGAGAGAGAGAGAGAGAGAGAGAGAGAGAGAGAGAGAGAGAGAGAGAGAGAGAGAGAGAGAGAGAGAGAGAGAGAGAGAGAGAGACGAATAAAGTGTTACATAAACGGGTGGCAGAGGCATGCCAATGGCTTTATGTGTTAGTGCACTTCATTCAAGCACACTGCACAGCTTGGCTTGGCTATGTCTGCCAAAGTTTAGATAAAAACACTTTGAAGGAATACTAACCTGAATTAGTCCCCCTGTCCCCGTGTTGACTCTGCTTTAATTCAGAGGGAACTTAGGTAAAGCCTCTGATAAATGATCAAGAGATTATTGTACTGGGATCATTTCAAAAAGAAAAGTGTCTGTGTGTGTGTGTGTGTGTGTGTGTGTGTGTGCGTGCGTGCGTGTGCTGGTATACGTGCATGCATGTGCATATGTGTCTGTTTATGAGAGAAAGCGAGGGAGAGTGTGATTTTTGTAGCTATGAGGTCATCCATGATGTGATCACAGGTTTTCCAGACCCCCAGACCAAGGCCTGGCCTGATTCACATTGGCTTGGATTGTCCTCTCCTTTGATCAGCCATCTCCATAATGACCATATTTTTATACCTGACATTTTTCAGTGATGTCATTGATTAGGTTCACTGGCTAATATGAGCATGACATCACAAGGTCTCTGTTGTTGTGTGACTTTGATTTCTTAGTCTATTAAAGATAGATACATTGTCACCATACCAGACTACACACACACACACACAGCAGTGAGGTACCTGTTCTACAGTTTATTGGATGTGACACACGTACACATTATACCACAGACAGGTACCTCAAAGGGAAACTGAGCATTTGAACAAAGCTTCCCAAGCATATCTGCGGCCATCTAACAGCAGGACAACTGAGAATAATGCTTTCTTTTTATGTCAGTTTCTCATAATGGAGTTATTTTTATCTCAATACACAGAGGGACCAATGAGTGTGACATTATCTGTGTGTGTGTGTGTGTGTGTGTGTGTGTGTGTGTGTGTGAGTGTGTGTGTGTGTGTGTGTGTGTGTGTGTGTGTGTGTGTGTGTGTGTGTGTGTGTGTGTGCGTGCGTGCGGTGCGTGCGTGCGTGCGTGATTAGAGCGAGTGACACCTTATGGTTTCTTTTGACTTGATAGTACAGATTGCCGAGGGCCATTGGCACATCGATTCTGACAGGTAACAGTAGTGTTAAAAGCTTTTCTTTTTACAGCGTTTTCCCTGTTGTACTATCCTCCATCAACACCAAGCCCCTCAACACACTCCACCTGCTGCCCCTATTGTCCATCACAGCACTCACCAGAGGGCGCTACAATGGTGAGGCCAGTAGTTTGATGACACACGTGCTTGTAATCAGAAAAAGCAACTTCAACAAACCCCAAAAAATCTTAGAAACCAATTTATAATTTTTTTTACAATTTACATACCCATTTTTCTGTTGGCCAGGCCAACCCTGTGACATCTTCCCCTTGACACAAACCGGTCAACTCACTTACTATCACTGTTGTTTTCTAATGAGATCAACGTTGTTTCCATGTCATTTCAACCTAAAAAATCTATGCGATGACATTGAATCAACGTGGAAAACTGATTTGACTTGCAAAAAGTCACAAACGTAAGGGCATTTCATCATTTGTTCAGCCAAATGTTTACGTAAATCCAATGACATGGTGACATTTGTTGTTGATTTTACATTGAATTCACGTATAAATCCAAACCAGACGTTGAACTGACATCTGTGCCCAGTGGGGACTTTAGCTGTAGCAACTGAATGGTGGATACCTACAGTACAGTGCATTTGGGCTCCCGAGTGGCGCAGTGGTCTAAGGCACTGCCTCTTAGTGCAAGAGGAGTCACTATAGTCCCTGGTTCAAATCCTGGCTGTGATTTGTAGTCCCATAGGGCGGCACACAATTGGCCCAGTGTCGTCTGGGATAGGCCTTCATTGTAAATAATAATTTGTAAATAACTGACTTGCCTAGTTAAATAAAAATAACTGAATCAGACCTGAATCCATCCAATATGATTCAGCTGCAGCAGAAACTGTGAAATAAACACCAAATGCTGGCTGCTGGCACAGCCCTGCAGTTTCCACAGTAACTGGGACCAAAAATAGCAACCCAAACCAGAGACCATTCTGCACAGGATACTATTTATATACTCTAATGGTGGGCTATCCACGTGAGAAAAGCAGACGCTGTCCAATTACTTTCAAAAAGATGAGCAGGACAGAGTCTTTGCAAATCCAATTACATGTTCACATTAATTTCACCTCTTTGAGCAATCGATCCTTGTGTTTGGAACAGTACATCCGAGAAGTTCAAGGCTAGATACCAAGTTAACTAGCATACTAAACAGGCCTAACAATGTAACTCAGAATAGTGATTAGCCCCCCCCCCCCAAGGAGTTGTTATTTTTTTAAAGCCAAAAGCTTCTCCCTGATAGTATTTGATCATTATGCCATTGTTACACAGCAACACAGTACCTTGCTGTAAAAGATTTTCATTCAAATGGGCAAAATTTGCTTTTTAGTAGGGATGTCCCGCTTTCCCTTTCAAGACGATTAGATTCGTATCTATATACATGGACTCTGATACAATACAGGAACGATATGTTTTGTTTTGAAACGATTCAATGCGATTCGGTTTGATTAGAGGAACTAATCGATGCGATTTGGTTCAATGTGTATATAGTTGCATAAACATTAATTTTCCATTCTAAATTAAAATCTGCTGCTGACGGACCTCACGAGTTGGGCTTCTCTGAGCTGGATATGTCTGAGCTGACTTTTCTTTCTGTGTGTGTGTGTGTGTGTGTGTGTGTGTGTGTGTGTGTGTGTGTGTGTGCGCATGCACGTGCATGACTTTATACATGTGTGTATTGCGTGCATGTGTGGTGCATGCATGTGTGGTGTGTGCGCATGCATGCATATGTGAGTGCTTGCCTGTGTGCGTGTGTACTGGCACGTGTGTATGTGCATGCATGACTGGGTGATATACACAGTAAGACAGGACGTATTGTTTCACTATGGTAACCGTAGCATCACACTGCTACAGAGAGCCAGAGAGGTTGAAGATGAAGACAGCATGGATTGGCAGAAAGAGACAGAGATTACATAGAGTAAGACCTGACCAAACAGTTGGCAATCACTGCGGTGTCAATGACTTAATGGACTGGTGTTCATTGACAGGTTTACCCTGTTGATGGCTGTAGGTAGGTCAGGTTTACATTACATATACACTATGAGTTAATTCCTTCCTCTCATCATCTTCCCCTCTCTTCAGACCACGGCATCTACCTCTCTCGAACAAATCTAATTGTGATAATGTACTGATATGTGATTTTATGTGATGACATTGGATTTGTGCATCTAACTGTAGCCTATGATATTTGTTTTTTTTTTGTGATAATGTACTGATATGTGATTTTATGTGATTTTCAATTGGTTATGTATTTTCTTTCTTTCCGTTTGTTTCCATAAAAGCCCATCTAGGGACAGGTGCTGAAAATTAGCGTAAGCTAGAAAATACTATAGTGCAGTACATTGGACGACTGTTTGTTCGATGTGTTTGTGCTTGTCCCTATCCAAATAAGATAGAGGAAATATGTTATGAGATTACAGTGGCTCTGCTTGTGCATCGATCTAGATGCAGCAGCCTGTGTCTCTAAATAAATAGACTTGAGAGAGATTCAAATGTCCCTGAACAATGAAAATGATAACTGTTCTTTTTTTAAATTCTCATTCCTTATTGTTTGGCATAGAATAAAAACAAATTAATCTAGGACTGCGTCAACAATTACAAAAATCAGGACAGTCTGAAAATAACTGTCCAAATAGCCTATTGATTGATGTGAAGGCAAGTGGCTATTCCAACTCAGTGGAATACAATATAGGCCTGTATTACCTGCATGTGGAGACAGGTAGACATATGCCATTGTTAGTGGTGGTGATGATGATGATGATGATGATGATGATAACGATGACTTAGATTCTCTACAAATTTATAAAAAAGCCCAGGCTATTCAAATATACATTATCTAGCCCTGTTAAAAGTTATTCTGTCTTCCAAAGAAAAATGCATTATTCTCATCAACCAGGGTTGTCATGTCCGTGGTTTTCCTGGAATTGGGTTACTATGAAAACGATGTTGCTGGTGAAAATGTATTGGTCGCGATTTGAGAGTTTTTGGGCTATTTCTAAGTTGCACCATGGCCGCCATCAAAGGTTTGGACACACAAACTCATTCAAGGGTTTTTCTTGATTTTTACTATTTTCTACATTGTAGAATAATAGTGAAGACATCAAAACTATGAAATAACACACATGGAATCATGTAGTAACCAAAATAGTAACCAAAATATATTTTTTCTTTGATATTCTTCAAAGAGGCCACTAGGGTTGCAAAGGGTCGGAAACTTTCCGGTAAATTTCCGGAATTATTGCTTAAATTGGGAATGGGAATTACATTTACATTACATTTACATTTAAGTCATTTAGCAGACGCTCTTATCCAGAGCGACTTACAAAATGGTGCATTCACCTTATGATATCCAGTGGAACAACCACTTTACAATAGTGCATCTAAATCTTTTAAGGGGGGGGGGGGGGGGTTAGAAGGATTACTTTATCCTATCCTAGGTATTCCTTAAAGAGGTGGGGTTTCAGGTGTCTCCGGAAGGTGGTGATTGACTCCGCTGTCCTGGCGTCGTGAGGGAGCTTGTTCCACCATTGGGGTGCCAGAGCAGCGAACAGTTTTGACTGGGCTGAGCGGGAACTGTGCTTCCTCAGAGGTAGGGGGGCCAGCAGGCCAATGGTGGATGAACGCAGTGCCCTTGTTTGGGTGTAGGGCCTGATCAGAGCCTGAAGGTATGGAGGTGCCGTTCCCTTCACAGCTCCGTAGGCAATCACCATGGTCTTGTAGCGGATGCGAGCTTCAACTGGAAGCCAGTGGAGAGAGCGGAGGAGCGGGGTGACGTGAGAGAACTTGGGAAGGTTGAACACCAGACGGGCTGCGGCGTTCTGGATGAGTTGTAGGGGTTTAATGGCACAGGCAGGGAGCCCAGCCAACAGCGAGTTGCAGTAATCCAGACGGGAGATGACAAGTGCCTGGATTAGGACCTGCGCCGCTTCCTGTGTGAGGCAGGGTCGTACTCTGCGAATGTTGTAGAGCATGAACCTACAGGATCGGGTCACCGCCTTGATGTTAGTGGAGAACGACAGGGTGTTGTCCAGGATCACGCCAAGGATCTTAGCACTCTGGGAGGAGGACACAAGGGAGTTGTCAACCGTGATGGCGAGATCATGGAACGGGCAGTCCTTCCCCGGGAGGAAGAGCAGCTCCGTCTTGCCGAGGTTCAGCTTGAGCTGGTGATCCGTCATCCACACTGATATGTCTGACAGACATGCAGAGATGCGATTCGCCGCCTGGTTATCAGAAGGGGGAAAGGAGAAGATTAATTGTGTGTCGTCTGCATAGCAATGATAGGAGAGACCATGTGAGGATATGACAGAGCCAAGTGACTTGGTGTATAGCGAGAATAGGAGAGGGCCTAGAACAGAGCCCTGGGGGACACCAGTGGTGAGAGCGCATGGTGCGGAGACAGATTCTCGCCATGCCACCTGGTAGGAGCGACCTGTCAGGTAGGACGCAATCCAAGCGTGGGCCGCCCCGGAGATGCCCAACTCGGAGAGGGTGGAGAGGAGGATCTGATGGTTCACAGTATCAAAGGCAGCAGATAGGTCTAGAAGGATGAGAGCAGAGGAGAGAGAGTTAGCTTTAGCAGTGCGGAGAGCGTCCGTGACACAGAGAAGAGCAGTCTCAGTTGAATGCCCAGTCTTGAAACCTGACTGATTAGGATCAAGAAGGTCATTCTGAGAGAGATAGCAGGAGAGCTGGCCAAGGACGGCACGTTCAAGAGTTTTGGAGAGAAAAGAAAGAAGGGATACTGGTCTGTAGTTGTTGACATCGGAGGGATCGAGTGTAGGTTTTTTCAGAAGGGGTGCAACTCTCGCTCTCTTGAAGACGGAAGGGACGTAGCCAGCGGTCAAGGATGAGTTGATGAGCGAGGTGAGGAAGGGGAGAAGGTCTCCGGAAATGGTCTGGAGAAGAGACGAGGGGATAGGGTCAAGTGGGCAGGTTGTTGGGCGGCCGGCCGTCACAAGACGCGAGATTTCATCTGGAGAGAGAGGGGAGAAAGAGGTCAAAGCACAGGGTAGGGCAGTGTGAGCAGGACCAGCGGTGTCGTTTGACTTAGCAAACGAGGATCGGATATCGTCAACCTTCTTTTCAAAATGGTTGACGAAGTCATCCGCAGAGAGAGAGGAGGGGGGGAGGGGGAGGAGGATTCAGGAGGGAGGAGAAGGTAGCAAAGAGCTTCCTAGGGTTAGAGGCAGATGCTTGGAATTTAGAGTGGTAGAAAGTGGCTTTAGCAGCAGAGACAGAAGAGGAGAATGTAGAGAGGAGTGAGTGAAAGGATGCCAGGTCCGCAGGGAGGCGAGTTTTCCTCCATTTCCGCTCGGCTGCCCGGAGCCTTGTTCTGTGAGCTCGTAGTGAGTCGTCGAGCCACGGAGCAGGAGGGGAGGACCGAGCCGGCCTGGAGGATAGGGGACAGAGAAAATCAAAGGATGCAGAAAGGGAGGAGAGGAGGGTTGAGGAGGCAGAATCAGGAGATAGGTTGGAGAAGGTTTGAGCAGAGGGAAGAGATGATAGGATGGAAGAGGAGAGAGTAGCGGGAGAGAGAGAGCGAAGGTTGGGACGGCGCAATACCATCCGAGTAGGGGCAGAGTGAGAAGTGTTGGATGAGAGCAAGAGGGAAAAGGATACAAGGTAGTGGTCGGAGATTTGGAGGGGAGTTGCAATGAGATTAGTGGAAGAACAGCATCTAGTAAAGACGAGGTCAAGCGTATTGCCTGCCTTGTGAGTAGGGGGGGAAGGTGAGAGGGTGAGGTCAAAAGAGGAGAGGAGTGGAAAGAAGGAGGCAGAGAGGAATGAGTCAAAGGTAGACGTGGGGAGGTTAAAGTCACCCAGAACTGTGAGAGGTGAGCCATCCTCAGGAAAGGAACTTATCAAGGCGTCAAGCTCATTGATGAACTCTCCAAGGGAACCTGGAGGGCGATAAATGATAAGGATGTTAAGCTTGAAAGGGCTGGTAACTGACAGCATGGAATTCAAATGAGGAGATAGACAGATGGGTCAGGGGAGAAAGAGAGAATGTCCACTTGGGAGAGATGAGGATTCCAGTGCCACCACCCCGCTGGCTCGATGCTCTAGGGGTATGCGAGAACACGTGGGCAGACGAAGAGAGAGCAGTAGGAGTAGCAGTGTTATCTGTGGTAATCCATGTTTCCGTCAGCGCCAGGAAGTCTAGGGACTGGAGGGTAGCATAGGCTGAGATGAACTCAGCCTTGTTGGCTGCAGACCGGCAGTTCCAGAGGCTGCCGGAGACCTGGAACTCCACGTGGGTCGTGCGCGCTGGGACCACCAGGTTAGAGTGGCAGCGGTCACGCGGTGTGAAGCGTTTGTATGGCCTGTGCAGAGAGGAGAGAACAGGGATAGACAGACACATAGTTGACAAGCTACAGAAGTGTTGTTTCTTGTATTATTGTCTCCTGTGTCTTTAGAGAACTGTTTCACTTTGATATCCTTTTTCTTCTGTCCTGATTTTCTCTTTCTTTTTTTCTGTTAACTAGATATTCTTTGTTGTTCTTCGTTAGCTAGCTAGCTTCTTCCAAAAGAGTCCCTAGCAACTGCTTAGCAACTGGTAAACAATTCAGCTTGCTAAGATAACTACAATTTTATGAAAAATAGTTATTTTTCAAAAGCCTATCTTTGTTTGTTGCTTGTTTTTTCTCCTATTCAGTCTTGCAGTTTTCTTTTGCTTTTTTCCGATGTACTTCACTCTAAAAACCATGTAAATTTCAATATTTGTAGGAGCTCATTTTTCAGCTGCTGCTGCTCAAATTGGAGTTCCGGAATTGGAATATTGCTTAAATTCCTCAAAAAAGTTAGATTATAACAGTAAACCTTTTTTGTGGGATACACATAAGGCAATTCTTGGTCTTGTGTCATATTTTGGTTAAACTAACCCCAATTCAATGGAATAGCAACCCTCTGCATGCACAGTGCATTCTTCCATCACATACACAGCTGATTCTCAAGATCTGCACACTAATGAGATGCCATTGAGCCCACACTACTACACTGTCTGAGCCAAGGACTACATGCTTTCTGGTAAGTTTTGATTGCAATACTGGGTGGGGTGAATATATTTTATATGACATACATGATTTTTTGTTCAAACTTCTTAGGGCTAGGGGGCAGTATTTGGAAGTTCGGCTGACTGACGTGCCCAAAGTAAACTGCCTGGTACTCAGGCCCAGAAGCTAGGATATGCATATAATTGGTAGCATTGGGTAGAAAACACTCTGAAGTTTCTAGAACTGTTAAAATAATGTCTGTGAGTATAACAGAACCGATATAGCAAGCAAAAACCCCAAAACCCACCCATTCAAACACTTGTCTATGGGATATTCAAAGGAAATCCTCCCAGATTGCAGTTCCTATGGCTTCCACTAGATGCCAATAGTCTTTAGAAAGGTTTTCAGGCTTGTTTTTTGAAAAATGAGTTAGAATTTGTAGTTTTTCAAGGTGACTCTCATTTGGGCTGTAGTCTTGTGGCACGCATGGATGAGGGCGCTCACTTTGTTATTTATCTCCGGTATTGAACATACTATTCTCCGTCTTAAATTGTATCGTTTATTTACATATTAGGGTTGAACATCAGCCTCTGAGGCCTCATCTTTGCTGTCACCTTCCAACCTGGTTGAGGATGGCTTGTTGTCAGGCTCAAATTTGCCTGGATGGCCACCAATTTTTCAGCCTGTTGCATGCGGGGGGGGGGGGGGGGTGTGTGGTGTGTGTGTGTGTGTGTGTGTGTGTGTGTGTGTGTGTGTGTGTGTGTGTGTGTGTGTGTGTGTGTGTCCCAAAAAACGACCATTTGCGCTCTGAGGCGGCTGATGTTGGTGGGATTTGGAGGATGATGGAGGCAACAGGGGAAAAAGCCTTAGATCCACAAAATCCCTTCCACCAGGTGGCTGATGTTGGCACGACTGCCATATTGCATCTCCATCCCAAAGCCCTTGCTTGGAAGTGTACTTCGCCAGACTGCCAAGAACCCTGCCCTCATCCAGGCCAATGTGGTGAGACACGGTAGTGATGACACCATAGGCCTTGTTGATCTTTGCACCAGACAGGATGCTCTTGCCAGCATACTTGGGGTCCAACATGTACGCTGCAGCGTATATGGGCTTCAGGCAGAAGTCTTCACGCTTTTTGATGTATTTCAGAACTGCAGTTTCCTCTGCTTGGAGCAACACTGAAGTGGGCAGGGCAGTATGGATTTCTTCTCTTACATCTGCAAGCAGAGTCTTAACATCAGACAGGATGGCATTGTCTCCCTCAAACCATGCATTGGCTACTGCTACAGGTTTCAGGAGATTCAGGCTGCTTACCACTCTCTCCCAAAATACATCATCCAGGAGGATCCTCTTGATGGGGCTGTCCATATCGGTAGACTGTGGTATGGCATTTCTTGGAGAGACTCCTTGCCCTCCAGGAGACTGTCAAACATGATGACAACACCACCCCAAAGGGTGTTGCTGGGCAGCTTCAATGTGGTACTCTTATTCTTCTCACTTTGCATGGTGAGGTAGATTGCTGCTATGTCTTGATGACCCTTCACATACGTAACCATTTCCTTGGCTCTCTTGTTTAAATAAATCACTGACAGTGTCACCAGCAAAGCACCCCCACACCATCACACCTCCTCTTCCATGTTCCACGGTGGGAACCACACATACGGAGATCATCCGTTCACCTACTCTGCGTCTCACAAAGACATGGCAGTTGGAACAAACAAAAAAAAAAATCGCAGATTAGGACTCATCAGACCAAAGGACAGATTTCCACCGGTCTAATGTCCATTGCTCGTGTTTCTTGGTCCAAGCAAGTCTCTTCTTCATATTGGTGTCCTTTAGTAGTGGTTTCTTTGCAGCCTGATTCAGGCCTGATTCACGCAGTCTCCTCTGAACAGTTGATGTTGAGATGTGTCTGTTACTTGAACTCTGTGAAGCATTTATTTGGGCTGCAATTTCTGAGACTGGTAACTCTAATGAACTTTTCCACTGCAGCAGAGGTAACTCAAGGTCTTCCTTTCCTGTGGCGGTCCTCATGAGAGCCAGTTTCATCATAGCTCTTGATGGTTTTTGCGACTGCACTTGAAGAAACTTTCTAAGTTTTGCAATGTTTTATGGATTGACTTACCTTCATGTCTTAAAGTAATGATGGACTGTCGTTTCTCTTTGCTTATTTGAGCTCTTCTTGCCATAATATGGACTTGGTCTTTTACCAAATAGAGCTATCTTCTGTATACCACCCCTACCTTGTCACAACACAACTGATTGGCTCAAATTCATTAAGAAGGAAAGAAATTCCACAAATGTACTTTTAACAAGGCACACCTGTTAATTGACTACCTCATGAAGCTGGTTGAGAGAATTCCAAGAGTGTGCAAAGCTGTCATCAAGGTGAAGGGTGGCTACTAGGGTTTACTCATTTTGGGGAATATTCAGAGGTGGAAACTTTCTGTGGGAATTAACGGGAATATGTGGGACTTAACAGGAATATATGGGAATTAATGGGAGGCTCTGAACCGCCGACTGCCGCTGACGACTCCGGGCTGCAGGCCGCCGCTGAAGACTCCGGGCTGCAGACCGTCACTGGAGGCTCCGGGCTGAGGAGCGTAGCTGGAGGCACCGGGCTGAGTAGCGTAGCTGGAGGCTCCGGGCTGAGGAGCGTAGCTGGAGGCTCCGGGCTGAGGAGCGTAGCTGGAGGCTCCGGGCTGAGGAGCGTAGCTGGAGGCTCCGGGCTGAGGAGCGTCGCTGGAGGCTCCGGGCTGAGGAGCGTCGCTGAAGGCTCCGGGCTGGGGAGCGTCGCTGGAGGCTCCGGGCTGGGGAGCGTCGCTGGAGGCTCCGGACTGGGGAGCGTCGCTGGAGGCTCCGGACTGGGGAGCGTCGCTGGAGGCTCCGGACTGGGGAGCGTCTCTGTAGGTTCCGGACTGGGGACCTTCGCTGCAGGCGCCATGCCATGGATCATCACTACTGGTTCCGTGCCATGGATCATCACTGGAGGCTTTGTGCCATGGATCATCACTGGAGGCTCCGGGCCATGGATTATCACTGGAGGCTTCGTGCCATGGATCATCCCTACAGGCTCCGGGCCATGGATCATCACTGGAGGCTTCGTGCCATGGATCATCCCTACAGGCTCCGGGCCATGGATCATCACTGGAGGCTTCGTGCCATGGATCGTCCCTACAGGCTCCGGGCCATGGATCATCACTGGAGGCTTCGTGCCATGGATTATCACTGGAGGCTTTGGACCACTGATCATCACTGGAGGCTTCCTACGGGGAGCTGGAACCGGTCTCACCAGACTGGGGAGACGCACAGGAGACTGGGTGCGCAGAGCAGGCACAGGGCACACTGGGCCGTGGAGGCGCACCGGAGGTCTGGAGCTCAGGGCTGGCACACCCCGTCCTGGCTGGATGGTCACTGTAGCTCAGCAAGGGCGGGGCGCTGGAGCAGGATGAACTGTGCTGGTGAACGGGGGTACCGTGCATAGAGCAGGCACAGGATAACCTGGGCCGTAGAGATGCAATGAAGACCAGACACGCTGAGCCGGCGCACTTATTCCTGGCTGACAGCCAACTCTAGCACGGCAACTGTGAGGAGCTTGCACCGAGCGCACCGGGCTGTGAGTGCGCACCGGCGACACAGTGCGCATCACCGCATAATACGGTGCTTGCTTGGTCACTCGCTCCCCACGGTAAGCACAGGGAGTTGGCTCAGGTCTCAACCCCGACCTCGCCAATCTCCCCATGTGCCCCCCCCCAAAATGTTTTTACCGGTGCCTCTCGGGGTTCTGTCGTTGATTTTCCCCGGTCCAGCTCGTCCTCCTAGTCAGCGCACACTGCTTGGCCTTCTTGTGGTGGGTTATTCTGTCACGAGTGCTGTCTTCAAATTCCCTGTCACATAGGAGCCAAGGCGCAGCGTGCCAGTAATTCCACATACTTTAATAGAAGTCAAACCAAACAATAAACAGGATGAACAGGAATGACCGTGACACAACTGAGGTGCACACGAAACACTTACAGAAAGAATAATAACCCAAAAACACAGGTGGGGAAAAGGCTGCCTAAGTATGATTCCTAATCAGAGACAACGATAGACAGCTGCCTCTGATTAGGAACCATACTCGGCCCAAAACAAAGAAATACAAAAACATAGAATGCCCACCCCACACCCTGACCTAACCACATAGAGAAACAAACCCTCTCTCTCAGGTCAGGGCGTGACAAACACTTTTTAGGTTACTACATGATTCCACATGTGTTATTTCATACATTTTACATTTTACATTTAAGTCATTTAGCAGACGCTCTTATCCAGAGCGACTTACAAATTGGTGCATTCACCTTATAATATCCAGTGGAACAACCACTTTATAATAGTGCATCTAAATCTTTTAAGGGGGGGGTTAGAAGGATTACTTTATCCTATCCCAGGTATTCCTTGAAGAGGTGGGGTTTCAGGTGTCTCCGGAAGGTGGTGATTGACTCCGCTGTCCTGGCGTCGTGAGGGAGCTTGTTCCACCATTGGGGTGCCAGAGCAGCGAACAGTTTTGACTGGGCTGAGCGGGAACTGTGCTTCCTCAGAGATAGGGAGGCGAGCAGGCCAGAGGTGGATGAACGGAGTGCCCTTGTTTGGGTGTAGGGCCTGATCAGAGCCTGAAGGTACGGAGGTGCCGTTCCCCTCACAACTCCGTAGGCAAGCACCATGGTCTTGTAGCGGATGCGAGCTTCGACTGGAAGCCAGTGGAGAGAGCGGAGGAGCGGGGTGACGTGAGAGAACTTGGGAAGGTTGAACACCAGACGGGCTGCGGCGTTCTGGATGAGTTGTAGGGGTTTAATGGCACAGGCAGGGAGCCCAGCCAACAGCGAGTTGCAATAATCCAGACGGGAGATGACAAGTGCCTGGATTAGGACATGCGCCGCTTCCTGTGTGAGGCAGGGTCGTACTCTGCGAATGTTGTAGAGCATGAACCTACAGGATCGGGTCACCGCCTTGATGTTGGTGGAGAACGACAGGGTGTTGTCCAGGGTCACGCCAAGGCTCTTAGCACTCTGGGAGGAGGACACAAGGGAGTTGTCAACCGTGATGGCGAGATCATGGAACGGGCAGTCCTTCCCCGGGAGGAAGAGCAGCTCCGTCTTGCCGAGGTTCAGCTTGAGGTGGTGATCCGTCATCCACACTGATATGTCTGCCAGACATGCAGAGATGCGATTCGCCACCTGGTTGTCAGAAGGGGGAAAGGAGAAGATTAATTGTGTGTCGTCTGCATAGCAATGATATGAGAGACCATGTGAGGATATGACAGAGCCAAGTGACTTGGTGTATAGCGAGAATAGGAGTGGGCCAAGAACAGAGCCCTGGGGGACACCAGTGGTGAGAGCACGTGGTGCGGAGACAGATTCTCGCCACGCCACCTGGTAGGAGCGACCTGTCAGGTAGGACGCAATCCAAGTGTGGGCGGCGCCGGAGATGCCCAGCTCGGAGAGGGTGGAGAGGAGGATCTGATGGTTCACGGTATCAAAGGCAGCAGATAGGTCTAGAAGGATGAGAGCAGAGGAGAGAGAGTTAGCTTTAGCAGAGCGGAGAGCCTCCGTGACACAGAGAAGAGCAGTCTCAGTTGAATGCCCAGTCTTGAAACCTGACTGATTAGGATCAAGAAAGTCATTCTGAGAGAGATAGCAAGAGAGCTGGCCAAGGACGGCGCGTTCAAGAGTTTTGGAGAGAAAGGAAAGAAGGGATACTGGTCTGTAGTTGTTGACATCGGAGCGATCGAGTGTAGGTTTTTTCAGAAGGGGTGCAACTCTCGCTCTCTTGAAGACGGAAGGGACGTAGCCAGCGGTCAAGGATGAGTTGATGAGCGAGGTGAGGTAGGGGAGAAGGTCTCCGGAAATGGTCTGGAGAAGAGAGGAGGGGATAGGGTCAAGTGGGCAGGTTGTTGGGCGGCCGGCCGTCACAAGACGCGAGATTTCATCTGGAGAGAGAGGGGAGAAAGAGGTCAAAGCACAGGGTAGGGCAGTGTGAGCAGGACCAGCAGTGTCGTTTGACTTAGCAAACGAGGATCGGATGTCGTCAACCTTCTTTTCAAAATGGTTGACGAAGTCATCCGCAGAGAGGGAGGAGGGGGGGGGGAGGGGGAGGAGGATTCAGGAGGGAGGAGAAGGTAGCAAAGAGCTTCCTAGGGTTAGAGGCAGATGCTTGGAGTTTAGAGTGGTAGAAAGTGGCTTTAGCAGCAGAGACAGAAGAGGAAAATGTAGAGAGGAGGGAGTGAAAGGATGCCAGGTCCGCAGGGAGGCGAGTTTTCCTCCATTTCCGCTCGGCTGCCCGGAGCCCTGTTCTGTGAGCTCGCAGTGAGTCGTCGAGCCACGGAGCAGGAGGGGAGGACCGAGCCGGCCTGGAGGATAGGGGACAGAGGAAATCAAAGGATGCAGAGAGGGAGGAGAGGAGGGTTGAGGAGGCAGAATCAGGAGATAGGTTGGAGAAGGTTTGAGCAGAGGGAAGAGATGATAGGATGGAAGAGGAGAGAGTAGCGGGAGAGAGAGAGCGAAGGTTGGGACGGCGCAATACCATCCGAGTAGGGGCAGAGTGAGAAGTGTTGGATGAGAGCAAGAGGGAAAAGGATACAAGGTAGTGGTCGGAGATTTGGAGGGGAGTTGCAATGAGATTAGTGGAAGAACAGCATCTAGTAAAGACGAGGTCAAGCGTATTGCCTGCCTTGTGAGTAGGGGGGGAAGGTGAGAGGGTGAGGTCAAAAGAGGAGAGGAGTGGAAAGAAGGAGGCAGAGAGGAATGAGTCAAAGGTAGACGTGGGGAGGTTAAAGTCACCCAGAACTGTGAGAGGTGAGCCATCCTCAGGAAAGGAACTTATCAAGGCGTCAAGCTCATTGATGAACTCTCCAAGGGAACCTGGAGGGCGATAAATGATAAGGATGTTAAGCTTGAAAGGGCTGGTAACTGTGACAGCATGGAATTCAAATGAGGAGATAGACAGATGGGTCAGGGGAGAAAGAGAGAATGTCCACTTGGGAGAGATGAGGATTCCAGTGCCACCACCCCGCTGGCTCGATGCTCTAGGGGTATGCGAGAACACGTAGTCAGACGAGGAGAGAGCAGTAGGAGTAGCAGTGTTATCTGTGGTAATCCATGTTTCCGTCAGCGCCAGGAAGTCTAGGGACTGGAGGGTAGCATAGGCTGAGATGAACTCAGCCTTGTTGGCCGCAGACCGGCAGTTCCAGAGGCTGCCGGAGACCTGGAACTCCACGTGGGTCATAGTTTTGATGTCTTCACTATTATTCTACAATGTAGAAAATAGTAAAAATAAATAAAAACCCTTGAATGAGTAGGTGTGTCCAAGTAGGTGTGTACTGTTCATATTATTAATATTTCATTCAGGGATTGAAATTATGACCCCATGCTCAGTAGCCTATTCCAGCAGGCTATTGGGAAACAAGCACGCACTTCTTACCTTGAAATCGCTTTGCTATTCATGTTGAATGTGTGCAAAAGGGTTTTATTTAAGCAATAAGGCAAGAGGGGTGTGGTATATTGCCAATATACCACGGCTAAGGGCTGTTCTTATGCACAATATATTTTCTTATGCCTGGATACAGTCCTTAGCCGTGGCCATATACCACAAACCCATGAGGTGCCTTATTGGTATTATAAACTGGTTACCAATGTAATTAGAGCAGTAAAAATAAATATTTTGTGGTATACGGTCTGATATACCACTGCTGTCAGACAATCAGCATTCAGGGCTAGAACCACAAAGTTTATAATTGTAATGTTTTTCCTTTGTCATTATGGGGTATTTGTGTGTAGATTGATGAGGGAATTAAAAAAAAAATCTATTTAAGAATAAGGCTGTAACAATAGTTTCCGAATGCACTTTACCATACTGCTTTACTGCTTAGTCATAGCAGTCAAACGTGGAAAATGATGGAAATGATCTGTCGAGTTTAATAAGGCAAATTATATTTTATCTTGAGACATATTCAAATCCTTTATTATGTCACTTCATAGCTTGCAATTATTATTATTTTGATGAAACTAAATTTTGCTTCTAGCATCGTTGCAAGTTACGTCGATATTCCTTCTAAATTGGCTCGATGACGTTATGGAAAAAGGGTATATTGTATAAATCCAGACCATTTCCGGAGACCTTCTCCCCTACCTCACCTCGCTCATCAACTCATCCTTGACCGCTGGCTACGTCCCTTCCGTCTTCAAGGGAGCGAGAGTTGCACCCCTTCTGAAAAAACCTACACTCGATCCCTCCGATGTCAACAACTACAGACCAGTATCCCTTCTTTCTTTTCTCTCCAAAACTCTTGAACGTGCCGTCCTTGGCCAGCTCTCCTGCTATCTCTCTCAGAATTACCTTCTTGATCCTAATCAGTCAGGTTTCAAGACTGGGCATTCAACTGAGACTGCTCTTCTCTGTGTCACGGAGGCTCTCCGCACTGCTAAAGCTAACTCTCTCTCCTCTGCTCTCATCCTTCTAGACCTATCTGCTGCCTTTGATACTGTGAACCATCAGATCCTCCTCTCCACCCTCTCCGAATTGGGCATCTCCGGCGCGGCCCACGCTTGGATTGCGTCCTACCTGACAGGTCGCTCCTACCAGGTGGCGTGGCGAGAATCTGTCTCCGCATCATGCGCTCTCACTACTGGTGTCCCCCAGGGCTCTGTTCTAGGCCCTCTCCTATTCTCGCTATACACCAAGTCACTTGGCTCTGTCATATCCTCACATGGTCTCTCCTATCATTGCTATGCAGACGACACACAATTAATCTTCTCCTTTCCCCCTTCTGATAACCAGGCGGCGAATCGCATCTCTGCATGTCTGTCAGACATATCAGTGTGGATGACGGATCACCAGCTCAAGCTGAACCTCGGCAAGACGGAGCTGCTCTTCCTCCCGGGGAAGGACTGCCCGTTCCATGATTTCGCCATCACGCTTGACAACTCCCTTGTGTCCTCCTCCCAGAGTGCTAAGAACCTTGGCGTGATCCTGGACAACACCCTGTCGTTCTCCACTAACATCAAGGCGGTGACCCGATCCTGTAGGTTCATGCTCTACAACATTCGCAGAGTACGACCCTGCCTCACACAGGAAGCGGCGCAGGTCCTAATCCAGGCACTTGTCATCTCCCGTCTAGATTACTGCAACTCGCTGTTGGCTGGGCTCCCTGCCTGTGCCATTAAACCCCTACAACTCATCCAGAACGCCGCAGCCCATCTGATATTCAACCTTCCCAAGTTCTCTCACGTCACCCCGCTCCTCCGCTCTCTCCACTGGCTTCCAGTTGAAGCTCGCATCCGCTACAAGACCATGGTGATTGCCTACGGAGCTGTGAAGGGAACGGCACCTCCATACCTTCAGGCTCTGATCAGGCCCTACACCCAAACAAGGGCACTGCGTTCATCCACCTCTGGCCTGCTGGCCCCCTACCTCTGAGGAAGCACAGTTCCCGCTCAGCCCAGTCAAAACTGTTCGCTGCTCTGGCACCCCAATGGTGGAACAAGCTCCCTCACGACGCCAGGACAGCGGAGTCAATCATCACCTTCCGGAGACACCTGAAACCCCACCTCTTTAAGGAATACCTAGGATAGGATAAAGTAATCCTTCTAACCTCCCCCCCCCCCTCCCCCCCCTTAAAAGATTTAGATGCACTATTGTAAAGTGGTTGTTCCACTGGATATCATAAGGTGAATGCACCAATTTGTAAGTCGCTCTGGATAAGAGCTTCTGCTAAATGACTTAAATGTAATGTAATGTAAATGTGGCAAGTCCTCTCTTGCTGTAGGAAATATTTGCATGGCTAGTTTCAGGCCTTTTGTGCTGGTTTTCAGTATTCATTAGGCAAGAAATTTTGTTTGATCTGGCAACCCTGTCATCAGCTGCTCAGCCAGGAGGCGCTTGAGGGGAAAGATGGCGGAGGCGGATGATGAAGTGAATTCTGAATCTAATGGCGGTAGAATCAAGGAGAATTGGAATATTGTCTAAAAGAAAGGAAAACGGAGCAAAGTAGAGTACAGTGATGAGAACGTTACTTCGTATCTTGTAGGAGTACGGTTTGTAAATGAGGAGCAGCTGATTGGTAATTCAATCTTGAGGAATCCATTTGAGATATCCAAACTGGTGGAGAGAGTGCTGGGTAGAGTGAAGGCTGTGAGGATCACGAGAGACGGGCTGGTTTAGATTTGTTGTGCTTCTGAGGATCAGAAGAAACGTGTGTTGTGTCTCACCCGATTTGATAAGTTTGAAGTGTCTTGTGTGTGTGCCTCTCAGAAACAGGGCACCTCTCAAGGGGGTTATATCTGGAGTCTCGTGGGAAGTAGATGTTGAAGAGATGAAAAATACTCCTGGAGTGATTGATGCACGTCGGATGAATCGTGTGGTGAATGAAGAAAAAGTGCAGAGTCTGTTCTTTTATTTTTTGATATGGAGTCAGTTAGGATGTATTAACTACAGAGTCAGAGCATTTATCCCAAGACCAATGCAGTGTGATCATTGTAAAGCTTTTGGTCATGTTTCAATTGTTTGCAGAAAGGAGAAGTCGAGATGTCCAAGTTGTGGAAAAGATCATATTATGTGTTATAAAAGTGCTGAAAATGTGACATGTTGCAATTGTGGTGGGAATCATGAAGCCTTGTCTTTCGAATGCCCCATAAGGGTGAAAGAAAATGAGGTGGCCAAAGTCAGGGCTATCCAGAGCATACCGTATGCAGCAGCTGTTAAAAGGGTTGAGGGTTTGAATGGTGCACTTGAAGAGTCCATGGTGGTGGATAGGCCTTCACTGCAGGCTGCAGCGGTTGCCTTTCACCATCAGGATCCTGACATTTTAAAGGTTATGAAGGTGGACTTTTTGGCCTTTATACATATGGTGATAAATGCCACTGCCAAGGTGGAGAGAAGGTCCAGGAAGATAGAAATCATTGTGGAAGTGGCGGAGCGGTTCCTGGGGCTGAAAGATTTACATGGAATATTGTCACAAGCCGTTACCACCCTCTCAGGCCCTAGAGCCTGAGAAGGGACATATGAAGAATTGAAAGAAGGAAGAAGTGGGAGTTTTGTTTTGTCAATGTACTATTTTTATTTGGGTGGATTAAGTTAGTATACCTATCACGTATGGATTGTATTTGTACTTTCTTTTGGTTTCAACCCGTCCAGTAGGTGGCAGCAATACACCTTTTGGGGTTGTAGTCCGCCATAAAACCCACAGAAGAAGAAGAAGAAGAAGACGCTGCTCAGCCAGACATGTATTGACTGCAGACCATTTCACCCTGTCACTCACGTTTGTCGAATCCGTACTGGTACAACGAATTGCGACGATGGATTTTGCTGACCGGGAGGAGGGAGGGATGGTTGGTCGGTCGTGGTAGTCATCGAATTTAGGGCTGGAAGTTCAACTCATGTGTAATTATCTTGGCTAGCAGATTTCGCTTTTGGTCTTTCTCAAGCCCACATTGTGACATTGTGTTTTCAATGATGGAGCAGGACGATTTATTGTGCGTGTATGATTCGACGTGGGACACAGAGAGTGATGGAGACGATCCAGGAGAGAACCAAACGCGTCGCTCAAGCCAGGACAAAACTAAGTCATGGACATCTGGTTTAGTACGTTGCATTTTAATTTTTTTGTCTTGTGTAACCAACTATACAAATGTCGGCGTTAACACGGCGAACGAGTACGCGAAAACTAATGTTAGCATTAGGCCACTACTAGCACACGTTAGCTTGCTAGCTAACGTTAGCAACTGTTCAGCTAATGGAAGCCTAACGTTACCTCCAAATTTTGAATATTGTTTGCAGGAGAATGTAATAGTTTTAAGTGAGTTGGTAACTATCGTTATATTTGACAAGTTTCATTTATAATGCCTCGTTTAGTTTTTGGTTACAAAGCTAGCTAACTACTATGCCAACTAACGTTAGCGCTTTATCTAGCCTTTAGCCTGCTAACGTTTCGTTAGCTAGATGTAACGTTAGCTTTTCATCCCCACTTTGTCTTGAGCTAGTCATTGCTTTATAGCCTGCAGTGGCGATTTTAGCATGTAAATCTTGATGGGGCAGATTTAGTAATTTTTTTGATGCATGCAAGCGAAGCCACTACGCAAGATTAAACAATACAATCAATGCACTATAACAAACGGTGCCAACAAACAGTTAGGCCCTATAAAACTACTAAATATGGATTTAATTATAGTTTTGTCAACAATCTACACAATATGTCAAATTGGAATAAAAATGTTAATGTTTGTCACATTTATGTAATAAATCGTTTTATCGTACGTATTCGACCCCCGAGTCGTTAGGCCTACATGTTGAATGACATTTGGCACCAATTACAGCTGTTTGAGTCTTTCTGAGTAAGTCTAAGAGCTTTGCACACCTGGATTGTACGATATTTGCACATTATCCTTCAAAAAAAATATTCAAGCTATGTCAAGTTGGTGGTTAATCTTTGCTAGACAGCCATTTCAAGTCTTGCCATAGATTTTCAAGCTGAGTTAAGTCAAAACTGTAACTAGGCCACTCAGGAACATTCACTGTCTTCTTGGTAAGCAACTCTAGCAAAGCTTTTTTTGACTAACTGAAGATGGACCACAGCCTGTCGTTTCCAATGAGAGCAAATGAATCATAGTGGGCAAAACACAAGGAAGTGGGCAGAGCCAAGCACGAGCTAGCTTTGTGTTTGCAGACATTGCCGCAAGAGCACGATGTGGGCAAGTTGGTTGGCAGAACACTGGGAAGTTCTTATCCACCTAATTTTAGAATGTTGCTATGGGCACAGCCAAACAGAAGTGATGGATTCGACATCTGCTTTACTTACCTACTGCAGGTGGCAAACTTGCTACTGTAAATTAATTGGAGTCATAAGTCAAGTAAACAAGTGTAATTTTATATACTTGTCAAGTTTTAGAACACCTACTCATTCAAGGGTTTTTATTTTTATATGTTCTACATTGTAGAATAATAGTGAAGACAAACTATGGAATCATGTAGTAAACAAATCAAAATGTGTGAGATTCTTAAAATAGCCTCCCTTTGCCTTGGCAGCTTTGCACACTCTTGGCATTCTCTCAACCAGCTTCAACTGGAATGTTTTTCCAACCGTCTTGAAGGTGTTCCCACATATGCTCGGCACTTGTTGGTTGCTTCTCCTTCACTCTGCGGTCTGACTCATCGCAAACCATCTCAATTTGCTTGAGGTTGGGGGATTGTGGAGGCCAGGTCATCTGATGCAGCACTCCATCACTCTCCTTGGTCAAATAGCCCTTACACAGCCTGGAGGTGTGTTGGGTCATTGTCCTGTTGAAAAACAAATGATAGTCCCACTAAGCCCAACCAGATGGGATGGGGTAGCATTCTGCAGCGATGTGGTAGCCATGCTGGTTAAGTGTGCCTTGAATTCAAAATAAATCAGTGTCACCAGCAAAGCACCATTACACCACCTCCATGCTTTACGGTGGGAAATACACATGCGGAGATAATCCGTTCACCCACACCGCGTCTCACAAAGACATGGAAGTTGGAACCAAAAATCTCCAATTTGGACTCTTTTTGGTGTCCTTTAGTGTTTTCTTTGAGGCAATTTGACCATGAAGGTCTGACTCACACAGTCTCCTCTGAACTGTTGATGTTGAGATGTCTGTTGCTTGAACTCTGAAGCAGTTGTTTGGGCTGAAATTTCTGAGGCTGGTAACTCGAATGAACTTATCCTTTGCAGCAGAGGTAACTCGGGGTCTTCTATTCCTGTGGCGGTCCTCATGAGAGCCAGTTTCATTATAGAGCTTGATGGTTTTTGCGACTGCACTTAAAGTTCTTAATTTTCCGTATTGACTGACCTTCATATCTTGATGCACTGTCATTTCTCTTTGCTTATTTGAGCTGTTCTTGCCATAATATGGACTTGGTATTTTACCAAATAGAGCTATCTTCTGTATACCCCCCTACCTTGTCACAACACAACTGATTGGCTCAAGTGCATTAACGGCAGAGAGAACCCCCTAAATGATATTTTTTCAACTTGAAATTTGATGACTTTTCCTGGAGTCACACCAACATTAGAAAAAGTGAAACATCACCTTTGTTCGTATTTCCAGGAAAGCTGTACACCGCCAGGGTACATAGATTGTCTTAGGGTCATTTTTGACCCGGCAGTTATAAAATAATTTGCGCACCACAACAATCACAGAGACATTCACACAATGAGAAATTGAGATTGTATGCTACTGATTGAACTCAGCCAGCAGCTCCTGAAGAGTAAGATCTCCATGGCTGGTACAGTTTGAAAGAACAAGCCTGAGCTCCCCCCTGCGCTCCTCACAACAAGGGGGAGAGAGGCCTTCTCATCAAAGTTTGCCTTCTTCCCCACCACGACTCTAGTTTCTTACCTCCAAAGCGGAACAAGAATGTGGTCTTCCTGAGCACTCTGCACAAAACGGCTGAGATCAGTGATCGTGAGGACAGGAAGCCAGGCATCATCCTGGACTACAACAAAGATGGCGTGGAAAACCTGGACAAGGTGATTAGAACTTACAGCGGCAGGAGGACGACTGCCTGCTGGCCCCTGGTCATCTTCCATAACATCATTGATGTGTTCTCATACAATGCCTTTGTAATATGGCACAAGATCAACCCTACCTGGATGCCTGATAAGCGGAACAAGAGGGTGTTCCTGGAGCAGCTGGGAAAGGCACTTGTAACTCCACATATTCAAAGAAGGGAGCGCCTCCCCTGCACAGCAGCGCTTGTGAAAGCTGTTCAGTGGGCTGAATCTTGTCCTGATCCACCTGAGGCTGCAGCTGGGACAGGCAAGAGGAGATGCCTCCAAGGGACTGTAAAACAAATATGTGCTGCACATGTGAGATGCATCTGCAAAGTCCATGCACACACTTGCATACTGTCCTACCTGTGCTAATTAGTTGCTTGATTTGTTCTTCACGTTTTTGTTTTGTCTTTTTTATTCTTATTGTTTGCCCCCACCCACAAGGTGTATAATGGTTAAAAAAATGGGAGAAGACTATTATTTTGTAGTTGAATTCCTCGTGTGTATGTATATTATATACACACACACAACTTTTTTGGCAACATGGTGATATTTTCAACACATTGTTTCCCTTCAATAAAATGCATACAAAACTACTTTCTACACATTTCTGCTACTTTCTTAGGCTATACAAGTGCTATCTCTTGCTAGAAAAAAAGTCATCTTTACACCTATGCAGTACCTTCAGCAATAACAAACCTCTACTTCAGTAAAGAAAACAATTATGATAGGTGTATTGTAATAAAAATGAGTAGTGTCCACTGATTTTAAATGCGCTCTTTCTGCATTGTGAAGAGGGAAAACCCAGATATTCAAAGTCTGTGATGAATGACAGGTTGTTTCTTCATGTAAAATAGATTTTGGCTTTAAAATTCAATTATGCTCCTTTATTTTAGGGGTTTAGTGAGGGCGGGTCATTTTTAACTTAGGACAAGGGGAATATACAGAATGTTAAGACTACACAAGAATTAAGGAGGAAAGAAATGCCACAAATTAACTTAAGGCACACCTGTTAATTGAAATGCATTCAAGGTGACTACATCATGAAGCTGATATAAGTACTGAAGAGCTTGGTTCTGGTGACTAAAAAGAAACTCCCAATAAACCATCTAAAATATAATTTCCACCACCAGAAATGAGCTCAATAATGTATTTGGTAAAAGGATTATAGTATTCATAGCGCAGCACTCAACATTTAATTGTAATATCTAAGGAAACACAAGAGACCTTTCTGAAATAAAGTTTTTGACAAAATAAACAGCCCACTAATTCCCAGTAATTCATGTTCATCACAAAACGAGGGTGTTGGAAAGCTCTTTCCAAGTTCTGACGACAACCTAGTTTTGACATAGTTTACAGCCTTTGTCAAAGCACTTTTTTTCTGGGCTTTTGGGAAAAGATTTCCCACGCTCTCCTCTAATTGAGCTCCTTAATGGGGGGGCTGTTGATGGAGAGCCGCATGCAGGCGGCTAGATGCTCTCCCTGCAGTCTGTTCCTCAAGTCTGTTTTGACATGCAACAAGAGAAGGGAGCGGGACAAAAGGGATATACTTTCACATTTAAATGTTCTTACTCATTTCATTGCAGAAAAGTCCCTCTCACAATTAACGGAAGTCACTGTCAGTGCAATTGCTGCCAACTGGCTAAGGCAGGGTAGACTGCCCCTACTCATCAAACTGCAAGGCCAGCTTTGTCATTGCCATCAGCTGGTCCAACTCCTGAAATACATGATAAACAAAAAGATGTACAACATTAAAGAAGAGCCAACAGAGTGGTACTGCAACGGGAAGCCCGAATGAATACATGGGGGAAAAAAAATATTTTTTTTAGGCCCATTCCGAGTAAATCTGAGCTGAAAATCATTTCAGGCTATTCTGTTAAAACAACTACAGCCAATCACACGTTGTAATAGAATGTATAAAATGTCCTTTTTGTGAGGCGCAGCCGGGAACTAGTTCTGTACGATGGAATCCCTGTGGCTCAGTTGGTAGAGCATGGTGTTTGCAACGCCAGCATGGTGTGTGCAACGCCAGGGTTGTGGGTTTGATTCCCACGGGGGGCCAGTACAAAAAAAAAAAAAAAATGCATGAAATTAAATGTATGAAATGTATGCATTCACTACTGTAAGTCGCTCTGGATAAGAGCGTCTGCTAAATGACTAAAATGTAAATGTAAAAAGGTTTGAGCCTAACATGGGCCTAAAATGTTGTCTTAAAGATTGTCACACTCATGCCGTACCTTGAATGCTCCAACTAGCACATGTTGCTAGTAAGAGGGCCACTCTTGCAGCACAGCAGCCTCTGGGTCAGATGAATCTCACTAGAGAACACAGCTTGAGGTCCCAACACAGAATGCCCCCAGAATCTCCAGGTGTTTAAACCTCTGGTCTAGGCTGTCCTGGAGGCCAACAAGATATGGATCCATGACCAAATTACAGCACAAAACAGAAAATGCGTGTAATCGCTGTTTATTTCAGTTTGTCCAACCCACATGATGTAACAGTGGTTTCATCACAGCATTTGGTGTGGCGGCAATGATTCTGCCATAGCGCAGCACCACACTTAAATGAACGCAGAGGAAACACTATGGGGTGAAAGGGCAGACTGTCGGCTTTCATTTGAGGACATTTTCAAATGGGTGAACCGTTGAGAAATTACAGCACTTTTTGTACATAGTCCCCCATTTTAGGGGATTAAAGAAGTATTTGGTATTTTCGTCACCATTTTTGTTGATGAAATTAACACTGCACCAAATCTCCCATACAACTGTTGAAACAGGGAAACTATGGGGTGAAGCTACTGCTATGGTCTGGTATGTCCTCTTCGGTTCCACTGACTTACACCCAGGTCCAAATTATTTTAGGTACCCAAAAGAAAATAAATAATGCCTTTTTAAATGTATCTCTGCCAAATGTTTCACCCAATATCGCTGTGCCGTGTCTTTCACAGTGGTCAAACACGTTCTCCAGGAACATGAGGGCTGCGAAGGACATGCAGAACTACAGAAAAGGGTATCCTGTAAGTCTGAAGGCTCTTGTTATTACATATGAATAGGGCCAGGAGTTTTTGTCCATGTGAATTTGTCAGGAAAAATGTTGGGTCTTAGTAAGCTTAGGCTAACATGGTCTTACCAGAACCCACATTTTTTTCTTCTCCTGACCAGGTAAAACTCCAGGCCCTACACAGGTCGTCTGTTTTTATCTTGTCATTGTCATGGGACGTCATCTAGACATCTGACTGTGCTGCTTGTCTGCGTGTCTTCACAGAATCTAACAGACGATGAATGCTCAGAAGAGAGAATGTTCAATTTAAAATTCTATCTCAACGAATACCCCTCCTCCCCCGATGGTAGGTCATTTGCTATTCTTCCAAGCCGTTTTCACTGACTGGAAAATGTGCGTAATGGTGTATGTAATGCTCTATATTTTTGTTTAGACATTTTAATAGAATCCTTTCATAAAGAATGGAAGACGGACTATAAGAGGCTGGAGAGAGTTCACTCCTACATTCAGTGGTACGTATGATCCTAAATGCTCCGGTTCTGTTATGGGCTAGTTGTATTTGTTTCTAATGTATCCCGATGGACATCTATAAAAGCCAAATTAAAACTCACGTATGACAGCAAGTTTCAACCAGAAATATATGTAGCACAAGTTGAAAACTCTAGGAAGTTATACCATTATAATGTAGTATTATACTATATACATATGACTATATTACTTTATGACTAGGCCTATAATTTGCCCGACTCACAATGATAACAGTACAGTAATCTAATCTCAAGTGTCATAAACTTGGATGGCGTTTACATTCTGTTGCAATAAACTGTCGATCACCAACATTTTGTCACTTAGCCGCAGCACGGAGCAGGACAGCTATCACGAAACACGATTGAAACATCAGTGAAGTGATTTCACTGTGCTATTATTGATATCTAGCCATCTAAAGTTATAATCCACTGTTGCTCTCAGGTTGTTTCCACTGCGGGAGCCAGGAGTGAACTACATGGCCTCTGAGCTCACCAAGAAGGAGATCCTGGTGAGTGGTTCACGTTTTGCTTGATCATTGTGATGTATTAGGAGCACTGACGTGCAAAGTGTGGTTAAGGGGCACAATAAAGCACTGTGAAATGCCCTTTTCATGAAATGAGTTACTGTCGAATGTAACAGTAAGCATAGGGTGACTTGTCAAAGGACTCCCTTGGGTCCATTGAGCAGACAAAATGTTTATGAATGGAGCTTCTCTATCAAGTCGATGATAATGGTCTCTGTGCTCTTGCCCCACTGTGTCCTCAGGCCTTCAGGGAGAGTGAGGAGGCCAAGAAGAGGCTGGTGGAGTCCTACGAGCTCATGCTGGGGTTCTATGGTATCCAGCTGGTCAACAAAGACACAGGCGAGGTCAAACGCGCCGAGAACTGGAGAGAACGCTTCGCCAACCTCGAAAGGTGAGTTGCTGAAGTTACGCCTTGGTCATATTTACAGGGTGTGATTTCTTAAGACCATGTGGATCCACTGATGACCATTCATTGTCATCGGTGGTGTTGTAAACTGTTACTAGGGGTCCTCCATCTAAATATTGGTTGTGTTTTCTGTCTCAGGAACATGCACAACAACCTCCGCATTACGCGCATCCTGAAGAGCCTGGGGGAGCTAGGCTTTGAGCACTACCAGAGTCCGCTGGTGCGCTTCTTCCTGGAGGAGACGCTGGTCAAAAGGAACCTGAGCAGCGTCAAGCGCAGCGTGCTTGACTACTTCCTGTTTGCCATTCGTGACAAGCAGAAGCGCAAAGAGCTTCTGCGCTACGCTTTCCAGCACTTTGAGCCCAAGGAAAAGTTTGTATGGTGCCCCAGAAAGATCCAGAAACAGCTGAAGAAGGCGGAGAAGGGGAATGGAGAGGGAGCGGAGGAAGGCCGCACGCGAGCCAAGGCTAGAGAGGGAGAGGCAGTGGGAGCCCAGAAGGAGAAGGGTGTCACGGAGGAGGTGAAGGAGACTGCCAAGTTGAATGATGAAGCATTGAGTAGTGATGGAGATAAGCAGGCTGAGGGGTTTTCTGTTAATCCTTCGGGGCCAGCGATCTCCTCAGATGACTCAGAATCACTGGGAAACGGGAACAGTAATGAGCTTGACATGGACCATTCAGGCAGCCCAGACCCTGAGTCTGTTAAAGGAGATCACAGTATGGAGGAAGGACTCAAAGAGGATAGTCAAGCCAAGGACAGCATCCAGGACTCAGTCAAAGTCAAGGCATCTGAAATGAAGTCTGAGAATTTGGCGCAACCGACTAAGAAGAAAAGGGAAGGTGACAAGGTGGTGCCACGCAACGGTCCTACAGAGAACTGCCCCAACGGGTGGGAGAAAGGCACGGTCGTCCCCAACGACAACCACCCGCATCAGACGAGCCCATCAGCGGCATCATCCCACAAAGCCAAGACTGAGGATCCCAAAAAGGATTCGCCGAAAAAGGACTCCTCAGAACGAGGTGAAAAACACCCAAGGACTGACTTTAGTGATGTGTCCGATAACAAAGCAGTGCCAGTGGGGGGGGAGAACACAAAGAAAGCTGGAGAGGACCAGACAAATGGGAAAGAGGTGAAAAATGAAGTGGAGCCGATGGATGTGGAATCTAACTCCCAGCCAAGTTCAGGGAACTTCAGGGACATGGGAACTTCCTGAATATAAGGAGGGAGGAATCAGTTGCAGACTTAAGGGACATATGTTAAATTGTGTACACTTATGGCCAATCCCAAATCGACCCCTAGACCCTACCCCCTAGGCACTTCATATGGATATGAAAGGCTCAGAAAAAATGTACAAGTCATATGGTAATAGCTCATCCTTGCCGTCTCATACTGTAGGTTAGATGGAATTCTCGCCATATTGCTTACACCTCCAATCCTCAGAATGGCATAAATTCTGAGTTCTACGGAAGCTCCTAGGAGGAAGGGGCTGGGTGGTTTCTGGGCAGGGCTTTAACAGAAATTGTTTTCAGGCCTTATTATATTCTACTGTCCTCCATGTTCACATTAGAGTGGGTTTGTTCTTTTTGTTGGTAAGGATGTGTGCATTACTGAATTTATTTGTTCTGGTGAAATTGTTGTGACAGGGAACGGGGATTCTGACTGCAATCAGTTCTCCATAGTTGACCCTGCAACTGCAAGTAGTTGGGTACTTTGAACTGAGGAGGATGTAAGGATAGTCTGTAATTACAGTTAACATTGAAAAGATGAATTCCATCTTGTACAATGAACTGATGCCTGCTTGTTACAACTTTTTTTTAATACACCACTCTGTTCAAAACCTGAGTACAGTTTGAATAGTAATTTTGCACACAAATTGAAATGTACTTTGTATCTAGTATTATCTGTCAGTGTTGCGACTGCATTGTGTGTTATATTTCATTGAAAGCCCCTAAGAAATGGGAACAGGATTGTAATGTCATTTCTTATTTCAAGAATTTTGCACAGTTTTTATTTTTTTTAATTTTTTTTTTGCGGAATGAGAGAGATAGATGACATTGCCAAAAAAAAGAAAATAACATTTAACTGTTTGATTGTATTCTGTCTTGGAAGTTTTGAAGTAATATGATATGTACCTCTTTGATTGAACTACTTTGGCTTTGCTGTAAGGATGACATAGTAAGTGTAATCAATAGAATGTGGGTGTTCTTTTCTTATGTTCCAAGCAGGGAGGCTATTGTTATTTATTTTATTCCAAATTATTGTATGGTTATCCAAAGGCCCGGTCCCCTTCGACTCGTTTATTGAATTGCAAATCTCAGGAAAACCCTGTGGGAGATGGTCAACGTTTCTTCCATTTTCTGAGGTTATGTTTGGGTAAGCTTTGTTTTCCACCCTTGTGGAGATTTCATCACGAATGTCTATTTTACAATTTTCAGCCAATGAATGAATATATTCATCATACATGTATTGAAATAGTGTGTGAAAGGGTTGTAAAAAGACACTCCACTTTGGTGGGGTGATGAATGGAATTTGAAAATCCTTTGTCCATGCAACCTGCAAACTTGACCCCTTTCCTGTTACATGACAATAAAATAAAGATTGTGCAAGTTATTTACATTTGTTTGTCTAATTCATTTTTTTCCTTCTAGAATTATTCAGTTCTTCAGATTCCAACCTTGGTTGTCTGAATGCTGTACTAAAGTCATGGCCAAAAGTTTTGAGAATGACACAAATATTAATTTTCACAAAATCTGCTCCCTTAGTTTGTATGATGGCAATTTGCATATACTCCAGAATGTTATGAAGAGTGATCAGATCAATTGCAATTAATTGCAAAGTCCCTCTTTGCAATGCAAATGAACTGAATCCCCCCCCAAAAAAACATTTCCACTGCATTTCAGCCCTGCCACAAAAGGACCAGCTGACATGTCAGTTATTCTCTCGTTAACACAGGTGTGAGTGTTGACGAGGACAAGGCTGGAGATCACTCTGTCATGCTGACTGAGTTCGAATAACAGACTGGAAGCTTCAAAAGGAGGGTGGTGCTTGGAATCATTGTTCTTCCTCTGTCAACCATGGTTAACCGGCAAGGAAACACGTACCGTCATCATTGCTTTGCACAAAAAGGGCTTCACAGGCAAGGATATTGCTGCCAGTAAGAGTGCACATAAATCAACCATTTATCGGATCATCAAGAACTTCAAGGAGAGCGGTTCAATTGTTGTGAAGAAGGCTTCAGGGCGCCCAAGAAAGTCCAGCAAGCGCCAGGACCGTCAGCTGCGGGATCGGGGCACCACCAGTACAGAGCTTGCTCAGGAATGGCAGCAGGCAGGTGTGAGTGCATCTGCACGCACAGTGAGGCGAAGACTTTTGGAGGATGGCCTGGTGTCAAGAAGGGCAGCAAAGAAGCCACTTCTCTCCAGGAAAAACATCAGGGACAGACTGATATTCTGCAAAAAGTACAGGGATTGGACTGCTGAGGACTGGGGTAAAGTCATTTTCTCTGATGAATCCCCTTTCCGATTGTTTGGGGCACCCGGAAAAAAGCTTGCCCGGAGTAGACAAGGTGAGCGCTACCATCAGTCCTGTGTCATGCCAACAGTAAAGCATCCTGAGACCATTCATGTGTGGGGTTGCTTCTCAGCCAAGGGAGTGGGCTCACTCACAGTTTTGCCTAAGAACACACCCATGAATAAAGAATGGTACCAACACATCCTTCGAGAGCAACTTCTCCCAACCATCCAGGAACAGTTTGGTGATGAACAATGCCTTTTCCAGCATGATGGAGCACCTTGCCATAAGGCAAAAGTGATAACTA
Organism: Salmo salar; assembly: GCF_965601325.2. NCBI lineage: Eukaryota > Metazoa > Chordata > Actinopteri > Salmoniformes > Salmonidae > Salmo > Salmo salar. The sequence continues at coordinate 70,189,985 of NC_138305.1, forward strand.
AGTGGCTCGGGGAACAAAACATGTATCTTGGGTCCATGGCCAGGAAACTCCCCAGAGAACTTGTGGTCAATCCTCAAGAGGCGGGTGGACAAACAAAAACCTACAAATTCTGACAAACTCCAAGCATTGATTATGCAAGAATGGGCTGCCATCAGTCAGGATGTGGCCCAGAAGTTAATTGACACCATGCCAGTGTAACCGATGTGAAATGGCTAGTTAGTTAGCGGTGGTGCGCGCTAATAGCATTTCAATCAGTGACGTCACTCGCTCTGAGACTTGAAGTAGGGTTTTCCCCTTGCGTTGCAAGGGCCGCTGCTTTTGTGGCGCGATGGGTAACGATGCTTCGTGGGGTGTCAGTTGTTGATGTGTGCAAGGGTCCCTGGTTCGAGCCCGGGTTGGGGCGAAGAGAGGGACGGAACCTACACTGTTACACCAGGGCGGATTGCAGAGGTCTTGAAAAAGAAGGGTCAACACTGCAAATATTGATTCTGCATCAACTTCATGTAATTGTCAATAAAAGCCTTTGACACATGAAATGCTTGTAATTATACTTCAGTATTCCATAGTAACATCTGACAAAAATATCTAAAGACACTAAAGTAGCAAACTGTGGAAATTAATATTTGTGTCATTCTCAAAACTTTTGGCCACGACTGTATACTAACAGTTGAGGAGCAGTGTAGTGCAATGGCATGGATACTGTTAAAATGTCCCCTGGTGAATATAGTGAAAGTAGGCTTGGTCCAGCCTGGGAAGTTTACAAATTGTTGCAGGTTGGTGCAAGGGAAGCTTAGTTGTGGACCAATGAAGGGTCCTCCCAGAATTCTGATTTCACCTCCCATCCATTCCAAACCGACCCTACTGTAGCACTTGATCTGAATGATTTGGATGGGTGAAAGAGATATGGTGTATCTCCATCCATGTCATCTTTAAACCAGTGGAGCTTTCACCATACTGCTTTCACCAACCTTATAACTTCAGGATTCGGATTGGGCAGTAGTGCCCCCATGGATTGGCAGGAAAGTTATAGCACCGCCCACTTTTACTGGCTCCGAAGTCGTGCACCTCTACCTCGCTCCCCCCTCCATCAGTTCCTCACCTCACAACTCCCCTCATCCCTCTCTAGAGTGCGATCTGCCCCCCTCGGCTGGAGGCTCAGGTTTATCTGGAATCAAGGTGAAAGCCATTCAGGAGCCGCGCGCTATAAGGTGAAGGAGGGGTCCTTCACGAAGCCGGGGGGAGAGCGAGCGATAAGGACTGGTAACGGGGTTTGACTTTTTCTGCGTCAATTCTGATTTGAGGGGCGAGCGGGAAGCCATGTCTATATTCTCAGCTCTCGGGCTGCTTTTGCTGTGCCAGCTTTTGGCATCATCTACAGCCCAGGTAAGCGATGGCTTTGGTGCGCCCGTTATCCATCCCTAATGTTTTCATCCGCCACCTTGTGCTCGGAATTGCTGTTTGTATAGCTTCTTTGTAAACTGCCTGAAGAATTTGTAGGCACTCAACTGGCCTGATGTTCTCATTTAGTTAATAGTTTATGCGTTCTGCTGTGGGTGTAAATGTGTCAGTCTAATCCTTCCATGATAATTAGGCTTACTGCAAGGTGGTCATATATAGGCTATTTGTGATCCATTTTGATATGAACCTTTGACCCAGTTTAATACATAGGTTATATTTAGATGGTTTCGAATTTTTCCTACGTGTTAGTGCCTTTCTTGTTTTACAAGGTTGTATGTAGCCTAGGTGTCGATTTGATTTCTGAATGGGTTATTGAAACAATGAGGTGATTTATTTATTTAATCATCCACAGGTGTCCGTGAAGGACTGGATGTCTTTTCAGTTACCTTTTTTAATTTACTTGCGAGTTTATGGAGTAGGGGTTATGGAGTAGAGGCTAAAGAATGCAGAGCCTGAAGATCAGTGGCCTGTTCACAATGACACCTTTGTTCATTCAGCCGTGCTCCTTGGAAGCTTTAGGAAACAGCTACGCTTATTAGTCCAGTCTGAAATTAAATAAACTATATTTTTCATTATATTATTACACTTAAATTATTAGTTTGTGGCCCTAGAAATGAGTTGCACTGCCTGTGCGTAATTGGGGTAATTTCTGCGCTCAAGAGCTCAGTTGAATAACGGTTATTTCATGCGCATAGCTTTGTCATCATATATTTTGTGATACATTTGATTGTTTTTCACAAATTCTTGGAACGGTATCATCGAAATGTATTTTAAATTTCTTTCAGATTATTGCTTAGGAGATTCGAAGCAATATAATAAGCAATAAGGCCCGAGGGGGGGGGGGGGGGGGTATATGGCCAATATACCACGGCTAAGGGCTGTTCTTTCACACGACGCAAAGCAGAGTGCCTGGACACGGCCCTTAGCCGTGGTATATTTGCCATAGACCACAAACCCCGAGGTGCCTTATTGCTATTATAAACTGGTTACCAACGTAATTAGAGCAGAAAAAATAAATGTTTTGTCAAACCCATGGTATATGGTCTGAGTTCATAACATAATATAACCAGAAGACTACAAATGTGGCCACTTCTTTAGCGTTCTGAATGATGACGCACGACCAGTTCACACTATTATTGGAAAACTTTCAACAACAAGCATTTAGACTTTGTATATATATTTTTTTTAGGTACAAGGTTTATCCTGTCTATTTTTTAATTCGTAATGCGCACATTCCTTCCATGCCCATTTGGACATAAAGCAGCTTGATTTTAGATCATTTATAAAGATGTATCACATGATAATACCTATCTGTCTTGCGGATATTTGTATTGATTTTTGACGTCTTGGTTTTGTGTCGTAGAGACCCGGCCCACGAGGAGCAGTCGGGCCGCCGGGACCCCCGGGACCCGCAGGGAAGGATGGTACTGACGTGAGTTAGCTAGCCCAGACACCGAAGCATGAGGGTCTCTCTCTCATTGGTTTTGAGACCACTGTAAGGTAGTGGAGTGTAGTAGAGCTGGGTTTTGCTATCCAATTACTGAATGAAGTTGTCAGCATGGCTGAGGCAATCAAGTAACTTGTTACTTTAGCACTCGCTTGTCAAACACATTTTAACATTTACTTATGTAGACCTACATTAGGATTTATGCGTTGTCTTTAAGGTGTTGTCTTTAATCCTAATAATAATCAAAGTCATTTTTACATTTCTACAATGTTTAAGGGGGAAAAAAAAAAAAAAGAGTTTATTGAAGTTGTAGCCTACTGATTAACAACAACCAAACTGAAATCAAATGGATTGAAAATCCAAGTATGACTGATATTATATTTGTAATCACAGTTGTATCAATTTCCCATCATTGACGATAGTGGTGTTTTAGTATCTGTCTTGCAATCAAATTGTGGTCAAATGTTCTCTAGTTATCCAGTTTATAACAGATTGACTCCTCCCACTGAGAGTCTTAACCCTGCTTTACAGGTATTTAGTCATCATTAAACACTCTTTACTCTGGCCTTTTTTTTGGCCAGAGGGCACTTGATGACACATCAGAGCCAATCATGATAGAAATGGGAAAAACCAAAGGTCTGAACTTAAACCAGAAATCAAGTTCATACTTGTGCTATATGTTAGAAGGGAAATAGGATTATGTGCTCAAAAAAAAAACAAACCCTAAGGCCTATGGTCTCAAACCTTACAATAACTTGATATGTTAATCATAACAGAAATTCAATACATTTGATATTTTATGTCTATCAAACCTTTAGATGTTGGGGATTGAATAGTTGTGTTGCTTTAGTGGAGTAAAGTCAATTCACCACAGTTTGGAAGGCCAGCCAGCCATACAGAAGACCCATTCATTCATGCATTCCCCAACCATACGAGAGCATCTAAAGTTACCCCTCACACCTCCTTCCTCGCCACCCTCCCCTCCCTTCTCCTACTCCCTGTCCAAACCAACCTGAGGCTTTCATCATGTGACCGTTCCGCTCAATCTTTTAGCAATGTTTATTTTCCCCCATTGCCCACTGGGAGATTTAGGGCAGAGGGTAACTACAACCTCCTGTGTGTTAAAGCACTTCATACACACAGTCTGTCTATCACTGGTAGCCATTTAACATATAGCTTTAGATGCGTTTCATTTCAGTTTGTGTTTTGATTGACCTTTTGTGAAAAAATGGCCAGAAGGACGTCCGTATTTCACAGCTTTCTGCTGAGATGGTATTATTCGTCTTTAAACACACATACACACACACTCACAGTAATTGAGTGGCATTTGTGACTGTGGACTTGTATTAACATATAACTTAATCACTTGTTATTTAAGGACATGATATGTCCAAAAATCTGTCCAATTCCCAGACTGAAATCAAAGGCGTTTGAGATATGTGTCCTTTTGGAATCTTATGTTGTTTCTTTTGATTGACAGGGCAAAGATGGCCCTGCTGGACTTTCAGGGAAAGCTGTGAGTATAACAACAGAACATAAACTTTTACAACAACAGATCAACAATAACATTTTGTAGGGTGTTTGATTGTTCTAACACAGACCTGTTCCAATGTTTTAGGGACCCAAGGGGAAAGCAGGGGCAGCAGGAGGACCAGGGAACCCAGGCCTGCCCGGCCTCCCAGGGGTGGACGTAAGTGACCCGTAGAAACTCACACACACACACTGGTCTTGTTATTGATGCGTAAGAGATTGCCTGAATTGCTGTCGTAGATAACTCAGCATGCACCTATTAGATATGCAGTAGCTTGAGGCTATTGATACCAAACTGTACTCCTTGACGCTTGCTTAGACTGCTTCCCAATATTCACTGTATCTCATCGTATAATTGACTGCCTGGAGTCGACTGATTTGGACTGAACAGCCTGCATACAGAACGAGTAACCTGTCCTCTATTCAGTGAACAACTTGCTCATAGCTACCTCTTGTTAGAGAACTTGAATGAATTATCCCATAAAATGTGTCTCCCATCTATTCAAACAGTTGAATAGAGTAATTTATATGTAAGAAATAGCACAATATAATGTCTAATAATGTTTCAATGATGTTGTGATTCTTCCTCAGGGATTGACAGGTGCTGATGGGCCTGCAGGGAAGGACGGTCCTCCAGGGGAGTTGGTAAGTGAAGTGCCTATCGGTCCCCCAAGGTTCCTGCATGGCTGTTTGCCTCTGGATGTGCCTCATTAACTTTAATGACATCTTTAACTAAAGACTGCCCCTTTGGCCTCATCAATCAGCCACTAAAACACACACACATACACACAGATGCATTCACACACATACACGGGTGTGCGCGCACACACAGTATGTACAGAGTGACAAAGGCATTAACGATTTGAGGTGCCTTAGTTAGCTCAACTTATGAAAACCCACCCAGAGAGCTGGTGTTGTGACCTTAGAATGACCTTAGGCTGAGGTAGGTGCCATCCAGTCCTCTGTGTATACTTATCTGTGTGACCCTACAGATTAGAGAGAAAGGGGGTTAGTTACATTGAGCTCCTAGAGACTTTGGTGGGCTAAAGCTAGTACCTACTCAGGCCTCTGTTTTCTCCCTGTCGGGACGGATTTGTCGAGCTGGCTCTGGCCCTTTGTGGGAATGTTTTTAATGAGGGATAGGGTGACACTGAGTCAGATTTATCTAGCGTTGACCGCTGCTTTCCTAATCCCGCCTGGAATGCGCACAGCTGCCCACCAATCCGGCCAAGACTATAGGAAGTAGAGGGATCTGCGGCTTGGATGCAGGAGGAAATAAATACAGTTATCCTGTGAGGAAGATGAAGCGCTGAGAATATGAAGGATGGCATGAAAGCAGTACAGCGCAGGAGAACGTAATGGTTTTATCTAGCACCCCCAGAACTGGATATGAAGTGTTGGGAGTCATGCATTAAATGCGAGCTATGAAAGGATGTTAAAAGGGTCCTTTAAGGGAGTAAATGAAGGGAGTAAATGAAGGGAGTAAATGAAGGGAGTAAATGGGTCCGCTGTCAAAATGGAGGCAGCCCTCTGCAATTCAACTAATTAGTCACACTAATCAGGAAGTGAGTGTTTATTTCCTGGCTAACATCCATGCACTAATGGGATGGAAGGTTGACAAGCTTGGACGTTCTCTCCCTCCCCCTGCTCACACTGAGGAAGGAATTTGGGCTGAAGCTGTTTTCAGAGCAAAACACAGTTGCTACATTTTCAGGAAGGAAATACCTTTCGCTGTCAAGACATATCGACCACCTCCCCAAAACAGTCACTAGATAATGAAGTTCACCGATGCTCTTCAACACACATAACCCGTCTTTACTGCTTAGACTAGAGGAAGATACTGTATGTTTTCACTATTAAAGGTGCTACACATAGGATTCTTTAGAATTTTTGCATTGTAATTTCAGAAAATGTCTATAGTATATCTGCTGTAATAGTGGAATGATGTGTGTTTCACAGTATTACTTACCCGCCAGTGTTGTGATTGGCTGTGATATTCGCCTATTGATTTCTCCCGCCGGAGCAGCATCTGTTGTCAAACTGGTTGCTAAAATTCTACACCGTTCGCTCAATTTCAGTTTATGTGAAAAAACAAGCACTGAATAATGTAGAGAATAATTGCACCATCGAAATCGCTGTGAATATATATTTTCAATAAGAAAAAATATAGTTTTTTTTACAGCTTTTTGAAGCTGGTGGACCAAAATCGCTGTTTAAAAGCTGGTGGTAACTTTCACATTTTACAGCTTCAAATAGCTGTAAAATAAATCAAACAGAGAATTACTAGAGATACTGAGAATAACAGTAGAGGGATGAAAAGTGAAAACAAACCACGACACATTCCCATACATCACAGGAGACATGCACACGTGTGGCTCTGTGTGTGCATGTGTGATACGTGCTCATGTGCAGGTGCATGCGGGCGTAAGTGCTGTGTACTGTATACAGTGGGGGGGAAAAGTATTTGATCCCCTGCTGATTTTGTACGTTTGCCCACTTACAAAGAAATGATCAGTCTATAATTTTAATGGTAGGTTTATATGAACAGTGAGAGATAGAATAACAACAAAAAAATCCAGAAAAACGCATGTCAAAAATGTTATAAATTGATTTGCATTTTAATGAGGGAAATAAGTATTTGACCCCTCTGCAAAACATGACTTAGTACTTGGTGGCAAAACCCTTGTTGGCAATCACAGAGGTCAGACGTTTCTTGTAGTTGGCCACCAGGTTTGCACACATCTCAGGAGGGATTTTGTCACACTCATCTTTGCAGATCTTCTCCAAGTCATTAAGGTTTCGAGGCTGACGTTTGGCAACTCGAACCTTCAGCTCCCTCCACAGATTATCTATGGGATTAAGGTCTGGAGACTGGCTAGGCCACTCCAGGACCTTAATGTGCTTCTTCTTGAGCCACTCCTTTGTTGCCTTGGCCGTGTGTTTTGGGTCATTGTCATGCTGGAATACCCATCCACGACCCATTTTCAATGCCCTGGCTGAGGGAAGGAGGTTCTCACCCAAGATTTGACAGTACATGGCCCCGTCAAATGATGCGGTGAAGTTGTCCTGTCCCCTTAGCAGAAGAACACCCCCAAAGCATAATGTTTCCACCTCCATGTTTGACGGTGGAGATGGTGTTCTTAGGGTCATAGGCAGCATTCCTCCTCCTCCAAACACGGCGAGTTGAGCTGATGCCAAAGAGCTCCATTTTGGTCTCATCTGACCACAACACTTTCACCAGTTTTCCTCGGAATCATTCAGATGTTCATTGGCAAACTTCAGACGGGCATGTATATGTATTCTTCAGCAGGGGGACCTTGCGGGTGCTGCAGGATTTCAGTCCTTCACGGCGTAGTGTGTTACCAATTGTTTTCTTGGTGAATATGGTCCCAGCTGCCTTGAGATCATTGACAAGATCCTCCCGTGTAGTTCTGGGCTGATTCCTCACCGTTCTCATGATCATTGAAACTCCACGAGGTGAGATCTTGCATGGAGCCCCAGGCCGAGGGAGATTGACAGTTCTTTTGTGTTTCTTCCATTTGCAAATAATCGCACCAAATGTTGTCACCTTCTCACCAAGCTGCTTGGTGATGGTCTTGTAGCCCATTCCAGCCTTGTGTAGGTCTACAATCTTGTCCCTGACATCCTTGGAGAGCTCTTTGGTCTTGGCCATGGTGGAGAGTTTGGAATCTGATTGATTGATTGCTTCTGTGGACAGGTGTCTCTTATACAGGTAACAAGCTGCGGTTAGGAGCACTCCCTTTAAGAGTGTGCTCCTAATCTCAGCTCATTACCTGTATAAAAGACACCTGGGAGCCAGAAATCTTTCTGATTGAGAGGGGGTCAAATACTTATTTCCCTCATTAAAATAAAAATCAATTTAGAACATTTTTGACATGCGTTTTTCTCTATATTTTTGTTGTTATTCTGTCTCTCACTGTTCAAATAAACCTACCATTAAAATTATAGACTGATAATTTCTTTGTCAGTGGGCAAACATACAAAATCAGCAGGGGATCAAATACTTTTCCCCCCCACTGTATGTGCGTGCATTTATGTGCTTGAGTGCGTGCAACAGTGTATGTGCGTGTGTCTAACGGTGTGTGTGTGTGTGTGTGTGTGTGTGTGTGTGTGTGTGTGTGTGTGTGTGTGTGTGTGTGTGTGTGTGTGTGTGTGTGTGTGTGTGTGTGTGGTGTGTGTGTGTGTTAGTGCAGCAGTCTAGTCTACACTCATCCAATATAAAGTCAGCTGGAACAGTGTGGAATGCAGTGTGGGTTGCCATGACACCACTGTGTTAAGTCTCATTGTGAGTCTTTTTCTCCCTCACACCACACAAACAGTCCAATCACAGCTGAGATGGAATGTTGTGGGGTTGAGTGTGTGTGTGTAGGGAGGGGGGGGGGTTGCAAGGCAAAGGAGGGGGGCAAGGGGAAAGAGAGAGGAAACAGGGAGGGAGGGGGGAGTGAAAGAGTGGACAGGAAAAGGGGCACAAGATAAGGAGAGGGGAGTGGGGGGCATCTTTATTATACTCTTGTTATGGGTCATATCAGGTCACTGCAGCACTTTTCAGCTTAGGAAAAGTGTATGCAGTTTACATTTGTATCATCTTTATAATAATGTAATCATTTCGATTGTTTCCCACCTATTTGGACCAAGGCAGTTGCTCTAGTTTTGGCTCACTGATACATGACTCGCTGCTGACACGTCATCCCCTCCCAAAGACCTCGAAACCCAGTTCTGGCACAAGAACATGCATATCATGTTTTTAATCTAGTTGCCACCTAGTTCCATTGTATCTGTTGAAGTTGTCTGAGGGTTTGTGTGTCTTTGTCACTACAGGGCGATGCTGGACCTCCCGGGCCAGGTGGACCTCCTGTAAGTACAAGTTCATCTTCCACCTCAGTTACATGCCCAATAAGATATCAACGTAGCCTTTATCACCGGTCCATGTTCATAACCTCTATTACACCAGACTGATCACTAGAAATATAGATGTTGTTGATTACACACACTCACCTGTCAACAGCTAAATCCATAACTAGGGCCCAGAGTTTCCTGGTCGAGTCACATGGTCAAGAAAAATGCTGGGCCCTACCTATAAGACACATACAAATGTTCCCAGTTATAACATAACACAAACACACACAGCTGTCTGTCACAGTATGCATACGGTGTACTGTCACACATCTTCAATTCCCCCTATACATTTGAACCATTATAAAATCAGCTTGTTATGACACGATGGCTCAAAGGTTGTCTTGTATGTATGTATGTATGTATGTATGTATGTATGTATGTATGTATGTATGTATGTATGTATGTATGTATGTATGTATGTATGTATGTATGTATGTATGTATGTATGTATGTATGTATGTATGTATGTATGTATGTATGTATGTTTTAATATGCCTTTCCCTGTCTTCCGTAGGGCAGAGGGAGACCGGGAGCTCCAGTGAGTACAGATGATCAAAACCAGTTTTCACTTTGCTTTTATGTGTGTGTGTGTGTGTGTGTGTGTGTGTGTGTGTGTGTGTGTGTGTGTGTGTGTGTGTGTGTGTGTGTGTGTGTGTGTGTGTGTGTAGATATTTTTGCATGTCTATATATGACTTCTTCTAGTTATGCATGTGTTTGTGTATGTCCGTGCCTGCTGCGTGTGTGTGTGTGCTCTCACCCAACCCATTTCTATTGTTTCCAGGGGCCACCAGGAGCCAATGGGCTTGCGGGCGGAATCGGGCCACAGGGACCAGCAGTGAGTGTTAAGACCAAATAATGAATTCATCCCGATTAAGAAAGATGTACAGACAGAAAACAGGGAAATATACACTTACACTTAATCACCTCTTTGACTGCCACTACTGGGTATCTAGTGGACTCCCTGGTAATTCATGACGAAGTAATCAAGTTTGCAAGTTTCATGTTTAACTACTGAATGACAAGTAAAATCTGCAGTACCAGATGCAGTATCACTCCAGGACCAACACTAGAGATCCCTGAGACAGACAAGACAGACAAGTCTCTCCAATCCAATCGTTTTCCCATAAACACCTTCATAAACAGTTCGCATCTCTGGGGAGTGGAGTAGGGAAAGGCCCCTGGATAGAGAACTAGGACTGATTGGAGTGATCCTGATGAGGCATGATTTCAGTTGAGCTTCATATCAGAGATGCTGGTCAGAGGTTCAGCAATGGAGAGTCAGTTTTGATTTCCTTTATTTTAACATGATGAGGGTATGGGACAATGTAAGTCTATGCAGTGATTTTGGAACAGTTTATTTGCAAATTAATCACGTTGATTGATTGACTCTAACCTGTGTGTTCCTTTGCCTCTCTCCCAGGGCCCTGAGGGTCTTGCAGGATTGGCTGGGCCTCCCGGCCCTGACGGACCCCCAGTAAGTAGAGAACATTATCTGTTGATTCTCCACCTTAGTGACATTGTTATTGCTGCCATCAGTCAGGGATGGATATGCGTGGTCACACAGATGTGGGGTGAAGAAATGCTTAAAGAAGAATTTTTAAAGAAATCTTTAAAGAAAGATGGAAATGTTACACGTTCATTTGGGCTCCCGAGTGGCGCAGCGCTCTAAGGCACTGCATCTCAGTGCTAGAGGCGTCACTACAGACCCTGGTTCGATTCCAGGCTGTATCACAACCGGCCGTGATTGGGAGTCCCATAGGGTGGCACACAATTGGCCCGGCGTCGTCTGGGGTAGGCCGTCATTGTAAATAAGAATTGGTTCTTGCCTAGTTAAATGAAGGATAAATAAATAATGATATATCAATCTGAACTTCATTCTTCATTCTACCTCTCTTAAGGGTCTTCCTGGGGCTCTCCCTGATGGCAGTGGAGATCTGTTGGTAAGTGTGAGGATGTTTTTTCAGACCCAACACATTTAAGTACATCAACCCTGTACTGTGCTGCATTGCTATGCACACCATTGAACAGCAATGGGACATTATTTTTACTACATGACTTTGCCTAATGCAGTGTTGTCTTTCCCCTTTATAGTGTCCTGCCATCTGCCCTCCTGGCCCCTCCGGCCCTCCAGGAATGCCTGGATTCAAGGTGGGTACAGGACATTGTTGCTTTACCTTACTCAGTGTGCCTTTTAAAGCTCTGAAATGTGTGCTTTTCAAATGACAGTTTCCCCCAGGAACATGACAGCTAAACTAACTGTTGTATCTCTCCTATTCTCATGATCTACCCTTCTTTGTCTTTCTTTATATCTCTCGCCATCCCTCTCTAAATATGTTTCCCTTGCTTCTTCTGCATGTCTTTCCTCCCATCCCCTCTCTCTCTCTCTCTCTTCATTTAGGGTCACACAGGACACAAAGGAGATAAGGGAGAGCTCGGGAAAGACGGCGAGAAGGTGAGGTCAACAAGAATGAAACTCAGAGAGCAGAAACGTTTACTAGTCTGAAGTGTTATATCCAGATGTGAAATACCTATTGTTAACTGTGTGTCCTGTTGTCTCTCCCAGGGTTATGCTGGCCCATCTGGTCCTCCAGGTATTCCCGGCACTGTGGGCCTGCAGGTGAGGGATGTCACCTAATGTGGCTCAAAACACAGACATTTTTATCTGTTGCCTGTTTGTTTAGATTGTCCGTTACTTTCTGCCCCGGGGCTGATGTGTGAATGCTATGCAGTGTTGATTGTTCTGATTGACTCTTATGATGGTTGTGATTGATTCTGATTGGTTCTTAACCATCCTGTGGTGTTGTTTCCCAGGGTCCTCGTGGTTTGAGGGGACTTCAGGGCCCGATGGGGGCAGTAGGAGACAGGGTGAGTACCATGCCTCTGATTGTCTTTGTTTGGAACTTACAGACCAGCACTTCAACAGGCTGCAGTGGAAACGCTGTCAGTTTCCCTGATTGTAATGCATCTACTGTCTCTCTCTCATTTTCTTTTTAGGGTTTACCTGGTTTCCGAGGCAAACCTGGTATTGCTGGCATCATTGGCAAGACAGTGAGTCTCTCCTTGTTTGTACTATCTGTTGAGTAGTGTATAACTCGTACCTCACTTCGGCACTGGTGTTTATGTCATTGTGTTAGGTGTCTGCCATTGGTCCCATCAATAAAAAGCTCTGTGTGTGTCATTTGACAATTCCAGGGTGATGTTGGAGAGAAAGGACCAGAGGGATTTAGAGGGCCAAAGGGCGAGATTGTGAGTAAATAATACACACATGCTGTACATTTTTGTATTGATATTTGCATGTCTGACTGAACATCCTATTTACAGGCAACTCTAATCTCTTATGAAATAGCAGACTAAACAGTCCTGTGATGGTAAATGGTGTGAGTACAAGAGATTGTAAAGGATCTAATGTTGCGCGACAAACTGTTCAGGTAATGTAACATTGTTCCTTGTCATTTCTCAATAGGGCAAAATTGGTCCAAAGGGAGTTCCCGGGGGAGCAGGACCCAAAGGGGAGCCTGTAAGTCTTAAAATACAAATCTCTTAAAATACACATCCCTAATAAAATGTAAATCTCTCATGAAAACAGATATTGCAGATCTTAGACCCCTGACAAACAGAGTGTTTCTCTCCTCCACAGGGCATCCCTGGCAGAGACGGGAAAGATGGCACCCAGGGACTGGATGGCGAGAAGGTAAAGTGGCGCCCTTTTCTCCCAAAATGCTCTCTGCTCTGCTGACATTTCCCATGAGCCCCACGGTGGGTGTGGCTGATGTCATAGTGACAGTGTTTCTCTGCGTTGCCAGGGTGACGCCGGACGGAATGGGGTACCCGGTGAGAAAGGACCCAACGGCCTTCCTGTGAGTATCAAACCCAGTGTGTCTCCCTCCCCGTGCCCGTAGCTGCTGTGTAAAGCATGACATTATCTAGCGTCCCACTGTGTAAAGTGGGCCATTATCTGTCCCACTGTATCCTACTAGGAGATGCCCTTAAACCTGCACACTCTGATTCTCTTACACACTCTAATGATCACACAATCATATCTAACTCAGTCTCTCACAGTGTGTTTACTAGGCCCTTCCCATATAATCATAGTACTACAGTGGAAACTACCCCAGAGTCATGTTTGTATGTCTGTGTTTCAGGGTTTACAAGGAAAGGCTGGCGCAAAGGGAGCCACAGGAGGAGTTGTGAGTATGACAACAATACATAACCAGGTCATGAAGACAGTGATTTCATAAAGACACGGATATGATGTATACAATGGGGCCATAAAGAGAAGGATATCATAGTTATTACCACCGCAGAGATCATATTAAGCTATGCAGTTCTAATATGTAATTCTATGGTCAAACCCTAAGTGGCTATTCACTATTTCCACACCGTGGGGGAAAAATTGGGGGAGTTCTCGTAGACGGCCAGCAAAAAAAGCCTCCATTTACATGTTGCTTATGAGTGCATTTCACACTACTTTTTGGTTCTAATTGGATTGTAGGGCTTGTATGAATGTCCTGCTTAATATAATGTTTGTGACATCGTTGTAAATGAACTGCATTATACAACAACTTCATTTCAACCAGTAAAATGGCTCTATGGCTACAGACTGTGTCAATGAGCAATAGCATTTCAGCTCACAACTGCTGCATCCAAAATAGGCATTTTGCAACTATCACAACCAAATGTAATTTTAGCGACTGTAAAAGCAATAATCAAAACAACATTGTAAGCATATGAGAACTCCAAAAAGTGTTTTTGTTTTCGAAGTAAAAACAACGTAAATCTAGGCTATTTTCTTAGTGATGTCATAAAGCCATTGATGTCACAATGATATTATGCAAACAAAAGATGGAATCATACAGCTAATATTACAACTGATATCATAGACCCAGTTGGTATTAGATATAACGTCACAGCCTTGGCCGCCTGTGGGGAAAACACAACAGCTTTTCGGGCATGTTTTTTTTTCTTCTCTTTTACAATAGGATTCAAATGGAAAGAATGTTTGTTTTCCCCAATTTGTGGGTGTGGTCAAGGGGGATTCATTCTTATTACGTGAATACAGACTCAAAAGAAACAGCAAGTGGTGTCACAGTCAGTGATGTCATAAATGTGTACTGTGATGTCACACATCCAGTGACGTCACAAATGGTATCATACAATCAGATAATAAACCATACAGACAGTGATGTCACCAATTATGTCATGTCAATTACAATCAAAGGTTCCCGGCTCAGACGTTGCATACATCAACCAATGGTTGCGTGCCACTTCATCAACTGTGTCGTCAGGAACCAGATTGCTATAACATATGATGTGGTTAGCTAATACTTAAAATACCTATGCAGGTGTTGTAAGATCTGGCAAGAATGTGCCCATTGGAACCATACAGACAGTAAAGTCACAAATGACATCACACTTTCAGAGGAAATACACACAGTGGTGCCACAAATGACATCATACAATTAGAGGAACCATTAAGCCAATGGCAGTGAAGTTAAGCCACCACATAACCCTTCTGTTAACCCTTTCCTTCCCAGGGCGACCCAGGAGAGATGGGAGAGGCAGGGCCGTCTGGAGAGCCAGGTATTCCTGTATGTATCTGATGGGCTTCTGGGGCAGTAGGGTATTTTGGGGGTGTCTGTGTTGTTTTGTTACATTGCAGTTGTGGTGTATCATCTCGTCTCACCTGCCGGCACCATCATCTGACTCCTCCCACAGGGCGACATCGGTATCCCAGGAGAGAGGGGCGAGGCGGGACCCAGAGGAGTGGCTGTAAGTAGTCTAGGTCAAAGTTTAATACCGTATCCATGGAAACGTGGCAGCATCCACCGGTTGAGATAGCAGTGGGTAGCCATGTACTCCACCGGTTGAGATAGCAGTGGGTAGCCATGTACTCCACCGGTTGAGATAGCAGTTGGGAGCCATGTACTAAGGCGGTAGGTAGTTTACTGGTTAGAGTGTTGGGCCAGTAACAGAAAAGTCACTGGTTTGAATCCTGGAGCCGACAAGGTGAAAAATCAGTCGATGTGACCTTGAACAAGGCACTTAACCTTAATTTGTTGTAAAACAATACATTTCACTGCACCTATCTGGTGTGTGTGACAATACATTTTTTTTTTAATTTGTTTTATTACCAAGCAGAATAGTAGTCAACATAACAGAAGTGTTTTTCCTGACCGTTAGAAAGTATGGTTAAAACAGAGCGTGAAATTTCTGCCCTGCCAGAGTTTCCCCAGGCAACTGTAAGTGTTGTTATTGTGAAGTGGAAACTGCCGATGGAAGCAACGTCAGCACAAGAACTGTTCGTCAGGAGCTTCATGAAATGGGTTTCCATGGCCGATCAGTCGCACACAAGCCTAAGATCACCATGCGCAATGCCAAGTGTCGTCTGGAGTTGTGTATCTGGAGCAGTTGAAACGCTGTCTCTGGAGTGATGAATCACGCTTCACTCTCTGGTAGGCCGACGGATGAATCTGGGTTTGGCGGATGCCAGGAGATCACTACCTGCCTGAATGCATAGTGCCAACTGTAAAGTTTGGTGGAGGAGGAATAATGGTCTGGGGCTGTTTCTCAAGGTTCGGGCTAGGCCCCTTAGTTCCAGTGAAGGGAAATCTTAACGCTACAGCATACAATGGCATTCTAGATGATTCTGTGCTTCCAACTTTGTGGCAACAGTTTGGGAAAGGCCCTTTCCTGTTTCAGCATGACCATGCCCCCGTACCCAAGGCGAGGTCCATATAGAAATGGTTTGTTGAGATCAGTCTGGAAGAACTTGACTGGCCTGCACAGAGCCCTGACCTCAACCCCATCAAACACCTTTGAGATGAATTGGAACGCCGACTGCGAGCCAGGCCTAATCGAGAAATATCAGTGCCCGACCTCACTAATGCTCTTGTCGCTGAATGGAAGGAAGTCCCCGCAGCAATGTTCCAACATCAGGTAGAAGCCTTCCCAGAAGAGCATGATTTTGGAATGAGATGTTTGACGAGCAGGTGTCCACATTCTTTTGGTCATGTAGTGTATTACCACATTACCTACTGATGAGTCTGCTGCTCTCTCATTCTCTCCCATTATGCCAACAATACTCAACTCTTTCCCTAAAGTTTGGGTGTGACATTCATTTTCAGTTCCAAGCTTCTTGCCCATAAAAGATAAGTCATAACTTCCTGGATTACTTGTATTGTTTTCATGTGGACATTAGCAAGTGAAACAAGATGGTGTTACACATTTTATCCATCATCGTGTTGTTTGTTTGAATACTTCCCCTTGTTAGTTAAATGATAAAACACAATCGGTTGTGATTAACTAGGAGACTGTTGGATAGCAACATACAATATGAGTGAGAAAGGTACAGAGGAACAAAGAATGCTAGCATCGCATCATTACTAATAACAGGGGAGGTTAGAATTTTGGGGGGCGGTTAAGAGATTCTCTGGTTCGAATCCCAGAGCTTTGAGAAGGACACTTAACCCTCATTTATCCTGTAAGTCACTCTGGATAAGACTAAAACGTAAATGTAAGCGGTAAAACAGATATGTATGAAAATACCCTCAAATAAAAGATGACATTCTGTACTATTGCCTCATATGAAAGATTTGATCTCAAATCCAAAATGCTGGAGTATAGAGCCAAATGTACATATTTTAGCTTCACTGTCCAAATAAATACGGAGGGGAGTGTATATTCACACTATATACACACGGTGGCCAGTTTATTAGGTACACCATCCCGTTCACTAAAATGCTTTGCTCCTACAGACAGTGAGTCACATGGCCATGGCTTGCTATATAAAGCAGGCAGACAGGCGTCGAGGCATTCACTTACTGTTCGATTGAACTTTTGAATGGGCAAAACGAGTGCATGGTATAATCGTCGGTGCCAGGCTCGCCGGTTACTGTATTTTAGAAAAGTTCGGCCTCCTAGGCTTTTCACGCACAACAGTGTCTAGGGTCTACTGAGAATGGTGCGACAAACAAATAGCATCCAGTCAGTGGCAGCTTATTGATGAGAGGTCAAAGGAGAATGGCAAGAATAGTGCAAGCTAACAGGCGAGCCACAAACAGGCAAATAACAGCGCAGTACAACAGTGATGTGCAGAATGGCATCTCGGAAGTCATCGGTCCTTGTCACGGATGGGCTATTACAGCAGACGACCACACCGGGTTCCACTCCTATCAGCTAAAAACAAGAAGCGTCTCCAGTGGGCACGCGATCACCAACACTAGATATTAGAAAAAGTAGAAAGACATCGCCTGGTCCGACTAATCCTGGTTCCTGTTGCGTCATGCTGATGGCAGAGTCAGGATTTGGCGTAAGCTGCATGAGTCCATGACCCCATCCTGCCTGGTGTCAACGGTACAGGCTGGTGGCTGGGGTATAATGGTGTCGGGAATGTTTTCCCTTGGTTCTAATTGAGCGACGTTTCCGTGCCCTGACAAATTCAGGCTGTTCTGGAGGCAAAGCGGAGTACGACTCGGTACTGGAGGGGCGTACGTAATAAATTGTATATAGCTATATTCTCCTCCAGTTAGATGGAGGCGGTGGTGAAGACAGGAGTGTATAAAAGAGGTATGGATGAAAGAGGGTCAGAGACACAGAGGGGATTTTGTCTTTGGTTCCCCATCAGAACCCTAGAGGGTGGGAATTCAGGATACAGCCAGGATATAAAACACCAGGGTTTCCCAGACTGGGTCCTGGGCCCCTCCCCCTCCACGGCTGGTTTTAGCCCCCAGCACTACACAGCTGATTCAAATAACCAACTCATCGTCAAGCTTTGATTATTTGAATCAACTGTGTAGTGCTAGGGAAAAAAACAAAACGTACACCCAGGGTGGGCCCCAGGACCGAGTGTGGGAAACCCTGCGCTACATCAACAATGACTCTTGGGCCTCTTTCTTCAAGCGCAACTGCAATATCCTCCTCTTACCAAGTTATAAACAATCATGTCCTTCTTTATTGGAGTCTCTTAAAAAGGTAAGGTTTGAATAACAGATCATATTGGATGAGGGAAGGCAAAAGGTCAAAGGTCCGGATGAGATGTACTTCCTGTGTCTGCAGGCCCTGATGTACTTCTTGTTGTGCTAACATAATGTTGTATATTTCCCAGGGGGGCATCGGACCAGTGGGCAACATCGGGGTTCGGGGCAGCAAAGGCTTCCAGGTCAGTGGTATGATGGGATACATCCTTTCTGGAAATTCCCTGAATGAAATTCTGTGTCATGTGTTGGAGGTCTTCTGATGGTGTCTATGTCATGTTCAACAGGGAATAAAGGGGGCTCTGGGGGACCCTGGCCTTCCCGGACCAACCGGAATCCGCGGCGGATTTGGTGAGAGGGTGAGTGTGACCCCGAACAGAACGCTTGCTGGCCAAGGACTGCAGAAGTGACCAACAGTGATGTTCACCCTGGGGATTTGAACATTTCACCATCGGTTTCCAAGCCCACGAATCGCTATTCACCACACAGATGTCCTTGTGGGAATAAACAAGGCATTTTATTTGTAGCTACAGTATGCCTTTAAAGACAGATTACAGCTATTGACCATCTGACCCAATATTGGACTGCACACAAACACGCACACACATAGCTCCTCCTGCTACACCCATTTAGATCAGAGCAGTGTATCCTCATAACCTGGACAGTGTGGGCTTACTCACTCCAGCCCTAATGCTGTGTACTGTACTGTACTCAGGAGAGAGGTGAGAAAGAAGAGTCCTGTTCAGGAGCCGAGGGCAGAACAGAGCCTGGCTTTATCCAGCCTCCCCCCCCCCCCCCCCCCCCCCCCACTCAACGCACACAGTCTGCCGTCTATGGAGCCATGGGCTCTGCTACTGGTCTCCACAACCACTGGCTCTCTTTTATTCAACAGTCCTCTCTCTCTCTCTCTCTCTCTCTCTCATTCTGTTCCTCCTGCAGGGTCCAGTCGGAGCATCAGGCCCTAAAGGAGACGTGGTAAGTACACATGTACTACACTTGTAGCTCCCTACAGTAGGGGTCAAAGGTCAAATTAAGTTGAGAATTATAATACCATAGAAACCCCGTTCCCACTGTCTTCATTCAGTGTGCTCATGGGGTTACCCTGCTTCTTGCCTAGTTAAATATATATATATATTTTTTTTTAATAAAGGGTTTAGAGAGAATCTTGCCATTGCCATTGATAATGGGAAAGGTTATAGAGGTGGGAATATGGTTTTATGGGCTCATTACAGAAGATATTGCGGGGTTATATTTTACTTTTGTAGGCACATAACCAAAGATGGATGTGATATTTCTGTGGAAGCTTCCATGCACACCCAATTATTGTTATTCAAATATTCACTCAGGTTTGAAAAGCAAAAGGAAAAATGATAACCACTAACTAAGTGGCATCAAAAAAGGCTTATTTTGTTTTCTGTTCAGGGTGTGGCAGGAGCTGATGGTTTGCCTGGGGAGAATGGAGAACCTGTAAGTTATCTTTCATATTTTAAGTTCAGTTAAATGAATATACATCCAATCAACATGAAAACATGTGTCATCCAATTTCTTTTGTCTTATTTGTCATTTTCAGGGTCCATATGGTCCAGTTGGCCAAAAAGGAGAGGTGAGTAATCTCTTTATCTTCATCCAAACTGTGGAGTGAGTCCTTGTCAGTGTTGAATGTATGTTTGACAACCACAATATGTTTAGGGCCTAGATTCAATCAGATCAAGCGTTAACCGGTGATAGTAGACACCCGCATTGCGGATGTTTTGGTGGTGTCAGAGATGGAACTGTGTTGGAGCAGTCAAATCGGTGAGCAGCTGCTCGTTGTCACAAAGCCATACCCGCCCCACTCCAGGTAGAAGTCCAGAATGAGAAAGTGTAAGCTACATAGAAATAATTAACACTCGAATGGAAAAATTATTTAAAAAAAGATGTATGATTTCTATTACCCAAATCGAGGTGTAGATTACATCTCATAATCCAGTGTTTGAACTTGTAAAGAAGGCTGTATGGGATTTCTGTTACTGCGACTCCATGCAGTGGGAGCCACTTGTGGATTTGACAGCTCTAGCTAAAGTGGATCTGATTGAATAGAGCCCTAGGTCCAACTCCATTCATTGACACATATTTTACTGGCAGATTTGTCCCTCTAGATAACGACCACAACAGAGTTGAGATCACATTCACTAGGCGTACAGTCAAAAACCCTACTTAGTTGGGCTTACTAGACCAGTCTATCATTGACCCTTTTTCCACTATCTCACACATCTTTAGCGGCTCTTTCCCTTATTATGGTCTCTCTCCCCTCTCTATCTTTTCTCTCTGATGTGTTGCCAGAGATTTGGTGTTTGCACTAAGTGCTGGTGCCCAGGCCAGACTGCAACACACTAACTCATTGTACAGGATCCCAGCTCACATTCCAGGATTAGCTGGATTAATTAGCCTGCCGTACGATTGCTTAGCCCACTCTCTGCGATCCCCACTCTCTGCCATCCCCACAGGGGAGAAGGGAGTCATGCTAAGCTGCAGCACAGTTTACCTCACAATTAATGTAATTACAGCCAAGGCACTGATGTTGCTCGCTAACGCTAACTGCTGTTAGCTACAGCAACTCTCACACTTAGGATTTGTTGTGATCATTAAATGAATTATCAAATGAGACATATGTACACTTCCACACTGATGTTCTCAAGGAAGCACACAACTACAGTGCTTACTTTTCCAAAGCTCTTTGATAAGTCAGGTTGTTTCTTATTCTGGGGTCATCTCAAATGAACTACTGAACCAGAAACAGTTGAGCTGTCTGATTCCCTCAGATCAAGATGTTGGAGAAGTTCTAAGTTTTGCCACAGAGTGCAATAGACCTACACTTTCTTCCATCAAAACTGAACACCTCCACTGAATTTAACTCTGTTTGACATTTACTAAGTGAACACAAGAGCTGTATATTTGATTTAGTTTTTTTTGTGCGTTTACAGTCTGGGAAGCGTGGAGAGCTGGGACCCAAGGGCGTGGTGGGACCACAGGGAGAGCTCGGAGCCAGAGGGGTTCCTGGGAAACCAGGCCTCATGGGCTTTCAGGGTGAACAGGGTCTGTCCGGAATCGCGGGCAAGATTGGTGTTCCCGTGAGTAAACTCTTTGAGTAACTAGGGTTAATGCTGTACTTCGATCCATGTAAACTTGGCAAGTTGGTGTCCCTGCACCAAGAATGCCTCAGATCAACTGAACTGTCACTGACGACACCTGCTGAAACAAATGTGTCTCCTCTGCCTCTGTTTTCAGGGTAAACTGGCAAGCGAACAGCACATCAGAGAATTGTGTGGATCTATGATTGATGGTGAGGATTTTGGAGATCAAAAGGGTTGTAGGATGCAGTGTCCTTGTCTTTCTTTAAATGACCAAAAAGGGACATTAACTCCTTTTTGACAAAAATATGTTTGCAAATTTCTGTTCCTCTGTCCTGCCTCTCTCAGATCAGATTGCAAAGCTGGCTTCCAACCTCAGAAGACCCCTGTCCCCTGGCCAAGTGGGTCGCCCCGGCATTGCCGGACGTCCAGGGAAGCCAGGCGAGACTGGGTCTATCGGTCACCCCGGCTCCCGTGGACCTCCTGGCTACAGAGGGCTGCCTGGAGACCTAGGAGACCCCGGTCCCAGAGGTAAGTAGCAGGAGATGCACAGGGCCATGCCGAGAAACATACAGCTCAAACCGCCTATGTGATCAGCACAGAGCAATGGACTAACAGATAGTAACTTTGCAGCACAAAACGTACTGTACGTCTCATATGAAGTGTACAGGTGTGACCATCTCTAGTATGTTAGGCATATTGCACAGTTATCATAGTAGTGCCAATAGATTGCCTTTTTTTTGTAACATTGTTTTCCGTCTCTTCCACAGGTGATCTTGGTGAACAGGGTGACAAGGGACCCATTGGAAAAGCCATCGAAGGGCGCATTGGAGACCAAGGAGATCAAGGTATGACAGTTTATACACCGTGCATTCACAGGGAGTGTGGTTTGGGCTAGAATGATACAAGTTAATGGGTAGTGAAGGGGAGTTGTATCAGTAGACTCTTTTTACCACAAACCCCTTCTTTGTGGGACATCTGAGCCTCTATTTAAGAGTAACGCAGGTTTCCCCTGTGTGTTTGGATTAGTGTGTACTTGTTGGGAGACTTGGCTCATTCCCTGCACTCTTGTTTCTGTGCCCAAAGGAATTCCAGGAGTATTTGGAATCGTCAAAGACGGGCGTGACGGATCCCCAGGAGATCCAGGAGAACCCGGAGAGGCAGGTAGGACAGGAAGGACCGGGCACTCGGGCTCCCCAGGAATCTGCGACACTACCGCCTGCCAGGGGGCAAATGTCCATGGGAAAACCTCCAATCCCAAGAACCATTAAACATTACCTCCCTCATTCCCGGAACTAGCCACCCCTGGGAGGAGAAAAGATGAGGAAGAGATGGAGGAGAGGAGAGAGACGAGTCACATAATGTCCTCTTTAAATGTATTTAAAACAAGACGGGAACAGTAACGACAGATTTATTTTGAGGAACTGAAGAACATCCCAAGAGTGTTAAAAGAAGGAAAACAGCAGTTTGGGAAAACAAAGAAACGAACTGAGACTAAAAATCTAGACTCCACCCATCCATGAAGTGGACAAAGCTGAGTAAACATTTGACAGGAGAGCTAGAAAACACCAGCATTGCTCCAAATACCATCAAAAGAGAATTTAAACAACTGAAAAACAACTTTTACTGGAAAAGTGCTTATGGGCCATTATTTTTCAAAATCATTTATGTGTGTAAAAGTATGTACTTATGTTCTTTCACTCCCTAAACATCTTGCGTCACATATCCCCCTATGGAAGATAAGTCTCCAAAACACTACAACCGTGATTGTCCTTGCAGTGAATATGTATGTGTCAAGGTCCTTTCTGCATAGACCGCGGGTGTTACCTCACAAGACAAGCTTACGAAATGTAAAATAGGAAGATATGTGCCAGTGAGCAAAGTGAAGACTGCCAAGGCGCTTTGTGTGTACCGCAACAGGCAATGAAGAAACCTAAGTGCCCAGATATTTTGTATATTGATGCAACCACAGTATCTTCCAACTCTTGATAGATTCGGGTTTTTTTTTTTAATCAGTTTGTAAAGTTTTTTTTTAATTCGTTTCACTTTTCATGATTACATGTTTGATTTTAAAATCTCCCCTTCCAATATGTTTTGAAAATAAATACAGTTGTGGATGCATTAGAAATTGTAATTGTAGAATAACACAATTTGTGTTCTTTATCTTTTTAATTTTGCAATGACCACATCCACTATATACCGGTGCTGTAACTATTAAATATACATGACTTTAAATACTATTTATTATTTGTGGGTGACTGTTGTATGTACAGTAAGATGCTACAGCACCATGTTGTAAGAAATAACAAATAAAGCCACTTTTCAGTAAAACATTACTCTTTTCTACACACAGTGCCTTGCAAAAGTATTCATCCCCCTTGGCATTTTCCCTATTTTGTTGCATTACAACCTGTAATTTAAATTGATTTTTATTTGGATTTCATGTAATGGTCATACACAAAATAGTCCAAATTGGTGAAATGAAAAAATAACTTGTTTAAACAGAAAAGTGGTGTGTGCATATGTATTCACCCCCTTTGCTATGAAGCCCCTAAATAAGATCTGGTGCAACCAATTATCTTCAGAAGT
The DNA here is from genome assembly GCF_965601325.2 of Salmo salar. Classification (NCBI taxonomy): domain Eukaryota; kingdom Metazoa; phylum Chordata; class Actinopteri; order Salmoniformes; family Salmonidae; genus Salmo; species Salmo salar. The sequence continues at coordinate 70,214,008 of NC_138305.1, forward strand.
CACATAATTAGTTACATAAAGTCCACCTGTGTGCATTCTAAGTGTCACATGTTCTGTCACATGATCTCAGTATATCTACACCTGTTCTGAAAGGCCCCAGAGTCTGTAACACCGCTAAGCAAGGGGCACCATGAAGACCAAGGAGCTCTCCAAACAGGTCAGGGACAAAGTTCTGGAGAAGTACAGATCAGGGTTGGGTTATAAAAAAGTATCTGAAACTTTGAACATCCCACGGAGCACCATTAAATCCATTATTAAAAATGTTTAAGAATATGGCACCACAACAAACCTGCCAAGAGAAGGCTGCCCACCAAAACTCCAAGACCAGGCAAGGAGGGCATTAATCAGAGGCAACAAAGAGACCAAAGATAACCCTGAAGGAGCTGCAAAGCTCCACAGTGGAGATTGGAGTATCTGTCCATAGGATCACTTTAAGCCCTACACTCCACAGAGCTGGGCTTTACGGAAGAGTGGCCAGAAAAAAAAGCCATTGCATAAAGAAAGAAATAAGAAAACACTTTGGTGTTCGCCAAAAGGCATGTGGGAGACTCCCAAAACATATGGAAGAAGGTACTCTGGTCAGATGAGACTAAAATTGAGCTTTTTGGCCATCAAGGAAAATGCTATGTCTGGCGCAAATCCAACACCTCTCATCACCCCGAGAATACCATCCCCACAGTGAGGCATGGTGGTGGCAGCATCATGCTGTGGGGATGTTTTTCATCGGCAGGGACTGGGAAACTGGTCAGAATTGAAGGAATGATGGATGGCGCTAAATACAGGGAAATTCTTCCAGAGATTTGACACTGGGATGGAGGTTCACCTTCCAGCAGGACAATGACCCTAACCATACTGCTAAAGCAACACTCGAGTTGTTTAAGGGGAAACATTTAAATGTCTTGGAAAGGCCTAGACAAAGGCCAGACCTCAGTCCAATTGAGAATCTGTGGTGTGACTTAAAGATTGTTGCACCCCAGCAGAACCCATCCAAATTGAAGGAGCTGGGGCAGTTTTGCTTTGAAGAATGGGCAAAAATCCCAGTGGCTAGATGTGCCAAGCTCATAGAGACATACCCCAAAATACTTGCAGCTGTAATTGTTGCAAAAGGTGTCTCTACAAAGGGTGTGTGTGTGTGTGGGGGGGGGGGGGGGGGGGGGGAAATAGTTATGCACGCTCAAGTTGTTTTTTTTTGTCTTATTTCTTGTTTGTTTCACAATAAAAATGATTTTTCATCTTCAAAGTGGTAGGCATGTTGTGTAAATCAAATGACACAAACCCCCCCCAAAAAATCTAGTTTAATTCCAGGTTGTAAGGCAACAAAATAGGAAAAATTCCAAGGAGGGTGAATACTTTCGCAAGCCCCTGTATCAAGTTAATCAACTGAATGTTCATGCACTAAAACAATCAGTAGATAAACACTAACCAAAAACAAGTAAATTGTCACATTTATTTTTCAACTATCCAATATAAGCAGGGTAATGTGAAAAACTGTCACAATAACATACGAAACAACTTTTGAACAGAGTATATACAGAGTGAAGCATCATTGAACAATATACATTTATTGTATTTACTGCAGCCACAAGTACTAAACAAACCTGTATAAAACACAATTTTTTGTATATTTTTTTTTTTTTACAAATATTAGAATTCAAAGATGCACATACGATTAAGAATAACTAAACTGAAATCTAGTCAGTGGATGATCACGTTTTCATTAACTCTTCAATGCCAGAGAAACAGTGCCACCTGTGCAAGATATTCAGTAAATTGCTCTTATTTTTTTGGAAAAAGTTTATTGCCTCAGAATCACAACTATGTAAAGTTGTATAAAAAACATCTCTCCTCTACAGTAACCTGATCTATATGAGCCCTTGAGTGCAGTTAAACTTGCATTGTATAACCCAGGCCCTCAGTCAAAAAGTTGGTTTGTTACGTACATGGTCTGAAACTTAAAACGTTCCCCCGTTTAATTATTGTCATTCATGAGGTTTGGAAGTGAAGCTAATTTGAAATATCAGTCAAACTATCAGGATACTTTTTATCAAAATACAAATGTATGAAATCTGACAAAAAATTATGGCCAAATGATGAAGATGGAAAATTACATGTTTGAGTACATGCCCTGTTAATGAGGCTAATAATCACATTGAGGTACAATTATACTTCATATAATAAATAGAATAATTATTAAATAGGTGTAATAACTCTAAAGCTGGCTGTACACATAACGATTTTGGCCACGATTTAGCTGTCCCAGACAAGTGTGAGATTTTTTTCTAAACTTGTCATTGCACATCTCACACTACAAGAGAATTGCAGATTTTGTGGCAATAAAATCAAACCTGGACGTCTGGGACTGCTCGGTAGCCCTCAGATTGCGTCTTTGACCCACTCACATTAAGCGAGCGTCGCTGACGGCCGCACGCCCTGAGTAGGCAACGACATTGGGGATTTTGTCTTCGACCTCAAAAACTTGTCTGGGACAGCTACATCGTGGCCAAAATCGTGTAGCGTCCACCCGGCTTAAGACGTTGTTGCCTGTGGGTCGCTTGGTGGCTCTGCAGTCTCCTGGCAGACCATGACCTGGCATAAGACACTGCTAGGCTTGATCCGCTGACCAGTCTTACCACAGAATGTGCTCTGGAAATCCTGAGGGAGAGGAGAAAGTCACCACAGGAGAATAGCACTCTATGGCAGGGTTTCCCAAACTCTGTCCTGGGGCCCCTCCGGTGGTATGTTTTTATTTATTTTTCGCACCCAGGGGTGGCACCAAGACAGAGTCTGGGAAACCCTGCTTTATGGTACCTCAGGACATTACAGCAGCACGACACAAAAATGTGTCTGTTCAGGGCTTGACATTCACTTTTTTAGACACAAGTAGGACAGATTTTTTACTTGTCCAAAAGCTCAATTAATTTGCCCCCAATCAGACACAAATGTAAGCTACACTCTGCCTATTGGCTTCTTCGCATATTCAAGCCTGTCTCAAAATACAACACTGCCCCTTTAAGGGTGGTTGGCCAACCTTGGAAGCCTATAAAATATTGCAACATAAAAATTACTTTATAAAATTACACACAAAGCTCCTCCCCGGGCACTCAGAACAACAAAAGATGAAAGATCACTTCTTCCACTCTGACAAAAAGCGGTTTCAACTCGCTATATGCATTTGAGGTTTGGTCCAATAGAATCGCTCATGTGGACACCAAAACACGTTCAGACATCGTTTTAATGTAACAGAGGATAACGTTACCTTTCTAACGATACCCTTTTTATGTCTCACCTCCTCAAACTAAGCAAAGAGCAGACGCCTAAAATAAGAGTATGAATGAACATTGATTCTGGAAAATGAATGCTCAGTTTATTGAGCACAGCATTAGCAGAATTTTAGGCAGACTGTTATACTAGCTATCTAGTCTGTGTTTTGATAAATGTGAGAATAAAAAAACAAGTATATAAAGGAATTGGCAACTCGTTCTCCTTCTGAGAAATAAGGTAGGCCACTTGATTTCAACATCTGAACAAAGTGGCCAGGCTAGCATGCTGTTCAAACAGTTTGAGGACAGAAGGGTGCATTCATAACAATTAAACTGCTTTAGCTAGCAAATACTAGATCCAAGTTGGCTAGATTTTAAATATAAAGATTAGCTGGCCACTCACTAGCACGTGGGCTTATGCTTGAGAGATTGTTTATAAGACCTGTGCTCATTTTCTATAATGCCTGCTACCAGAAGTTGGTCATTATTAGTGAATGTGCATTATGCATGGTTCTGGTTACATTTGTAACAAAAGGGCATTTTCATAGACTGACTTGAAAACCAAAATAAAAGCAGGGTACATTTAGTTGATAAAATACATTATTAGTGGGTCTTATGATTGTGGAAGGCTTATATTTGGCCTAAGTATAATTTCACAAGCCCTGAATTCATTAGATTATTGCTGACTGTTTGAAATGCAGTGTATTTTAACTTTAATTGTACAACAAAGCTTATTTAAAGAAAAATAAATAAACAGACATATTGTGAATCGCCCAAAAGAAATGTATGATTTGTAGGGGATATCACCTATCTCTACAATGAGGCTGATGTAAGAGATCAGACCTTGATAGCGTTTTATTTATTCATATTATAAGCTCAACAATGCACAGTTGGTTGTAGGCTACGTGGGAATGTTCTAAAATGCAATTGCGGGAAAACACCATTCTCAAAAGTGTACCGCACGTGTGAGCTGTTTCATGTGACAGAGATGAAAATATCAGTTAGAAATTAAGAAAGAGGGGAGCTCTAAAGATGCATCAACTAGCATGGGTTACTTACAGTGCATTCGGAAAGTATTCAGACCCCTTGACTTTTTCCACATTTCGGCACACACCTGTCAAAATAAGTTCCAACGGGTTGACAGTGCATGTCAGAGCAAAAATCAAGCCATGAGGTCGAAGGAATTGTCCGCAGAGCTCCTAGACAGGATTGAGTAAAGGGTCTGAATACTTATGTAAATGTGATATTTCATTATATATATATATAAAATATAAAATATACAAACCCATATATATATATATAAAAAAAATAAACATTCAGCAAAAAAAGAAACGTCCCTTTTTCAGGACCCTGTCTTTCAAAGATAATTTGCAAAAATCCAAATAATTTCACAGATCTTCATTGTAAAGGGTTTAAACACTGTTTCCCATGCAACACCAAAAGAAAGACGCTCTTCTGCGTGAACGTGCCTTAGGCATGCTGCAAGGAAGCATGAAGACTGCAGATGTGGCTAGGGCAATAAATTGCAATGTCCGTACTATGAGACACCTAAGACAGCGCTACAGGGAGACAGGATGGACAGCTGATCGTCCTCGCAGTGGCAGACCACGTGTAACAACACCTGCAGAGGATCGGTACATCCGAACATCACACCTGCGGGACAGGTACAGGATAGCAACAACAATTATGTAGGCATCATCGGATTGAGCTTGTTGTCATTGCAGGCAATCTCAACGCTGTGCGTTACAGGGAAGACATCCTCCTCCCTCATGTGGTACCCTTCCTGCAGGCTCATCCTGACATGACCCTCAAGCATGATAATGCCACCTGCCATACTGCTCGTTCTGTGCGTGATTTCCTGCAAGACAGGAATATCAGTGTTCTGCCATGGCCAGCAAAGAGCCCAGATCTCAATCCCATTGAGCACGTCTGGGACCTGTTGGATTGGAGGGTGAGGGCTAGGGCCATTCTCCCCAGAAATGTCCGGGAACTTGCAGGTGCCTTGGTGGAAGAGTGGGGTAACATCTCACACCAAGAACAGGCACATCTGGTGCAGTCCATGAGGATGAGATGCACTGCTGTACTTAATGCAGCTGGTGGCCACACCAGATACTGACTGTTACTTTTGATTTTGCCCCCCCCTTTGTTCAGGGACACATTATTCAATTTCTGTTAGTCACATGTCTGTGGAACTTGTTCAGTTTATGTCTCAGTTGTTGAATCTTGTCATGTTCATACAAATATTTACACATGTTAAGTTTGCTGAAAATAAACGCAGTTGACAGTGAGAGGACGTTTCTTTTTTTGCTGAGTTTAGTTATGTTTTGTAGGCAGTGCTTAATTTGAGCCAGAGCCTGTCAGAACAGGATCCCGCACCTCTCAGTTTTGGACTGTTTCGTGCTGGAACCTATTTTCCCAGATCTGGTACATCTCCTGACATGACAAATCATTTTCACTGTTTGCAATGTAAATCTTCCTTTGAAAACGCTTAGCGTTAATTCGAGTTGCCTCCTCTGTAATTTTCCTGCCTCCTAATAAACGTAATGTAAAAATGTGCCTGGTATTCTAATTCATTTGTGTTGGGCTGGCCGGGTTTATGGTTTGTGCAACATTGTAGGCTAGCCTAGAGACTGACCAAACGTGGCCGTTACTGTTGTGAGAGAGAGAAGGGCGCCTGAATCTCCCACATAACTACAGTGAGATTCACTGAAATAATTCTGAATTCTAAATAAGGAGTAGGTCTAATATTTAGCCACAGAGTATTAATAGTTTTTTAAAAAATTTTATAGCCTAGCTGTGGGTTGTGTGTAGCCCAATTACATGGTATAGCCTAGTCGGGAACGGGCGGCAAATCTGTCAGTGAACAGAATGCAGCCAAAACAGGCATTTCACAATATTTCAAATACAATCGCGCGAAAACGCAGGTTGGATAGCAAATCTGCCCTACCAAGCAAAAAGGCAGTAACTGCTCGTGTGGTCAAAAATGAGTTAAAGTCATTTTTGCTACATTAAATACATGCTTAATCATGTGGACAAATATCCTGCTTCTATTGTATTGTGTTTTGGAAAAAATGGGGGTCATGTTAGCAGTAATTGCATAAAGTTACTGTGAAACCAAGTTAAATAAAAGCCATTTTTCTCAGTTCCACTCAATGAGCAGTTATTGGAAACTTTGTACAATATTGTACAATATGTGTGTCTTCACACACTTAGGCCTGGATTCAAGACAAGGTCGTTGTTGTTGATCTCAGATTCTCAGTTTGTCAGTGTCAAAGTAGCCTGTCATTTCCATCATTTGTGCGGTAATACAAAATACTCAGTCATGAAATACTTTGTAGAATTGCATGAAATGCATTATAAAAGGCCACATTTTTCCCAGGACCCTCGGGTACAAAATGTTCCCCATGTGTGCAACTTCTGCAAGCCCCTCCACTCTACTGCTCTATGCCACTACGCAAAAGCAACGACAATGCATGCAATGCTTTATTATAAATGTTTTTTTTTTTTCATGCGTTCTGGTAACTCAGAGCCCGCCAGATCTATTATGTTTATTTTTAATAAGATTGTGCAAGTAGAGTAACCCAGTTTCACAATGAATTCAATCACTTTCTGACTGCACAGCTTTGATTTTAATTAAACGTTCCACACATGTTTGGCAGTGGTAGAAGTGGGCAGAAAGTGATGTTACTGGGCACAGACGTCAGTTCCGTCTATTCCATGTTGGTTCAACATCATTTCATTGAAATTACGTGGAAACAACGTTGATTCAACCAGTGTATGCCCAGTGGGACTTTTTTTTACCCGAATATGCCGATAGAGGTTCTCTAATTTGACAGATTTTGCATACTACACCTCCGCATGAGACATACATGTCATACATGTCATTGATAAATGGTTGAGTTTGATATCATTTGAAAGCCATCAAACTGAGTTGTCAAATCATTTTATAATTTCTTTAACTGGTAGAAAATTGACATTTTAAATTGAATTTAAACATTTACTTCCAATTACTCGCGCCATTCCACCCAACGTCAAATGTCAACTTGAATGGGAATGTCGATTCTATTATCTATATTTCTAGGATTTCAATACGTTTCCTATGGAAGATTGATGTTCTAATTTAAAACAGTGGATATTCCCACTCAAGTCAACATTGGACTTCCAACCATCTTTGCGGTGCCATATGAAATGGACATTTTATTCATATTTTAGTACATTTATTATAAGCGAAAGCATGACACCCGCCCTGTATTCAAGAGTATGCTGTGTCTTATAAAACTCTTTGATAACCCTGATTGTAAGCTTTCAAACTATAGCAAACTCAGCTGTTCATCTTTTTCAGTGATGAAGACATGGATGTCTCATGTTAGGGTGGGGTATGGAAAATGGAGCACCATCTCCTGAATGTTTTGGCAAATGTCAGGTGTCCCCCCCCCCAAAAAAAAATCCCTTTGTGACCAATTCTACCATGGGCAAACATTTATCAGTCAAAAAATAATAGAAAATATATGTAAAAGACCCTATTGTGAGACAGTTTTTCCCCTTGTGTAATTTCTAAAAGGGGCGCAAAGGCCCCCAAAGCAACAAGAGGAGCAAGAGTTGGTATTGAACTACAGTACAGGGCTGAGTAGATAACTCATAACTGAGAAAGTGCTTTGGCTGTGGGCCTAAGTTTAGGTTAATAATGCCTCAGTGCTTGACCAAAAATAATATGGCATGACCTTTCGATTATGCATAGGCTACACAATACTTCTTCAATTCAATAAATGTACATTACAAGCAGAACTCAAAACGTATGCAATTCTTTAAAATATTAGGCAACAATTTCATCAGACAAATCTGATAATTGATTGTGGTTCAAAATTCAAAAGGCACTCACACATCTGGGCTATCTTTGTTGCAGGTGCATGCTAACAGTTGAATAAGATGCGAAAAAAGATCTGCTCTTGCTAGCATCACCGCTCTTTATTAAGCTTTACGTATCGGCCGATATTAGCAAGAGCAGTGTGTGGGTTTCTTCTTTCTCAATTGATTGTGGTTCAAATTAAACGCAAGCGGGATAATTCCTTAACAGTTTTTATTGGCCTGTGTTCAACAAATTAAAACATAATAAAAAAGAAAAAAATGAAATAAATAATGTTTTCATTTATCCAAAAACATTTAATCATGAGATTAACCAAAATGAAGGCTTTATAATCAGTGAACAGATGACAGCAGTATGGTCTAATAAGTTTATAGGCCTACATAGAAGAAAAATAAAGAATCATCTAGAAACACAGTGTGTGACTTGACCTGAGTTTTAATCTGGAAATGCAGAAAAGCAAGTCATCTGTACCATTTTAAAACTGTAAGATGAATGAAACAAGGTACGATCAGTCATGAAATTCCCAAAATTCTGGGTTGTTTTATGATGTGCTGAAAATGACTACGTAATAGCACTAACACGTTTCAGACATTTAGTTAAAATGACAATACCAGTCAGATCTTTTCCATCGTTTTCCATAAATTCTGCAACAATCACTTTTGCCGCAGATTTTCTTACTGTATTCATAGGATATATTCAATGTGTGTAGTGCTGAAAATGGCCCAACAGATAAAAAAAACGTCAAAATTCATGCATTTTTGTTAACCGTCTCCAGTCAAGCAGGCCCTTAACTCTCCTGGGAGGTATCTGTCTGGGGGGTGTCTGTTGATTCAACCTTGTTACCATTTCCCCCCATTTCTTCTTCTTTCTTTCCACTTCCATCCTTTAAACTGTTTCTGTCACTGTCTTTTGAAAGTGAACGTTTGTGCAGACTAGTGATAACTCTGTTTGCATCTCCTTCCATGCTTGTGGCTCTTCCAATGTCTTTGTCGTTTTCCGTGGGTGTCTTTTGCTTTTCACCCACCTCTTCTCTGGGCCTGTCTGCTTCCCTCCCTCTAACCCCTTCGCTCTCCCTACTCATAGGCCTACCTGTCCCCCTGCCCCTCTGCCTTCTATGACTGCCACCCAACTCTCTCCTGTTGTCCTCAGGCAACTGCCGCTCCTGGGACAAGCGGGGCGCTGAGCCCTGGAAGTTCCCCCTGTCTCTAGGGTTACCAGAATGGCCACGCTCCTCAGAGTGGCTTTCTCTGTCTCCATAGTTTCTAATTTCACAGTCCTCTCTGGGTAGGCTTGTTCTCCTGGTATCAGGTGATTGACTATTCTGCCACTGGTCTTCTTTAAAAGCTTCTGGACTGTTGTTCAGCAAACTAATGAGACCCTCCGGGGGAGTGGGGAGTAAACCTCCTTTATGCCTCAACGGTCTTACCACTGGCTGTGGACCGTCAAACCGTGGCTGCCCCCTGTTGTCTGCGAAATTCCCTGGAGATAAGCCTCTGGGCTGGTTGAACCTCAAGGGACGAGGAGCCCTGGGGCCATGGAAACCAGGACGATGTACTTCCCTCGGTCCTCCAAAATTGTTTGTTGTGAAGTGGTCTCTTCTTATAGCTGGAATTCTCATGTCTGGATCTGGGCTTGGGATTTCTGGACACCTGTCTGGTCCTGAACCACTCATGTCTAACTGTAAGATGCTCTGGATAAGAGCGTCTGATGAATTACTCAAATGTAAATGTAAAATGTCTGGCCCTGGACCTCTCCTGTCTGGCCCTGGACCTCTCCTGTCTGGCCTTGGACCTCTACTGTCTGGCCCTGGACCTCTACTGTCTGGCCCTGGACCTCTACTGTCTGGCCCTGGACCTCTACTGTCTGGCCCTGGACCTCTACTGTCTGGCCCTGGACCTCTACTGTCTGGCCCTGGACCTCTACTGGCTGGCCCTGGACCTCTACTGGCTGGCCCTCTCCTGTCTGGCCCTGGACCTCTACTGTCTGGCCCTGGACCTCTACTGTCTGGCCCTGGACCTCTACTGTCTGGCCCTCTCCTGTCTGGCCCTCTCCTGTCTGGCCCTGGACCCCTCATGTCTGGCCCTCTCCTCTCATCCCACATATCTGGCCTTAAAACTCTCATGTCTGGCCCTGGACCCCTCATGTCTGGCCCTGGACCCCTCATGTCTGGCCCTCTCCTCTCATCCCACATATCTGGCCTTGGACCTCTCGTGTCTAGTCCTGGACTTCTAATGTCTGGACCTCTCCTATCACCCCTTATGTCTGATTCTGGATCTTTCATGTCTGGACTGGGACCTCTCCTGTCTGACCCTCTCCTATCACCCCTTATGTCTGGCCCTGGACCTCTCATGTCTGGCCCTGGACCCCTCATGTCTGGCCCTGGACCCCTCATGTCTGGCCCTGGACCCCTCATGTCTGGCCCTGGACCCCTCATGTCTGGCCCTCTCCTATCACCCCTTATGTCTGGCCCTGGACCTCTCGTGTCTGGCCCTGGACCTCTCGTGTCTGGCCCTGGACCTCTCGTGTCTGGCCCTGGACCTCTCGTGTCTGGCCCTGGACCTCTCGTGTCTGGCCCTGGACCTCTCGTGTCTGGCCCTGGACCTCTCGTGTCTGGCCCTGGACCTCTTGTGTCTTGCCCTGGACCCCTCATGTCTGGCCCTCTCCTCTCATCCCACATGTCTGGCCTTGGACCTCTCATGTCTGACCTTGAACCTCTCATGTCTGACCTTGGACCTCTCATGTCTGACCTTGGACCTCTCATGTCTGACCTTGGACCTCTCATGTCTGACCTTGGATCCCTCATGTCTGACCTTGGATCCCTCATGTCTGGCCCTGGACCCCTCATGTCTGGCCCTCTCCTCTCATCCCACATGTCTGGCCTTGGACCTCTCATGTCTGGCCTTGGATCTCTCATGTCTGGCCTCTGACCCCTCATGTCTGGCCTCTGACCCCTCATGTCTGGCCTCGAACCCCTCATGTCTGGCCCTCTCCTCTCATCCCACATGTCTGGCCTTGGACCTCTCGTGTCTGGCCCTGGGCCTCTCCCATCATCCCTTGTGTCCTGCCGTGGACCTCTGATGTCTGGGCCCGGCCCTCTCCTATCACCCCTTGTGTCTGGTCCTGGATTTTTCATATCTGACCCTCTCCAATCACCTCTTGTGTCTGGTTCTGGATCTCTCATGTCTGGACCCGGACCTCTGCTGTCTGGCCCTCTTCTATCACCCCTAGTGCGTGGCCCTGGTCCCATCATATCTGGACTTCTGATGTCTGGCCCTGGGTTTCTCCTTCCCTCACTAATATCAGGATCTCTCCTCTCTAAACTGCTGGACCGCTCACCCTGGTTGTTTGGAGAGGCCCTGTGGGGAAGACCTTGTGAGGGTATCTGGCTTTCTTTCAGAATGTCCCAAGGGCTCTGTATACTGTGCTCCCTTGATGTTACAAGTGAGGCAGGAACAGGTGTTCCCACTGGCTGTGGACACTCAAAACGGAACTGTGGCTGCCCCCCATTGTCTGCAAAATGCCCTGGAGGTAACCCTCTGGGCTGGTTGAACCTCGAGGGACGAGGACCCCAGGGGCCATGGAAACCAGGATGATGTGTTCCCCTTTGATCCTCAAAATGTCCTCTTTGAACAGATGAGGAAATCTTTGGACTGTTGAAATAAGGCGATTGTGGCCTCTGTCCTCCAAATTTAGCTATAGGTGTGAAGTGGTCCCCTTTCACGTCTGGACTTCTCAGGTCTGGATCTGGGTCTGGCATTTCTGGATCTCTCATGTCTGGGCCTGAACTCCTCATGTTTGGATTCCTAATGTTGGGTCCTGGATCCCTCATATCTGGGTGTCTCCGTTCTTTTCTCATATGTGGATCTCTCATGTCTGGCTCTGGACCTGTCTTGTCTCGCCCTGGACCTCTCATTTCACCCCACATGTCAGTCTCTGGCCCTCTCATGTCTGGCCCTGGACCTCTTCGGTCATCCAAGATGTCTAGCCCTCTCCCATCACCCCTCATGTCTGGCCCTGGACTTCGCATGTCTGGGCCTCGACCTCGCATGTCTGGGCCTGGACCTGGACCTTGCATGTCTGGGCCTAGACTCCTCATGTCTGGGCCTGGACCTCTAATGTCTGGGCCTGGACCCCTCATGTCTGGCCCTGGACCTCTCATGTCTGGGCTTCGACCACTCATGTATGGCCCTGGTCCTCTTCTATCATCCCACATGTCTAGCCCTCTTCTATCATCCCACATGTCTGGCCCTGGACCTTGCATGTATGGCCCTGGTCCCATCATATCTGGCCCTGGTCCCATCATATCTGGCCCTGGTCCCATCATATCTGGCCCTGGTCCCATCATATCTGGCCCTCTGATGTCTGGGCCTTGGTTTCTTCTCCCCTCCCTCCTATCGGGAACTGTCCTCTCTAAACTGCTGGACCTCTCACCCTGGTTGTTTGGAGAAGTCATGTGGGGAGGACCTTGTGAGGAAAAATGTTTCTCTCTCATCATCTCTGATGGACTCTGTACAATGTGTTGCTCCTTTATTTCTGATTGAACAGGCCCACCTTCATTGTCATGATGCTGGTTGTTGGCGTCTCTTGTTATTCCTAGCAGCCCTTGAAGTCTGATCACGGGCTGATGTGGATCATCAAACCAGGACCGTGGTGGCTCCCCTTTCTCTGGGAAATGCCCTGGAGATGAGCCTCTGGGCTGGTTGAACCTCGAGGGACGAGGACCCCTGGGGCCATGGAAACCAGGACGATGTGCTCCCCTTTGGTCCTCAAAATGTCCTCTTGGAACGGATGAAGACATCCTTAGACTGTTGAAATGGGGCGATGGCGGTCCTCCAAAGTTAGTTGTTAGTGAGAAGTGTTCCCCTCTCATATCTGGACTCATGTCTTGCCCTTGTCCTATCATATCTGGCCCTTGGTTTGGAGACGCTTTGTGGGGAGGACCTTGTGAGGAAAACAGTTTTTCTCTCATAATGTCTGATGGGCTCTGTACAATGCATTGCTCTAGTATTTCCCGTTGAGAGGCCCTATGCCTATTGTCTTGACGCTGTAAGTTGAGGCCTTGCTGGTTGTTGAGGCCTGTTGGTGGTGATCGCAGCAAGCTTTGAGGAGGTTGTTGATCCCCAGGTTGCTGGGGAGTGGGATTTCCATGGGGCATTTGATGGCCTGCGTACTCAATCTCTCCCTGTGGTGGACGTCCAGACTCAGAACGATCACACAGTGATTCATTAATGTCCTTTCTATCAAGAGGGGGCTGAGGTGAGTCATTAGTCGCCATGACCAGTGCTGGAGCTGGGCTCATAGGACCGATGTCTTCAGGAGCCTCTGGACCCTTGGAGTCTTCTGACACTGGAGGAGGAGAAGACTCCCTTTGACCCTTTGAGACTCCCCTAGAGGCGGAATCTAGTGTTTTTCTTGGTGTAGATGGGGATCTTCTACGGCTACAAGAGCTGCGCCGAGAAGTGCGCTCTTGATGAGGGAGATGGCGGCCTGTGCGGTCAGAGTGGTCACAATCTCTGTGATACGGTTGGCTCCTCTCACCCCGTCTATGTCTGTCCCTTCGCCTATCAGACTGTCCAGGGGACCGCCTGCCAGATCTACGAGGAGGGCTTTTGTGGCGGTCCTTGATTTTACGGTCCCGTCTTTTGGGTGAGTGAGTATCCGGTTGGCTGCTATGCTTACGCCTCCTATCAGGAGTGTCCATGCGCGATGTGCCACGACACGAGCTAGACACCGAGGAGTCACGAGACCGCTCAGAACGCCTTGCTGAATGTGATAGAGTTTTCACCTTCTCTTCTACATTCATGTCTTGCAGCTCATCAAAGATAGTGGCATCCTCTGGGTCGTAAGCTACATCAGAGTCCTGGATCTCACCAGCTTCAGGATCTGAATTATCGGTTGCCTGAATATTTTCCTTTTTAATCTCTTTTACCCGCTTCGGTGTTGCACTGGGCATTTCCACATTTCTTGACTCTGAAAGAGGTACAGTCTTGGTCTCTGTCTTAATCTCTTGTTTTATTGGTACTTCTGTTTTCAAGAGACTCAAAGCTTTTTGATTCGCTGAAGGATTTGCCTCAGACTGCTCTCCTTCAGTCTGCTGTGTTTGGAATTGAGACCGCCCAGATTTAGGAGGGGGAGACATCAAGGCATCGGAAACGGAGAAGTGGGCCATGAACATGCCCACTGCTTCTCTCTGCTGACGCAGTGCCCACTCCTGCTCCTTCAACTGCTGTTTCTGCTCCTCGATCTGCCTGTTGAGCTCCTCAAACATTCGCTGTTGTTCAGTCAGAGTAGCGGCAGAGACAATTACATCACCAGTAATGGGGAGGCTCAGAGGGGCTGGAGTGGGAGCTAGGACTGGGGCTTGTACTGTGACTGGGGTAGGAGCTTGAGCTGGGGTAGGAGCTTGAGCTGGGGTAGGAGTTGGAGATGGGGCTTTTGCTACACCGACCCCATCGTTGTGCATATCCTCAAAGATAGTCTCATCTTCAGGGTCGTAAGCCACGTCGTCATCATCAGCACAAATGGCCAGAGAGGCAGCTTTCGCCTGAAACATTTTATCCGTACAAATTGGCGCAACCAATCCATAGCCCATTGCTGGATCATACTCTTCCCCTGGGTCGTATGGTCGATCATATTCATTTTCCTCCTCCTCAATCTCTTTGACTTTGGATTTCTGCCCGTACTGCTGGACTATTGGATCCACCATTGGGAGAGGGTGAAGAGTGGATGGAGGGGGCACTGCTGCAACTGCTGGGACTGCAGGAGAGTCCATCCCAAACAGTGACTTCAGGATGGTCTGCAGGGGACTGGTGGCGGTGCTGCTAGGTGCAGCGGAGGAGCTAGTGGTGGCAGGTGGGGCAGAAGCAGGCGGAGCAGCTCTAATGGAGGACAGAAGTGATGGGATAGTCAGTGAGCCAGAGGAGGAGGAGTGTGACAGGGATCCAGTGGAAGGAGGGGAACCAGGAAGGGTGGACATGATGGGCATCTCTGGGTCATAGGGCAAGAATTCCTCCATTCTAGGGTCAGACCCATACAGCGAAGGGGGTCTAGGGAGGCCAATATCACTGGGGTCTTTGGACATGTGGATCTTGGGTCTCTTCTCTTGTGGTATGCTTCCCGCACGTTTGGGTTTCTGGCAAATAACCAGTCCCAGGAGAAGATCGGGGCGATTTCTCTCAAGGCCTGTTACATAAAGAGGGTGTAGGGAGATTACTTTGGAATGCTGTCTTAAATAATGCTTGTGTGTGCAAACTTCAGTGTGCCATCTGTATGGCCTTCTACATGTTGGCCTAAATGACAGCATTTTCTTACCTGATCCTTCGAAAGGTTGGAGTTTGGATGGAATGGACTCCTTTGCGCTGACTGGGATGAGGTAGATATCCTTGATGCTGCGGCTTTTGTTGGCCACCACCCCAAAGCGCCGTCTGCTGCTGAAGTAGGAGAACAGAGACGCGTAGGCCTCCTCCTCCTCAGTCGCTGGGTGGAACCGAATCACACACAGCTCCTGTGGACCGACAATCACCTCTTAACATTAAGATACCAACACATACACAGACCCTATCTAAATTGTATAGTTTTTTTTTCTCCATAATGACAGAGGGAGGGCTTGCCTTTGTAACAGAGGCCTTCACTCTCCCGATGTAGTCCCACACAGTTTGAGGCATGATTCTTCCACCAATCTGGATGGTATCAGGCAGGTCCTGAACAAAATAAACTTGTTGTAAATATCCACATAAACAAACAACATAGCAGTTTTGGCTATGAGATGAATTGTCTTAAATGTTCAGAAAGAAACTATCCCAATGCTCGGTAGCAAAGTTATGTTCTGTTATATTTGTTACCTCTTTGAGATATTCGGAGGGCCCTGAGACCAGATAGCCCTTGGTGACGAACTTGGCCACACTGATCATGTTGAAGAAGCCCTTCCACACTACTTCCTGCTTGGCCAGGAACTGGGCCGTCTCCCCGTCTGGAGGGGTGTGGGAGTTCATAGCCCTGCAAACACAACATCCCAATGAGTTCACTACTACCCATTCACTCAGCTGTAAAGCAAATATAGCTCATGCACAGAGGACAAAACAAGACTCATATTATGACTGAAATGACCATGCACTAATTATCTTAAAACCCTTTCTTATCAAGGTTCACTTGTAGTGATGGTGACAAGCTGAGAGGAGATACCTTGAAGAGGATGCAGATGATCCAGATGAACCATAAAAGGATGAGGAGGATGGCTTCATCAGGATAGATTTCGGTAATGCTGGCATTGGTGGCAGGGATGGGGGGGGTGGCAAAGGCATGAATGGCTTGCTCAGAGTACCACTCTGTTTCACAGGGACATAAAAGACTGGTGGAAGTGGGGCTGTAGATAAGGCGACACTTGCCATGGCAGGAGTGCAGTTGTCAGCTGTGCGGGGGTCACCATACAGAGCAGCAGAACGGTTGCCAATGGTGCGGGGGTCACGCCTTGTGATGGTTACCGTAGAAACAGCCGGGATCATGACTGGGGTATACATTCTGGACGGTGTCTTGGCTTTGCAGTTTTCTGGAATAGGGGAGGCGGGAGAATCCATAACAGGGGAGGCAGGGGATTCCAAAATGAGGGAGGCGGGAGATTCCATTGTTGGAGAAGCCGGAGATTCCATTGTGGGAGAAGTGGGGGATTCCATGATGGTTAAGGCAGGGTCATCCTCCATTACTGGGGAAGCAGAGGAATCCATGGTGGGGGAGTCGGGGGATGCAAGGAGGGGTAATTCATCTCCAGCTGGAGATGTTCTGAGATCTGTTCTGGCATACATCCAGGGTGGCCGAGACGGCCTGTCTCTCCATTGGTCTGGTTTGGTGGAGGACAACGATGACCCAGAGAGTTTAGGCTTCTTGGCTAAAGGCTCCGCCTCATCCTCGACTGATATCTGACCTGAAGGGCAGAAACAGACACCAACCCACACAAAACATCTGTTAGCAGCATCATCACCCTCTACAGAATACAGAATGCATTAAATCATTAATTTGACGTTGGGAGTGATTGTAGTTGATATCAACACTGGAGCCAACCCTGTTGCCCTTCACGATCATAGTTTGACACATTGCAAAAGACAAACAGAATTTTATGGTGTTTGTTGGATGTTGTGATGTGTACACTGTAATTGTGCTTTCTCTTTTTTCCATTTACCTGTGCAGATCTTGCACTTGAGGTCAAACAGGTGAGCTCTGTGCTCGGCAGTTGTGTCTTTCAGCATGCAGATGAGGATGTCTGGCACTGAGCTGCTCTGGCTCGACTGGTTAGGTCTGGCATTAGGGGCAGCATGGAGAGTGGTCTTCTGTTCCTGAGAAAAGAGGATCATGTCACACTCTCATTTACTAAAATGTTACAACACAGATTCACACCCTCACGCACAAACACATACACAAATCTAATAAAACGTATGGCACATTTGAAGATGAAACAAAACATCTAGGAATCAGTTCATCAACATGACCAAACAATACATGTTAGATAACATGTCAAAGGTACAGCCATGCAAGACGTGGAGGTCATGGGCAATTCCACGGTAACATAATGATGCTTTGTGCGGTGCCATCATTCTGCTACCAAACATCTATAAAGTTAATGTGTTTTTGTAAAAAAAATCTGTGGAAATTCTTAACAGTCGTCCTTCGGGCATAGAGTTTTGCAATCATTGTTTTTTGTTTCACTTTGCAATCATTGTTTTTTGTTTCACTTTGCAATCATTGTTTTTTTTAAGTGAACACCTTCATATTGAGTTGCACACCCCCAGCATACAACCCAGCAGCATTGCAGTTCTTGACACAAACCGGTGCGCCTGGGAACTACCCTGTTCAAAGGCACTTAAATCTTGTCTTGCCTATTCACACTCAATGGCACAGATACACAATCCATGTCAGCTGTCTCAATGCTTAAAAATCCTTCTTTAACCTGTCTCCTCCCCTTCATCTACACTGATTGAATTGGATTTAACAAGTGACTTCAATATGGGATCATAGCATTCACCTCGATTCACCTGGTCAGTCTGTCATGGAAATCAAATCAAATGTTATGTCACATGCGCCAAATACAACAGGTGTAGACCTTACAGTGAAATGCTTACTTACAAGCCCTTAACCAACAATGCTTTAAGAAGTTAAGAAAAAAATGAAAAGAAAATAGAAAATAAAAGTAACAAATAATTAAACAGCAGCAAGCAGGTCTGGGTAGCCCGTTGATTAGCTGTTCAGCAGTCTTATGGCTTGGGGGTAGAAGCTGTTAAGAAGCCTTTTGGACCTCGACTTAGCGCCAGTGATGTACTGAGCCGTACGCTCTACCCTCTGTAGTGCCATGCTTGTAGGAGGCCGAGCAGTTGCCATACCAGGCAGTGATGCAACCAGTCAGGATGCTCTCGATGGTGCAGCTGTAGAACCTTTTGAGGATCTGAGGACCCATACCAAATCTTTTCAGTCTCCTGAGGGGGAATAGGCTTTGTCGTGCCCTCTTCACGACTGTCTTAGTGTGTTTGGACCATGATAGTTTGTTGGTGTGGACACCAACGAACTTGAAGCTCTGAACCTGTTCCACTACAGCCCTGTCGATGATAATGAGTTGCGCACCCCCAGCATACAACCCAGCAGCACGGTCCTCCTTTTCCTGTAATCCACAATCATCTCCTTTATCTTGATCACGTTGAGGGAGAGGTTGTTGTCCTGGCACCACACGACCAGGTCTCTGACCTCCTCCCTATAGGTGGTCTCATTGTTGTCGGTGATCAAGCCTACCGCTGTTGTGTCATCAGCAAACTTGATGGTGTTGGAGTCGTTCCTGGCCATGCAGTCATGAGTGAACATGGAGTACAGGAGGGGACTGAGCACGCACCCCTGAGGGCCACCCGTGTTGAGGATCAGCGTGGCGGATGTGTTGTTCCCTACCCTTATCACCTGGGGGTGGCCCGTCAGGAAGTCCAGGATCTAGTTGCAGAGGGAGGTGTTTAGTCCCAGGGTCCTTAGCTTAGTGATGAGCTTTGAGGGCACTATGGTGTTGAATGCTGATCTGTAGTTAATGAATAGCATTCTCACATAGGTGTTCCTTTTGTCCAGGTGGGAAAGGGCAGTGTTGTGGATCTGTTGGGGTGGAATGCAAATTGGAGTGGGTCTCGGGTTTCTTCAGATTTGTCAAATGGAGGGCGAGGGAGAGCTTTGTACGCGTCTCTGTTTGTGTAGTAAAGGTGGTCTAGAGTTTTTTCCCCTCTGGTTGCACATTTAACATGCTGATAGAAATTAAGTAAAACTGATTTGAGTTTCCCTGCATTAAAGTCCCCAGCCACTAGGAGCGCTGCCTCTGGATGAGTGTTTTCCTGTTTGCTTATGACCGTATACAGCTCATTGAGTGCGGTCTTAGTGTCAGCATCTGTCTGCGGTGGTATATAGACAACTACGAACAATATAGATGTAAACTCTCTTGGCAAATAGTGTGGTCTACAGCTTATCATGAGATACTCTACCTCAGGCGAGGAAAACCTCGAGACTCCTTTGATTTCGTGCACCAGTTGTTGTTTACAAATATGCATAGGCCGCCTCCCCTTGTTTTACCAGAGGCCGCTGTTCTATCCTGCCAAAAAAGCTTAAAACCCGCCAGCTGTATGTTAATCATGTCGTCGTTCAGCCACGACTCGGTGAAACATAATATATTACAGTTTTTAATGTTCCGTTGGTAGGATATACGTGCTCGTAGTTCGTCTATTTTATTATCGATTGATTGTACGTTGACTAATAGGACCGATGGTAGAGGTAGATTACCCTCTCGGTGACGGATCCTTACAAGGCACTCGGACCGTCGTCCATGATACCTCTGTCTTTTCTTCCTGCGAATGATGAGGATGAGGGCCTTGTCTGGAGTAAATCCTTCCCATTCGACTCATCGAAGAAGAAGTATTCCTCCGGTACGGGGTGAGTAATCGCTGCCCTGATGTCAAGAAGCTCTTTTCGTTCATAAGACACGGTGGCAGAAACTTTATGTACAAAATAAGTTACAAATTACGCAAAAAAACATACACAATAGGTTACGGGATCGTAAATGGCAGCCATCTCCCTCGGCGCCATTGTAACAGATAAGAGCATAATGTTAACGTTCATAATGTTTTGTATACTCAGTGTACATACCATGTGTCTATTTGTCCTGGGGGGAAGATTGGGTAGGTCAACCTTCACTGGCTCAGGCGCTGGATTTGGAAGTACACATGGGGCTTTGGGAACAGACTCCTGGACCTGCAAGACACACCGACAACAATCAGGGAATTAGAATACAGCACCTCAATCAACTAGTAAAGTTATGGGTGATCAATACAGTTCTCATTGAAGTATGATAATGGCCTTCTTTAGTCATTTACTAGTCCCTAGTAGATGCTTTGTAGATGTGCAGTAGATTTTCAATAACTGTCAACAACATTTCAACTAACTATTCACTAACCCTAAACTAAACCCTTACCCAAACCTTTATTCTAAACTTAACCAAGCAGTTGCTTATAAACAGACAGTTTGTTGATAGTTTGGCCATCTGTAGATCATCTACATGACATGACCAAAAGTATGTGGACACATGCTCATCAAACATCTCATTCCAAAATCCTGGGCATGAATATGGAGTTGGTCCCCGATTTGCTGCTATAACAGCCTCTACTCTTCCGGTTAGGGTTTCCACTAGATGTTGGAACATTTCTGTGGCTTCCATTCAGCCAGAAGAGCATTAGTGAGGCCGGGCACTGATGTTTGGCGATTAGGCCTGGCTTGCAGTTGGCGTTCCAATTCATCCCAAAGGCGTTTGATGGGGTTGAGGTCAGGGCTCTGTGCAGGCAAGTCAAGTTCTTCCACACCAATCTTGACAAACCATTTCTGTACGGACCCCCAAGCCTCCAGTGTAATGGATTCTCCCGTCTCCCCCTATTCCGGAAAACTGCAAAACCAAGACACCGCATGGGGACATTGTCATGTTGAAACAGGAAAGTGCCTTACCCAAACTGTTGCCACAAAGTTGGAAGCACAGAATTGTCTAAAATGTCATTGTATGCTATAGCATTAAGATTTCCCTTCACTGGAAATAAAGGGCCTAGCCCGAACCATGAAAAACAGCCCCAGACCATTATTCCTTCTCCACCAAACTTTACAGTTGGCACTATGCATTCAGGCAGGTAGCGTTCTCCTGGCATCCGCCAAACCCGAATTAGTCTGTTGGATTGCCAGATGGTGAAGCGTGATTCATCACGCCAGACAACGTGTTTCCACTGCTCCAAAGTCCAATGGCAGCCTAAGATGGTGATCTTAGGCTTCTGTGCAGCCGCTCGGCCATGGTAACCCATTTCATGAAGCTCCCGAAAGAACAGTTATTGTGCTGACGTTGCTTCCAGAGGCAGGTTGGAACACTGTAGTGAGTGTTGCAACCGAGGACAGATGATTTTTATGCGCTTCAGCAGTCGGCGGTCCCATTCTGTGAGTTTATATGACCTACCACTTTGCGGCTGAGCCGTTGTTGCTCCTAGACATTTCCACTTCACAATAACAGCACTTACAGTTGACCGGGGCAGCTCTAGCAGGGCAGAAATTTGACAGACTGACGTTGAAAGTTACTGAGCTCTTCAGTAACGCCATTCTACTGCCAATGTTTCACTATAGAGATTACATGGCTGTGTGTAGCAACGGATGTGGCTAAAATAGCCAAATCCACTAACTTGAAGGGGTGTCCACATATGTTTGTATATATTGTATTTGGGACTATCCAAATATGGTGTAACTGACTGCCATACTAAAAAAGAGAAAGCTATCATAATTATACTCTACCGCTAGAGCGTCCCTTTTGCTCGTCTCAGACACCTTTGTGGCCTGCATGTCTCGCTGGCTCATCCTGGCCAGTCTGAAGGCACTGACTTCACCACGGATGACGCTGTAGAACAAACCCTGGAGACCCACCCCACCACAATCAGTGAAGCGTTCAACTACATAGTGAACTAGATGTCTACTTTGTGAGAAAGGGGCACATTTGTTAAATTGAATAGTGGATTTGACTACTTTTTGAATGAAGGGCACTAACTGTATAGCAGATAGTTTTATTATATAACTGGAGTTGAGATTGTATTCTTATGATAAGGCATGTGTTTTTTCTGCCATCTGAAGACAAACCTTATTTTTGGGGTCTTTAAGGTTGAACATGATGGTTCGGTACTTGTTCATGTACTTGCTGTCTGTGTTGTTAAATATGTTAAACATCTCTGTCTCGATGCTGGTGACCAGCTTTCCCACTTCACTCTCAGACCTCTCCAAATCGTCACAGTCGCACACCCTTATAAAATCAAAATGCAATTAGTCATCTTTCAATAAAAATGTTGTCCTACACTCAAAAGAGCTCAAGCAATGCTGCTTTGTCAACCAATGTCATCCAGTGTGTGTGTGTGTGTGTGTGTGTGTGAGAGTGAGTGAGTGTGAGAGTGAGTAATGCTATCCACCATCTCTATATGCTTGCATCTTTCTATATTCACCTCTTGAACAGGATGTTGGTAAGAGAGCGTTGGATGCTCTGCCTGACCTGGTTATTGGCTGGCTGGGGGGGTCTGGAGGAAGGGGCGATTGGGGCTGGTGCCACAGGCAGGGTCCTGGTTTCATTCAGTGGGACTGGGGGTGAAGGTGAGGGTGGAGTGGGGGTGACAGGCTGCTTCTTGGGGATGGTGAAGGAGGTCTTGACGATCCTCAGGGCCCCTGTTTCGTGGTGTCTGGAGACTGAGATGTTCGGGACCTCAGGGGACGGACAGAAGCTTGATTTGGGGGGGTTGGGTTGTTTGACAGGGGGCGTATCCTCAGAGGGTTTCTTGGAGACACTGCCGATGTTTGCTGGTCTCTTGGTTTTTCCTGGAGCACCTCGCAGAGGAGGAGCGGACTCAGTGATGTTGTCTGAAGGAGAGCTTTGTGGAGAATGTGTCTGAGGAGCCATGGGCTCAATCTCAACCTGCTCACTGGCACTTTTTGCTGTTAGAAAACAGAATAACAGGGGAGCTGAATCAGTGCTGATAAGTAAATATGGCATCTGGTAGCTATGACTGGAATCAACAAAACTTGTAATAGGAAGTCAGTGTAATAAGCTGTGAGGTAAATTTGTAAGCGTATGTATAAGCGTGTTTTAACCAGTTAAGCATGAATTGTGTATGCATGTGATTAACCACTACCATTAAGACAGCTTCACTACCATTAAGACAGCTTCACTACCATTGAGACAGCTTCACTACCCTTGACTAAGACAGCTTCAATATGGTATTTCTTGGCCTGAGAAATCAGTGTGAATGTGTACTCTCTCTAAAAGTGAATACTGCTAGGAGAAGCAGTAATATAATAAACCCTGAGAGAAAGATTTTAAAGCCACCGTCTAATATTAAGATTGAGTTATGTCAACTGGTTAAATACACCCCTCAATATAGAAGAAATACCTCAATGGGAATAGGTTTGTTTTACCTGATAATTACCAAAAAAAAGATAGCTTTGAATTGTAGACAAATGATGTAGAGCTTTAAATCATGTTTGTAAAAGGTAATGTTGCTCTCATGGAATGTTATTGCTTGAATACATGTTATTTGCGTGGGAAAATGTGATGGGATGTATTTGCACTATTGTCTATGTTTTTGTTAATGGCCCACTTATTGTACAGTGTGGCTTTAATTCATTGCTCAATTCATTACTCGAAATAAGAGTCCCACTTTGTGTTAGCCCATTGTGATGTTGTGCCATTGTGAACATCACAGCTAGTAAAATCCCAGGTAGGGAAATTATGAGTTTTCTTTGTCAGCTAAATGTAAGTATTTTGATTGAGAACAGTAAGGTAAGGGAAGAGGGCAGGATATGATAACGGGAAAACCAAAATATTTATGCCGCTAACAATGTTTAAGAACGGACTGTTCATACATAGCATACTTAGATTGTAGTTGTTACAAATACTAAGCAACAAGTGAATATAACACATTTACATCAAATTAACGGGGGGGGGGGGTTGCTGGCATCCCATGTCAGGTGACGCCTTCTGCCATTTAGGCAAGACAAGACACCCTTAACCCAATGCTCTGCGGCTGACCCTGTGATGCGTACAGCCTCTCGTGTATGTGTGTGTTTGCGTCGGCTCTCTCAGGTAGTTGGGTGCCGGTGTTGTGACAGCTAAACTATAACCTATAACCAGATTTACATCCAACCATTTGATGCAAGTAAAATGTTGGATACAAAAATGTCATGACAGGCCTGATGGAAACAGAAAATTTGACGGTTAACTTTCCAAATGTCGATAAAAACAAAATATGCTTGACAAAGGTGGGATCTTTTTGTGTCTGTAAAAATAAGTGAAATGTCAGTGGAAACGCTTTTACAGTGCATTCGGAAAGTATTCAGACCCCTTAACTTTTCCGCATTTTGTTACGTTACAGCCTTATTCGAAAATGGTTTAAATATTTTTTTCCCCCCTCATCAGTATACACAAAATACTCCATAATGACAAAGCATAAAGAGGTTTTTAGAACATTTTGCAAATGTATTAAGAATAAAAAACGTAAATATCACAATTACATAAGTATTCAGACCCTTTGCTCAGTACTTTGTTGAAGCACCTTTGGCAGCGATTACAGCCTCGAGTCTTCTTGTGTATGACGCTACAAGCTTGGCACTGCAGATTTTGTCAAGCTCTGTCAGGTTGGAATGGGGAGCATCGCTGCACAGCTATTTTCAGGTCTCTCCCGACGGTGAAGCATGGTGGTGGCAGTGTCATGCTGTGGGGATGTTTTCCAGTGGCAGGGACTGGGAGACTAGTCAGGATCAAGGGAAAGATGAACGAAGCAAAGTACAGAAAGATCCATGATGAAAACCTGTTCCAGAGCGCTCAGGACCTCTGATAGGGGCGAAGGTTCACCTTCCAACAGGACAACAACCCTAAACACACAGCCAAGACAACGCAGGAGTGGCTTCGGGACAAGTCTCTGAATGTCCTTGAGTGGCCCAACCAGAGCCGGGACTTGAACCCGGTCTAACATCTCTGGAGAGACCTGAAAAGAGCTGTGCAGTGCTCCCCCATCCAACCTGACAGAGCTTGGGAGGATCTGCAGAGAAGAATGCGAGAACCTCCTTAAATACAGGTGTGCCAAGCTTATAGCGTCATACCCAAGAAGACTCAAGGCTGTAATCGCTGCCAAAGGTGCATCAACAAAGTACTGAGTAAAGGGTCTGAATACTTATGTAAATGTAATATAAATTATTGTTTTTATTTATTTTTTTGGGGGGGAAAGAATCTAAAAACTTGTTTTTGCTTTGTCATTATGGGGTATTGTGTGTACATTGATAAGGAAAAAAACTATTCCTGTTGAACGTGGAACGAGGGAGAGCTCAGTTTTGTTGTTTTGAAAGTGTATTGGAAAGTTCTAAGTAGCTAGCTAACTTTTAGTTTGGATTCTGTGACCCAGTTGAGATCAGTTGCAGGGACTGCTAGTCTCTGTCCAGTGATCCTGCCGACCAAGGATGTGTCTGAGGAGCTATTTGGGGTAGCAGCTAACTAGCCTGCAGTTTGTTGTTTTCAATCTTCCCTGTGACCTGCCCTGTCTGGAACTGCGAGGAGTAACAGCCTAACATACGTTGCTAGCTACCATGACAAAGACCAAAGCCGGTGGGAGTACCGTTTGAGGACAGTGGTGTCTATCACACGTGAAGGATCTTTTAAAACTAACAAAAATAGTTATAGAAGCAGTAGTTAAAACAACAAGAAAATTGCTTCTAATGTTTTGTGCAAATACTGGTTGATTCAACTAATAATAGAATGGACGACCTGACCAGAGAGGTCCAGGACCTGAAGAACTGTTTGCAGTTCTCCCAGGGTCAGCTCGATGAGTTGAAACAGGAGAACGGCAAGATAACAGCAATCTGTGAGTCATTGAGAAAGGACATTTTTTTTATGTGAATCCATGATAACAATGATGGAGAAATCAGATTATCTCGAGGGACAATAAAGGCTGAACAAAATGGTTGTGGGCAGAATTGCAGAATCTCCACATGAGACCTGGAGTCAGATAACAAAGTTAGGGAAATGATCTCTGAGAAATTGAAGATGGACCACAGGAAGATTGAGGTGGAGCGCACCCAAAGGACTGGAAAACCCATTACAGGCCCAGGTGACAGGCCCAGGCCGATAGTGGTCAAGTTCCTGAGGTTCAAGGACAAGGTAGCTGTTCTGGAAAGAGCCAAGAACTTGAGAGGAATGTACAATACCAGGCAAAAGTTTGGACACACCTACTCATTCCAGGTTGTTTTTTTTTTTTTACAATTTTCTACATTGTAGAATAATAGTGAAGACAACAAAACGATGAAATAACACATATGGAATCATTTAGTAACCAAAAAAGTGTTAAACAAATTAAAATATGTTTTAGATTTTAAGATTCTTCAAAGTAGCCACCCTTTGCCTTGACGACAGCTTTGCACACTCATGGCATTCTCTCAACCAGCTTCATGAGGTAGTCACCTGGAATGCATTTCGATTAACAGGTGTGCCTTGTTAAAAGTTAATTTGTGGAATTTCTTTCCTTCTTAATGCGTTTGAGCCAATCAATTGTGTTGTGAAAAGGTAGGGGTGGTATACAGAAGATAGTCCTATTTGGTAAAAGACCAAGTCCATATTATGGCAAGAACAGCTCAAATAAGCAAAGAGAAATGACAGTCCATCATTACTTTAAGACATGAAGGTCAGTCAATCCAGAACATTTCAAGAACTTTGAACGTTTCTTCAAGTGCAGTCGCAAAAACCATCAAGAGCTATGATGAAACTGGCTCTCATGAGGACCGCCAAGGAAAGGAAGACTCAGAGTTACCTCTGCTGCAGAGGATAAGTTCATTAGAGGTACCAGCCTCAAAAATTGCAGCCCAAATAAAGGCTTCAGAGTTCAAGTAACAGACACATCTCAACATCAACTGTTCATAGGAGACTGTGTGAATCAGGCCTTTATGGTCGAATTGCTGCAAAGAAACCAATATTAAAGGCCATCAATAAGAAGAAGAGACTTGCTTGGGCAAAAAAACACAAGCAATGGACATTAGACCGGTGGAAATCTGTCCTTTGGTCTGATGAGTCCAAATTTGAGGTTTTTGGAACCAACTGCCGTGTCTTTGTGAGACGCAGAGTAGGTGAACGGATGATCTCCGCATGTGTGGTTCCCACTGTGAAGCATGGAGAAGGAGGTGTGATGGTGTGTGGGTGCTTTGCTGGTGACTGTCTGCAATTCATTTAGAATTAAAGGCACAATTAACCAGCATGGCTACCACAGCATTCTGCAGCAATACGCCATCCCATCTGGTTTGTGCTTAGTGGGACTATTATTTGTTTTTCAACAGGACAATGACCCAACACACTTCCAGGCTGTGTAAGGGCTATTTGATCAAGAAGGAAAGTGATGGAGTGCTGCATCAGATGACCTGGCCTCCACAAATCATCCGACCTCAACCCAATTGAGATGGTTTGGGATGAGTTGGACCGCAGAGGGAAGGAAAAGCAGCCAACAAGTGCTCATCATATGTGGGAACTCCTTCAAGACTGTTGGAAAAGCATTCCAGCTGGTTGAGAAAATGCCAAAAGTGTGCAAAGCTGTCATCAAGGCAAAGGGTGGCTACTTTGAAGAATCTCAAATAACACTTTTTTTGGTTATTACATAATTCCATATGTGTTATTTCATAGTTTTGATGTCTTCACTAATATTCTACAATGTAGAAAATAGTAAAAATAAATAAAAACGCTTGAATGAGCAGGTGTCCCCAAACTCTTGACTGGTACTGTATACATCTTCCTCAACGAGGACTATCCTGAAGCTGTGCGCCAGAAGAGGAAACAACTTATCCCAGTCATGAAAGCTGCCAGAGTGAGTGGGGACATTGCTTACATCTGCTATGACTGGCTCATTGTCCACCCTCCCTCCCAGAAGCCTGGAAGGGTTGAGAGAGCCAAGCCTATGGTTTCGTAGCTTCAACCCCGCAGCACACACACCAATTGATTATGGACTGCAGAAGGTATATTTTTTTATCTTGCATTGTTTGCTCTTTTCAGTATTATGTCTATCTCTGATAAGCTACCGAGGAAAGGGCTGAAAATAGCCCATATTAATATATGTAGCCTTAGAAATAAGGTTCATGAAATCAATAATCAGTCATATATTACTTGATGATACAGAAGTACCAATACAAGGATATAACATCTATAGAAGAGACAGAAATGCTTATGGGGGAGGTGTTGATTATATATCTCTCAGCAAAAAAAGAAATGCCCTATCACTGTCAACTGCGTTTATTTTCAGCAAACTTAACATGTGTAAATGTTTGTATGAACATAAGATTCAACAACTGAGACAAACTGAACAAGTTCCACAGACTTATGACTAACATAAATTGAATAATGTGTCCCTGAACAAAGGGGGGGGGGGGGGCAAAATCAAAAGTAACAGTCAGTATTAAGTACTGCAGTGCATGCATCTCCTCCTCATGGACTGCACCAGATTTGCCAGTTCTTGCTGTGAGATGTTACCCCACTCTTCCACCAAGGCACCTGCAAGTTCCTGGACATGGCCCTAGCCCTCACCCTCCAAACCAACAGGTCCCAGACATGCTCAATGGGATTGAGATCCGGGCTCTTCACTGGCCATGGCACAACACTGACCACAAGCAGTATGGCTGGTGGCATTGTCATGCTGGAGGGTCATGTCAGGATGAGCCTGCAGGAAGGGTACCACATGAGGGAGGAGGATGTCTTTCCTGTAACGCACAGCATTGAGATTGCCTGCAATGACAACAAGCTCAGTCCGATGATGCTGTGACACACCGCCCCAGACCATGACGGACCCTCCACCTCCAAATCGATCCCGCTACAGAGTACAGGCCTCGGTGTAACGCTCATTCCTTCGACGATAAATGCGAATCCAACCATCACCCCTGGTGAGACAAAACCGCGACTCGTCAGTGAAGAGCACTTTTTGCCAGTCCTGTCTTGTCCAGCGAAGGTGGGTTTCTGCCTATAGGAAACGTTTTTGCCGGTGATGTCTGGTGAGGACCTGCCTTACAACAGGCCTTCAAAGCCCTCAGTCCAGCCTCTCTCAGCCTATTGCGGACAGTCTGAGCACTGATGGAGGGATTCTGCGTTCCTGGTGTAACTCGGGCAGTTGTTGTTGCCATCCTGTACCTGTGTGTGGTGTGATGTTCGGATGTACCGATTCTGTGCAGGTGTTGTTACACATGGTCTGCCACTGCGAGGACGATCAGCTGTCCGTTCTGTCTCCCTGTAGCGCTGTCTTAGGCGTCTCACAGTATGGACATTGCAATTTATTGCCCTGGCCACATCTGCAGTCCTCATGCCTCCTTGCAGCATGCCTAAGACATATTCACGCAGATGAGCAGGGACCCTGGGCATGTTTCTTTTGGTGTTTTTCAGAGTCAGTAGAAAGGCCTCTTTAGTGTCCTACGTTTTCATAGCTGTGACCTTAATGGTCTACCGTCTGTAAGCTGTTAGTGTCTTAATGACTGTTCCACAGGTGCACGTTCATTAATTGTTTATGGTTCATTGACCAAGCATGGGAAACAGTGTTTAAACCATTTACAATGAAGATCTGTTAAGTTATTTGGATTTTTAAGAATTATCTTTGAAAGACAGGGTCCTGAAAGAGGGACGTTTCTTTTTTTTTTTCTGAGTATATATATTCAGAACCATATCCCTGTAATGCTTAGAGAAGATCTTATGTCAAGTGTTATTATTTTGGGGTGTTGCTGAAGTGCCAACAGTCAGTATCTAAATAATGTGTGTGAAATACTTGATAGTGTATGTGACGTAAACAGAGAGGTCTGCTTTTTGGGGGACCTGAATATTGACTGATTTCCATTAAGCTGTCCGCTCAAGAGGAAGCTTCTTACTGTAACCAGTGTCTGTAATCTGGTTCAGGTTATTAATCAACCTACCAGGGTGTTGATCATCAGGATCAAGATCATCCACATGTATGGATCACATTTTTACTAATACGTTAGAACTCTGTATCCCTACCCATTGATCACAATATAGTGGCTATATCCAGGAGAGCCAAAGTTCTAAAAGCTGGGCCTAAAATAGTGTATAAAAGATCATACAAAAGATTTTGCTGTGACTTATGTGAATAATGTAAAATATGTGTTGGTCTGATGTGATTAATAAGGAGCATCCAGACGCTGCAGTTGATGAATTTATGAAATTGCTTTGTCCAATTATTGAGAAGCATTCCGCTGTTAAGAAACAAACTGTTAGAACTGTTAAGACTCCATGGTTTGATGAGGAATTAAACAACTATATGGTTGAAAGAGATGGGGCAAAAGGAGTGGCTAATAAGTCTGGCTCCACATCTGACTAGCTGGCTTACTGCAAATTGAGAAATGAAGTGGGTGGGGGGGGGGGGGGGGGGGGGGGGTACTTTAAATGAAATTATGGGCAGAAAGACTAAATCAACTCCATCTTTCATTGAATCAGAAGGCTTATTCATCACAAAACCATTTGATGTTGCTAATAATTTGAATGATTGGCAAAGTGGGCAAACTTAGGTAGGAAATGCCAACACTGAACAGTGAGCCATCGTATAAATGCATAGAAAAACTAATAATAATGAAAGAAAAGCATTGCAAGTTTGAATTTTGTAAAGTAAGTGTGGGAGAGGTGGAAAATTATTGTTATCGATCAATAATGACAAACCTCCTGGCATTGACAACTTAGATGGAAAGCTACTGAGGATGGTAGCTGACTCTATAGCCACTCCTATCTGTCATATATTTAATCTGAGCCTAGAGGAAAGTCTTTGTCCTCAGGCCTGAAGGGAAGCCAAAGTCATTCTGATACCCAAGAGTGGTAAAACAGCCTTTACTGGTTCTAACAGCAGACATATCAGCTTGCTTCCAGCTCTTAGAAAACTGTTGGAAAAAATAGTTTTTGAACAAATACAATGTTATTTCTCTGTAAACAAATTAACAAGACTTTCAGCATGCCTATAGAGAAGGGCACTCAACATGTACTGCACTGACACAAATGACTGATGATTGGTTTAAATAAATTGATAATAAAAAGATTGTGAGAGATAGACTTTTAGATCTCAGTGCAGCCTTTGATATTATTGACAACCTGTTGTTGTAAAAACTACCAGCTGAATCTGGTAATGAATGGTGTGGCTGTTGAACTAGTTGAGGAGAGTAAATTAGTTGGCGTTACCTTAGATTGTAAACTGTCATGGTCAAAACATATACAGTGCATTTGGAAAGTATTCAGACCCCTTGACTTTTTCCACATTTTGTTATGTTACAGCCTTATCCTAAAATTGATTCAATAGTTTTTCCTCGCTCATCAATCTACACACAATACCCCATAATTACAAAGCAAAAAAAGTTTTTTATAAATGTTTGCAAATGTATTAAAAATTAAAAACTGATATATCACATTTACATAAGTATTCAGACCCTTTGCTCAATACTTTGTTGAAGCACCTTTGGCAGCGAGTACAGCCTCGAATTCTTGGGTATGACGCTACAAGCTTGGCACACCTGTATTTGGGGAGTTTCTCCCATTCTTCTCTGCAGATCCTCTCAAGCTCTGTCAGGTTGATGAGGAGCGTTGCTGCACAGCTATTATCAGGTCTCTCCAGAGATGTTCAATCGGGTTCAAGTCCGGGCTCTGGCTGGGCGACTCAAGGACATTCAGAGACTTGTCCAGAAGCCACTCCTGCGTTGTCTTGGCTGTGTGTTTAGGGTCGTTGTCCTGTTGGAAGGTGAACCTTCGTCCCAGTCTGAGGTCCTGAGCAGATTTTCATCAAGGATCTCTCTGTACTTTGCTCTTTCCCTCTTTCCCTCGATCCTGACTAGTCTCCCAGTCCCTGCCACTGGAAAACATCCTCCCGACATAATGATGCCACCACCATCCTTCACCGTAGTGATGGTGCCAGGTTTCCTCCAGACATGACGCTTGGCATTCAGAGCATTGAATCTTGTTGAGAGTCTTTAGGTGTATTTTGGCCAACTCCAAGCAGGCTGTCATGTGCCTTTTACTGAGGAATTTTTCCTAAAAGTTCAAACATGGTTACATTTCATTCAAATGTTTGTAATGTTCTAGGAATGTTCTCCAACTGTTTTGAAATTGGGAATGTTCACAAATAGTTCAGAGAACATTAAGAAACAACGTTCTTCAGTAAAAATGTTAGTACTTCAGCATAATGTTTCCTACAAGTTTACTCATGGTTCTATTTAAACTCATGTTCTCAAATTGTTCCAAGAACGTAAAGAAACAATGTAATTCTGTGGGAATTTCAGTACTTCAGCAATAATGTTTCCTCATGGTTCTATTTCAAGTAGTTCTCAAATTGTTTATAGAACGTTAAGAAACAATGTTCTTCTGTGGGAATTTCAGGACTTTAGCATGATGTTTCCTCATGGTTATATTTAAAGTTCAGAGAATGTTCTAAGAATTATATACCATGAGATCCTGAGGCCCATTGCCGTGACATTTATCCGCTGCCATCATTGAGCATGTTTGGGATGCTCTGGATCAACATGTATGACAGCATGTTCCAGTTCCGGCCAACATCCAGCATGTTCCAGTTTCCGCTAATATTTACTGGCTTCTGTCTAGCCACTCTACCATGAAGGCCTGATTGCTGGAGTGCTGCAGAGATGGTTGTCCTTCTGGAAGGTTCTCCCATCTCCACAGAGGAACTCTGGAGCTCTGTCAGAGTGACCATCGGGTTCTTGGTCACCCCCAGAACAGAGCAGCACGTCTTGCTCTTCATTGTAATCAGAGGGCTGATATAAATACTATGCATGGCCTTCTCTCTTGGCTAAGAATTGAGGAGACTGACTGCATCACTTCTTTTAATATAAGAAACGGTGTGTTGAAAATCCCAAATTGTTTGCATAGTCAACTTACACACACAGCTCTGACACACACACACTTACCCCACCAGACATGCCACCGTCAGACATTTTCAGTCCCCAAATCCAGAACAAATTTAAGAAACCGTACAGTATTTTATATAGAACCATTATTGCATGGAACTCCCTTCCATCTCATATTGCTCAAATAAACTGCAAACCTGGTTTCAAAAAACAGATAAAGCAACACCTCATGGCACAATGCCTCTCCCACCTCGATAGTTTGTGTATGTATTGATATGTAGGCTACATGTGCCTATTCATTTTTTTTTAAATGTAGTTCTGTCCTTGAGCTGTTCTTGTCTATTGATGTTCTGTATTATATCATTCTGTATTATGTTTCGTTTTGTGTGAACCCCAGGAAGAGTAGCTGCTGCTTTTGCAACAGCTAATGTGGATCCTAATAAAATACCAAATGTAATCAAATTTGTAACAAAATGTGGAAAAAGTCAAGGGATTTGAATACTTTCAGAATGCACTGTATTTGTAGTATAATGGACAATAAAGATACTATTATACTTAACAAAAGTATAAACCTAACATGCAACAATTTCAAAGATTTTACAGTTCATATAAGGAAATCAGTCAATTGAGATAAATTTGTTAGGCCCTAAGCTATGGATTTCACAACTGGGAATACAGATATTCATCTGTATTAAATAAAGGTAGAGGCGTGGATCAGAAAACCAGTCAGTATCTAGTGTGACCACCATTTTCCTCATGCAGCGCGGCACATCTCCTTCGCATAAAGTTGATCAGGCTGTTGATTGAGAGGAGTGGGACAACATTGCACAGGCCACAAGGGCTGTGTAAAGTTGCTGGATATTGGCGGGAACTGGAACATGCTGTCATACACGTCGATCCAGAGCATCCCAACCATGCTCAATGATAGCAGCGGATAAATGGCACGGCAATGGGCCTCAGGATCTAGTCATGGTATATAATTCTTAGAACATTCTCTGAACTTTAAATAGAACCATGAGGAAACATCATGCTAAAGTACTGAAATTCCCACAGAGAACGTTGTTTCTTAACGTTCTATAAAAAAATTTGAGAAAACTACTTGAAATAGAACCATGAGGAAACATTATTGCTGAAATTCCTACAGAATAACATTGTTTCTTTACGTTCTTGGAACAATTTGAGAACATGAGTTTAAATAGAACCATGAGTACACTTGTAGGAAACATTATGCTGAAGTACTAACATTTTTAATGAAGAACATTGTTTCTTAATGTTCTCTGAACTATTTGTGAACATTCCCAATTTCAAAACAGTTGGATGACATTCCTAGAATATTACAAACATTTAAATGAAATGTAACGATGTTTGAACTTTTAGTAAAAATTCCGTTAAAGGAATGAAATAGCAATACTTTTTGGGGTCAAGTTCCTTAAATGTGCTGAATGTTCCAAAAGCCAAGCAATCATCCTGCACCATTCCAAGGATGTTGTGGGCGGTTGTATGCAAAATAACCATAGGACAACCACGCTCTCACCAAGCTCTAAGAAACATATGGTTCTCAGAAAGTTGTGTGCTAGCTGGGGAATTTTTGTATGGTGGTCAAAAAGAGTATCGAATTTGGTTAACAAAAAAGTTGTGAATTTGCTATGTGAGGCATATTTGATTGAATAGAACTTTCGTAATATTTAGTTTGTTTTACGAATGCACTGATATAATTGGGCGCACGTGGCATTTCGGAAACTTTTAAAAAAACAACTGTGTATCAGAGGTGTGCCTGTTGTTCACACACGTATTTGCCCTCTCATTGTCTAGAATGGTCCTACCTGATCTCGGCTCATCCTGCCTGCTTCCATCATAGACAGTACAGTGCTTGCATCTTTGAGGACATGTATTTCCATTGTTAGAGCGGTTACTTGTCAATATAATAGATCATCTTTGGTTACATGCGTCATAAAAGAAAGGGTAAGGGATAGCAATGGGCGGCTCCAGGGAGGGGCTTGACAGTGCTGAAGCGTCCTCAAAAATAGGCCTAGCACCCCCAAGAGACCATTAGTACCATAGATTGGTGTTTGTGAAGGGGTGCTTTTAAACTGCCCCAGCGAAGAATTCCTAGTGACACCACTGGACATGACAGATTTGTTCCATACAGATAGTGTGTATTCTAACTTCCTAATTCATCTTCTGTTATTATAAAGCAGAGGTACACAAAACTAGTACTTGGACGCAGTATACACTCCCTTTTCATAAGAAACAGATTTTCAGGATTTTCAGATGGCTAATCAATGACACAAATTGATCAATGAAGTGCCAAGGAGACACGACAAGTACGACCGCCAGCATGGTAGACCCCTGTCATGGAGGGACACGCGGTACATTCATTTCTCTTTCCTTCAGACATGTAGCCCCCTTTTATGATCACTGTTATTGAAGCCTGCCTGTATATACCGGAAAGTATACTATGGGTCCTGCCATGAGGTCTGGAGCGTTATGGCACAGGCACTAGAGGAATTGTCCTCTAACTACAGTGGTCACTGGTTCAAGTGCCGCTTTAGCTGTTCTCGCTTTAATCTCTATATTGATGGAGGAATTTAAATGACCCCTGTATTCTTTCTTACTCCGGGCTTTTGTTGAAGTGTTCCCTTATTGGCTTTGGGATGTGTGTGTGCAGGATGCTCCTTAACAGAGGAAGAGCCTCCCTGTATGTTAGCACACAATGACATCTGCTAGGGCTGATTTTCTTTCTACACTGAACAAAGATATAAACGCAACATGCAACAATTTTAAAGGTTTTACTGAGTTACAGTTCATATAAGGAAATCGGTCAACTGAAATAAATTCATTAGGGCCTAATCTATGGGTTTCATATGATTGGGAATACATATATGCATCTATTGGTCACAGATGCCTTAAAGAAAAGTAGGGATCAGAAAACCAGTCAGTATCTGGTGTGACCACCATTTTCCACATGCAGCGCGACATCTCCTTTGAATAGAGTTGATTAGGCTGTTGATTATGGCCTGTGAAATGTTGTCCCACTCCTCTTCAATGGCTGTGTGAAGTTGCTGGATATTGGCAGGAACTGGAACATGCTGTCGTACACATCAATTCAGAGCATCCCAAACATGCTCAATGGGTGACATGTCTGGTGAGTATACAGGTCATGGAAGAACTGGGACATTTTCAGCTTTCAGGAATTATGTACAGATCCTTGCTACATAGGGCCACATTATCATGCTGAAACATGAGGTGATGACAGTGGATGAATGGCACCACAATGGGCCTCAGGATATCGTCACGCTATCTCTGTGCATCTAAATTGCCATTGATAAAATGCAATTGTGTTTGTCCGTAGCTTATGCCTGCCCATACCATAACCCCACTGACACCATGGAACTCTCCTTTGACATCAGCAAACCACTCGTCCACATGACACCATACACGCTGTCTGCCACCTGCCTGGTACAGTTGAAACTGTGATTCATCCGTGAAGCGCACACTTCTCCAGCGCGCCAGTGGCCATCGAAGGTGAGCATTTTCCCACGGAAGTTGGTTACGACGCCGAACTGCAGTCAGGTCAAAACCCTGGTGAAGACGACGAGCATGCAGATGAGCTTCCCTGAGACCGTTTGACAGTTTGCGCAGAAATCTTTGGTTGTGCAAACCCACAGTTTCATCAGCTGTCCGGGTGGCTCGTCTCAGACCATCCCATAGGTGAAGAAGCCGGATGTGGAGGTCCTGGGCTGGCGTGGTTACTCGTGATCTGCGCTTGTGAGGCTGGTTGGAAGTACTAACAAATTCTCTAGAATGACATTGGATGCGGCTTTTGGTAGAGAAATGAACATTTAATTCTCTGACAACAGCTCTGGTGGACATTCCTGCAGTAAATGCCAATTGCACGCTCCCTCAACACTTGATACATCTGTGGCATTGTGTTGTGTGGCAAAACTGAACATTTTAGAGTGGCCTTTTGTTTTCCCCAGCAAAAGGTGACCTGTGTAATGATCATACTGTTTAATCAGCTTCTTGATATGCCACACCTGTCAGGTGGATGGATTATCTTGGCAAAGGAGAAATGTTCACCAACAGGGATGTAAACAAATTTGTGCACAAAATTTGAGCGAAATAAGCTTTTTGTGTGTATGGAAAATTCTGCGATCTTTTATTCAGCTCATGAAACATGGGACCATCACTTTACATGTTGCGTTTATATTTTTGTTCAGTGTAGATAACATTAAAATGTAACACACAGTAACCAAAAACCTGATCTAATTTGCATAGTCATACTGAGTTTGCACCATACTTGCAACAAACAGTACAATGTTCGCCACAAGTTTCCCCAGAGTCGAAGCAAATTTGCAGCAACAGTTAGCCAAAAAACTAATTTGCATGTGAAAATATGAGTGGTAAATTAGCTAAAATATTTTCCACAACTGCTTGCCAGAAGCCTGTTTTTTCGATAAGGGTGTGTTGAGATTCTAAATTGATCCTGTTGTGACCCTACTATTTAGGATAATCTAGATAAGGTCACTTCCAATCCACCCAATGTTGATCAAGGCTATAATGATGACGTACAGATAACAATTTATGCACTTTATCAGACTTTCATATGATAATTTGTCAGATTGAGGTTAAAGTGTGTCTATTGTGCATTTGGGAGAAGTATGTCTTTAAGGCATCTGTTTAGATTGTAAAAGCAACTATCAGCTGTACGCTTAATTCTTAAAAAGTAACATTAGCAAGTGAATGAAACTGCAACCTTGCAGCAATCAAGTGACTTGGATATACCGTCCATAATGAACAATTAAACTAATTACGACCAGGGCATTAATTGTGTGTAGTTTTATCATCTCTTTCACTGGACTTTTACAGCATCTGATATGTCTACGGCAGAAAAACGCTATCCGAAAATTAAATGAGGACATTTCAGGAATAAACATCTTATTGTCACAGTCATTTTAGTATTAGTATTGGGGATTTTTACATGACACTTGCTCGGGGGTACGTGAATGTGATATATTCTCAGCATAGCAGAATACCACAGACACACAATGTACGAGCGCACTGTTGAAACACTATTCTAATGTCTGGCCAGTAGAGGGTGCTTGTGTTTAACAATTTTAACAAGTTTAACAAGAAGAGATGATAAAATGGCAGATACACTATATATACAAAAGTATGTGGACACCCCTTCATATTTGTGGATTCGGCTATTTCAACTACACCCATTGCTGCCAGGTGTATAAAATCAAGCACACAGCCATGCAATCTCCATACACAAACATTGGCAGAAGAACCGCCTTACTGAAGAGCTCAGTGACTTTTCAATCGTTATAGGATGCCACCTTTCCAACTAGTCAGTTCGGCAAATTTCTGCCTTGCTAGAGCTGCCCCGGTCAACTGTAAGTGTTGTTATTGTGACGTAGAAATATCTAGGAGCAAAAACGGCTCAGCCATGAAGTGGTAGGCCACACAAACTCACAGAATGGGACCACCAAGTGCTGAAGCGCGTAGCACGTACAAATCGCCTGTCCTCGGTTGCAACACTCACTACTGTTAGCCGGGAGCTTCATGAAATTAGTTTCCATGGCCGAGCAGCCGCACACAAGCCTAAGATCACCATGCGCAATGCCAACGTGGAAACATCTGGAGTGATGAATCACGCTTCACCATCTGGCAGTCCGACAGACTAATCTGGGTTTGGCAGATGCCAGGAGAACGCTGCCTATCCCAATGCATAGTGCCAACTGTAAAGTTTGGTGGTGGAGGAATAATGGTCTGGACTGGTTGTTATGGTATGGGCTAGGCCCCTTAGTTCCAGTGAAAGGAAATCTTAAAGCTACAGCATACAATGACATTCTAGACGATTCTGTGCATCCAACTTTGTGGCAACAGTTTGGGGAAGAAATGTTTTGTCGAGATCGGTGTGGAAGAACTTGACTGGCCTGCAGAGAGCCCTGAACTCAAGCCCAATGAACACCTTCGGGATGAATTGGAACGCCGACTGCAAGCCAGGCCTAATCGTCCAACATCAGTGCCCGACCTCACTAATGCTCTTGTGGCTGAATGGAAGCAAATCCGAGCAGCAATGTTCCAACATCTAGTGGAAAGCCTTCCCAGAAGAGTGGAGGCTGTTATAGCAGCAAAGGGGGGGACCAACTCCATATTAATGCCCATGATTTTGGAATGAGATGTTCGACCGATACTTTTGGTCACGTGTATTTAGAACTGTTTAACAGAAAGCAGATTGTGGAAAAAATACCCATAATGGTTAGCTACACCTATCCAGTTCCTTCAGATCTGCCAACACTAAAGGAATAGTACTTTTCCTTAATCATGAGGACCAAGCAGGTGCACACCTCCTGGAGTGTCTCCATTAAAGTATTGAGTAACATTGGCAAAATAAGAAATGGGGAGTGCTCCACCAAGCATTCCTATAGTTCATTCAGATCAGCAAAACCTGAGGTGGTAAAGGATTGGGGTTATTTGAATGCGGCCTAAATTTAGCTTGTCACTAAATACAGTATATGAGGTATTGGTCTGGGGCTAGATGTCTCAGTCTGTGTCCTACCATAGTATTGGTAGTCAAAAGTTATCTCAGGTAGCGTGATAGGTCATGACTCAGTCCACATCTGCAAAATACCAGTTAGGGTATGATTGCTTAAAATTATCATTTGATTAACTTGTATGTGAATCTGACACATACATGATCGATATTCAAAATTCAATTGATCATGTATAGCTATTTTTTCCATATGAATGGTGAGGGCTGATGGGAGACACTTGTGGTCACATTGAAAGGGTATTAGCAATGAGGTTGCTTTCCTCAGATGTGTTCAGGACTTTTAACTGCCAAAAATAAAAACGTAACCACAGAAAAACTCAAAAGAAACTAGATGTACATAAAATGCATGTCTGTTGTGTGGTGGATCCTTCGATGGTATAGAATAATGCTTGTGTACTTGACCAGGTTACTAAATGTGTAACTGGGAACTATCGTTCTTCCATGTGTGAACTGAAGCCCATTCATGTGCAGGATTCAAACAGATGTTCATTGATGCACGTTATCCCAGTTACCCATAAACTATAACCCAACGGTAAAGCAAAGGAGCAACTGTCATTTTGTGAGTGATAAGTTATTTCCAAAAAGGAATTATTGGAAGGAGCATTTTACAACTCCTGCTGATTTGTCAGGCATTTCAGTATTGAGCACGTCAGTGGCATTGGCCAGCTAGGTACTTCAGCCTTCTTCACTGAAATGAATCAATGTGTCTGGCATTCACTGCTTGTCAGGATCCTGGGGGAAATCCTTCCTGGCATCTGGTCATCCTCTCAGGGCCTCCATGCTGCAGCTGAAAAACTGCTCTGCTCTCCAATCTCTCCCGAGTCCCTGTTTGCATGGACTCCTCTTTCCCTCTGGTTTGAGTGTCTTAAATGTAGAGTATGTCTGTGTGTGTTGATGTCTCGGTGTGTGTGTGTGTGTGTGTGTGTGTGTGTGTGTGTGTGTGTGTGTGTGTGTGTGTGTGTGTGTGTGTGTGTGTGTGTGTGTGTGTGTGTGTGTGTGTGTGTGTCTCTGTATTTTTGAATGACACTCCAGGTTGTTGAAGATCAAAATTCTTCATTACAAAAAATGACAAAAGTTCCCCTTAAAAAGAAGAAGTTTGAAGACCACACAGGGCCAAAAAAAAGGCAAATACAATAAAAAAAGGTTACCCTTTGGAATTGTTTGAGTTTGTGTTTCATCAACAAATGATATGTACTGCAATATTAAGATATTTCTTTGCTAAATGTACTAACTAGAACCTGCAAAATCATGTCAGTTGCTGGCGAGTGTGAGAAGTCAGAAATTTGTTGGGAAAACATCTGATAGACCATTTAACACTGCGGAACATGAGAACTCTTTTGAATACTAAATCTGAAGTGGCATGGGTAAAGGGGCAGCATTTACCAGAGGGCAAAGCAGAGGACCCTTGAAGACCAAGTGCCTCTGTGGACATTAGTGAAAAGGACCAATGTCCAAACTCTCAATTTCTTTGGCAGGGTGGAAAGGTTCAAACTCACTGAGGGGAAAACTGTGCTCAAGAATGTATCTAGAGACCCTATCATGCATACCCAGGTGACAACCAAATCAAGGCCCCATTCAACAGCACTGAACATGTCAATGGTCTGATATGGAAAAGGTGCAAAAGTGAGCATAAGCACTGGCTGGTACTGCCTTTGTTGGAAACAATTACTATTGCCATTACAGAAAGCTATCCACCAACACTTCCAGATGCTGCTCTACTGCCCCATTCCCTCCGTTGCTGCTTTACCCTACCCGCTGATGCCTCCACATTGGCCCGACATATGTCCCATCATGCTGTGTCAGCAATGTCGACACCCAAAAACGTACGATTGTTATGGACAACTATCTGGCCAAAAGGTCTTTAACTGTGTGCGTCTCACAGATACGGAAAACAGTTTATCCCTACTTGTATTCTCTGGTACAGCCAGAGGAGGATGGGCCTCCCCTCAGTCTGGTTAACCTCAAGGCTTATCCCCCCCCCCCCCCCCCTTTGCGACAACTTGACATTAAAAAGGCTCTCTGGGGCCTCCCGGGTGGCGCAGTGGTCTAAGGCACAGCATCACAGTGCTAGCTGCGCCACCTGAGATTCTGGGTTCGAGCCCAGACTCTGCCGCAGCCGGCCGCGACCGGGAGGCTCATG
Organism: Salmo salar; assembly: GCF_965601325.2. Lineage (NCBI taxonomy): Eukaryota > Metazoa > Chordata > Actinopteri > Salmoniformes > Salmonidae > Salmo > Salmo salar. The sequence continues at coordinate 70,255,755 of NC_138305.1, forward strand.
GGGCGACGCATAATTGGCCCAGTGTCGTCCGGGTTAGGGAGGGTTTGGCCGGCAGGGATATCCTTGTCTCATCGCGCACTAGCAACTCCTGTGGCGGGCTGGGCGCAGTGGGCGCTGACCAGGTCACTAGGTGTACGGTGTTTCCTCCGACACATTGGTGCAGCTGGCTTCCGGGTTGGATGTGCATTGTGTCAAGAAGCAGTGCGGCTTGGTTGGGTTGTGTTTCGGAGGACGCATGACTCTTCGCCTCTCCCGAGTCCATACGGGAGTTGCAGCGATGAGACAAGACAGTAACTACTACCAATTGGATACCATGAAATTGGGGAGAAAAAGTGGTAAAATAATAATTTAAAAAACTAATAAAAAAAAGGCTCTCTGGGGATATAGCAAAAAGTTGCCAACTATGGTAGCTTTCTTTCAACCACATGTATAAGCTGTACCCTTTATGAACAGATGCTTCCCATGTCTGGATAGATAGTGAAGGCTCAGGTGAATATCATCATCCTTTCCTATGATGAATAGCTGAAGCTTTATTTTAAACAGCAAAGACAGCCTTGTAGATGTGGTTTATAAGTGAAGCAATGGAGCTGGAGTAGCTAGTCATGTGGCGATGAGCTCGATCTTGCATGTAAAGACTAATGCATCTCTAGAATGGCAATTCTCCTCCCTCCTCGTCCACTCTCCTTCATGAGCACTAGTCTGAATGTACAGTGTGTTTGTGTGTGTTGGCGTCCCGCGTGTATGACACTGCAGGTCATTGAAGATAAAAAATGTTTCATTATAAAAATGGACAAAAGTGCAGGTGCGTGGCGCTCGTCCTCTCTCCTCCATGAGCACTGATATGAAAAGACAGATTACATGAAAGCCACAGGAGGAGGTTGGTGGCAATCCTTGGCCTCTTCTACATTACTCTATAAATCTAATCATAAGCAAGACTGGATGATTCTGTATATTCCTCTGTACACTCCCCCGGTAACTGGTCCAACTCCATTGCGCAAAGTGTTCAAACCAATTCCTCCAAAAGCTCAACTGCTCTGGTTTGAGAGGCAGAAAATGTGTTATCGCTCGCATTGATCTGTATCGCCTGTGTTTTTCATCCATTGTTGAATTAATCTATTTCCCATATCAGGCACTACTGGATGGCTTGAGAGGCCTTGTGTTTGGACACAGTGCGCAAACATTCATTTTCTTTGACTCAGAGGGAATGTTTGTTTTCTAACTGCTTAGAACTAAAACCATATTCATGTGTCACTCAGTGAATGTTTTGTGCTTTCCATGAAGCAGTGATTTCTATCTGTACAACTTGTATAACCTATTATTTATTTCCTGAGACAATACTCTGTGCATTAGTAATTGTGTGAAGTATTTACTAGTATTTGTAAGACTGATGTAGTTATATTTTGTTGCCGTATAAGGCTCTTATTGAACCTGATTTATTATTTGTCAAATAAAAAAACATTGACAACTATTGAAATACTGGACTGTAGAAAAATGGTGGTATTGAAGTAGAATCATCTCTGAACCCAACTATACTAAACATTCTTCTACTATTTGGTAACTGAGGAAATGTAATTTGGATTGTTAATTGGTTCGGCTTGTTTTCTTTTTCAACGTTTCCAACTAGCTGAAGAAAAACATTTTATAGCACAATTGCCAACATTAGTACAATTACTCACTGCTGCCGACTACTGCAAATAACTTTGTATCCCTACACCTAAAGATTGTGTGATGGCAGAGGTAACGTTATAGCTGGTGTCTGATGAATACCAACTGAGTGAAAGTAAAGTATTCTTGTGTTGGATATGTGTTGGATATGGATGTGCTGTGAGTGATACATACTCGACTTGTAAAACATAGATGATTCTATGGATGTGGCCTGTACTGCAGTGAGACTAGGGTTGCAGGATAATGGAGATGTAGATGTGTCAGCTTCCTTGTCCTCAACTTCTTCAGCCTCCTTCTCCTCTTCATCACCCTCTTCTTCGGGCCACTCCGCTGACAACCTCTGGGGAATCCTAGCCGACCTCTGACCCTGAGGTCAAAATATTCACAGAGGTCAACATCAGCTAATTTGGGGTTTAATTAACTAATACTATGTGAGCGAGTCAAAGTGTCAGCTTTATCTGTTTCTAAGGCGAACGTAATCTCAGCACACATTCATCAACAAAATGAAACAAGCACAACATGCAAAATGAAACAAGCACAACATGCAGAAGAAAGAAAGAAATTACCAAAAAGGGAGAAAAAAAAGTTTAGGCATTGGTTACCTTAGGGCCAGGTTTGGCTGCTGCTCTCCTCTGTGGGCGTTGCTCGGCATTGGTCTCTTGGGAGTCAGATAGGGTCTTCATAGTGGCAGCCGCATGCCGGAGGATGCAGTCTGTGCCACAGTAAACAGAGTCGGGCAGAGCGTACATACTGCACCCTGGGCCAATGCACTGGGGCAGGGAACTGTCCGTCTCCATTTCAGCCTTAGCAACCACTTCAGTCTCCTCCTGCGCCACAGCCTCCTAAGACCAGACTCGCTTGTCAGCCTAGATCTCAAACATGCAACTAAACACCATTGTAAAATGGGCAGTCCAAAGCAAGGGAAACCAAATCACACTACAAACTAGAATTGATTTCCATTCTTCCTCGCAAAGGAATCAGTATGCGTTTCTTTTCTCACCTTACTGGCCTGCTCCTCATGCACTCTCTCCTCCTCCCCAGAGGAGGGCAGTGTCAGGCAGTCAGGGGGGCTCTGCTGGGGGTCTGCCTGGCTCTGGCTCTTATTCGTGCAGTTGGGGCAGATCCAGTCCCGTCCGCTCCTCTCCAGCTTGCTGCCCTGCGTCTCGCTGATGCCAACGCAGTCGCCATGGAACCACTCCTGACAATTGTCACAGGAGATCATGAACCTGGACAAGGAATCAAACGGGCAATAAGAAAATGACAACTAAAGAACAGCAATTAACTCCAGTCCATAACCATCCAAAATAAAAAGTATGGCAGATGAAAAGAGCTGAGATGTGGTGCTGCTATACCAACAACATTAGGCTTGCTTGTTTTCAGAGGTGAATATTGTCCTAGACAACGCTACACACATACCTTTTATTCTGCCTCTGTCGACAGATGCAGTAAAGGGCATTGGGGTTGTAGCCCTCACTGTCCGATGTGCTAGAATACTCTGACTTTTCTTCCTCGATCCTCTCCTCCACCTCGTCCTTCTCCTCCTCCACCTCGTCCTTCTCCACCTTCTCCACCTCGTCCTTCTCCACCTCGTCCTCCTCCACCTCGTTCTCCTCCACCTCGTTCTCCTCCACCTCGTTCTCCTCCACCTCGTCCTCCTCCACCTCGTCCTTTTCCTCCTCGTCCTCCTCCACCTCGTCCTTTTCCTCCTCGTCCTTCTCCTCCTCCACCTCGTCCTTCTCCTCCTCCACCTCGTCCTTCTCCTCCTCCACCTCGTCCTTCTCCTCCTCCACCTCGTCCTTCTCCTCCTCCACCTCGTCCTTCTCCTCCTCCACCGTTACATTATCATATTGGCTGGGCTTTTCTTCTGTTGTCTCTGGCTCTAGATCAGACTCGAGAGGAGGCATAGACTCGGAGCTGGACTGTTGAGAAGGAGAAGGGCTTTGCGGTTCAACCACTACAACAGCCTCCTCGGGACTCTGCTCCCTCTCCTCCTCCTGAGGCTGATACACCTGCTGCTGTTCATACTCTTTTACAAAAATCACGTCTTCTTCATCTGCAGTGCTCGACTCTGGCTCTACCCTCCTACCCCTCCCACGCCCCCTACCTCTCCCTCGTCCTCTCCCTCTACCTCTACCCCTTCCCCTAGCCCTGCCTCTCCCTCTGACCCCTCTGCCTCTGGCCTCACCTCTCCCCCTAATGCTCAGCCGCTCCTGAAGCTGCTTCAGGGTCAGCTCATCACTGTCCTCCTCTATACTGGAGGCAGCTTCCATGTCACCACTACCCCCATAGCTAGGAAGGGCAGCCATAATTTGGGCAGGGGCAGCCGTGGTCCTGTCCTCCTCTTTCTTCTCCCAAAGTAGGGAAAAAGCCGTGCTGAATGCAGATCCAAAGTCCCGCCAAGAGGAGGGGTCTAATCTGCCACCTGGGCAGGGCTCTAGGGCCTCTGAGGCAGGCTCTGTGTCCATTGGAGTAGGGGAGCTCGTCTCGGAGTGTTCCAGGTCAGCTGGGGCGCTCCTTCTCCCCCCTCGCCCACGTCTTGAATAGGTCTGGGCCGGGCGGCCTCTGCCCCGACGTGTGGGTAGGGGCGGAGATTCTGGATCTTCAATCTCATCCAATCCCACAAACTCTCTTCTGGCAACCGTGGTCCGCCTGAAGCCCCAGGTCTTTTTGAACTCGCTGATGGTCGGCCTAGCACCCCTCTCGGCCCCCTCCACCTGCTGCTCTGCATTACCATCGCCTCTGTGCTCCTCTACACCAAGAAGAGAAGAGCAGGGATAGAAAAACAGATAAAAAAAGGTAGCAATATGATGTAGAAAGTAAACAGTTTAAACATCAAGCAGCAGTTACTACTCTTAAACCTTTGGATGCCGTCTACCATAGCGCCATTCGTTTAATCACTGGTGACAGTTTTAATACTCACCACAGCATCCCGTTTCAAAAGTCCTGTAGATCAATTCATTACTCCCTTTTTGTTTACAAAGCCCTACTACACAAGCTTCCAACTTACCTAACTTCGATGTTACAGAATTAAAAAAAACATGAGATACCAAACCCGCTCACAAGGTTGGTTAACCCTCGAGGTTCCTTGGGTCTCCACCTCATTGCTGGAACCAACTGCAAAATACACTGCAATAAGCTATGGATGGCGCTTGGGCAATTTAAAATATTGATTAGGGAACTATTTTCTGAGGAATGTGGCTGTTTTTGTTGATCGTTTGTTGTGCTGTATTTTAGTTTGCTTTGTACTGTCCGATTTTGATTTTGTCTATGAATTGTATGTGCAGGGCTCCCTTGCGAAAGAGGTCCTGGTCTCAATGGTGACTCCCTGTTTAAATGAAAAGGTAAAATAGCTGGTCAATTTCCGCAACAACTAAGAGCTTTGGTTCAACTTTTCCTCAGCTTTGGTGCCCTGGCTACCACGTTGTAACAGCATGAAGCAAACCAATGCACATGCACAGATACCGGGTGTTTCTCAATATGCATACTACCGTGCTCCACACTCTCATGCTCAGAGTGCGTTCTCCCAGGACGTTCTCGAGTAAGTTCTTGTTAGGAAGAGAGTCTGAAGAACGCATAAAACATTCCATTTGAGAAGCACTCACACCCTGTATTACCTCACGCTGCACCTCCCCATTCACTGACCCTTCCTCCAGCCAGGACAACGGCAATAGAGACCAAACAAGATATACACCAGACAAATGTTTTACTTCATAACTATCAGCTAGCTATAATAAACAAAAGTATAAAACGCAACATGCAACAATTTTAAAGATTTGACTAAGTTACAGTTCATATAAGGAAATCAGTAATTTGAAATAAATAAATTAGGCTCTAATTTATGGATTTCACATGACTGGGCAGGGTTGCAGGCATAGGTGGGCCTTGGAGGGCATAGGCCCACCCACTGGGGAGCCAGGCCCAGCCAATCCGAATAAGTTTTTCTCCACAATAGGACTTAATTACAGACAGAAATTCTCCTCAGCAACCCACCCCTCCTCAGACGATCCTGCAGGTGAAGAAGCCGGAATTGGCTGGCCTGGGCTGGCGTGGTTACACGTGGCAACAGCTCTGGTGGACATTCCTACAGTCAGCATGCCAATTGCACGCTCCCTCAAAACTTGAGACATCTGTGGCATTGTGTTGTGTGACAAAACTGCACATTTTAGAGTGGCCTTTTAATTGTCCCTAGCACAAGGTGCACCTCTAATGATCGTGCTGTTTAATCAGCTTCTTGATATGCCACACCTGTCAGATGGATGGATTATCTTGGCAAAGGAGAAATGCTCACTAACAGGAATGTAAACAAATGTGTGCACAAAATTTGGAACATGCTTATGGACCATATCTGTGATTTTTGTTTTCAGCTCATGAAACATGGTACCAACACTTCAAATGTTGCTTTTATATTTTTGTTCAATGTATATGTGAATCGTAATAATGTAGCTAATCAGATTGTTTAACAGGCAAAAATGACCTAAAACTTATGTTATGCAAGGTAGATGTAAATTCTTCATGGGTAGTTGGCTAGTTAACAATTCTTTATGGCTATCTGGCCAGTTAATCCTATTGACCTATTATGGGCTTGCGACCGACGCACACTAGTGGCTTTGTAGGCAGGTAAACATGCCAAAATTAACATAGGTTTATAAATACATGCTATCAAGATAAAATATTGTAGTCAGGCAACATATGAAATGTGAACAGGCAACATTTCATTCTGAAATCTGACCGTATTTTAATGGCCGCCAGTTATTTCAAGAAATGTTGCATAATTATTTGTTGTTGCGTCATATTCTTTACATACTTTCCGTTGAAGTTTGTGTCGATGCATACTCCAAAATATGTACAAATGGAGTACGCATTCGAGAAGTGTCCTGCGTGCGTTGTTTCGCATACTTTGATTTGGACATATGAATAAAAATAAATATTCCCTCGTTATGTCGAGATCACAGCTTATTTATCTCATGATCACGACATAGCAAAAAAATTTTGTCGAGATCACAAGATAAACTCTATAAATAGGAGTGGACGTATTGATGATAGATTGACAGTATGGCTGAGGCAGCAGAGCCCACGGTGAATCAGTGCATACGTATTTATTTATTTTTTTCACCTTTATTTAACCAGGTAGGCCAGTTGAGAACAAGTTCTCATTTACAACTGCGACCTGGCCAAGATAAAGCAAAGCAGTGCGACACAAACACAGAGTTACACATGGGATAAACACACGTACAGTCAATAACACAATATAAAAATCTATATACAGTGTGTAAAAATGTAGTAAGATTAGGGAGGAAAGGCAATAAATAGGCCATAATGGCGAAATAATAACAATTTAGCAATTAAACCCTGGAGTTATAATGTGCAGAAGATGAATGTGCAAGTAGAGATACTGGGGTGCAAAGGAGCAACAACAAAAAAATAACAATATGGGGATGAAGTAGTTGGGTGGGCTATTTACAGATGGGCTGTGTACAGGTACAATGATCGGTAAGCTGCTCTGACAGCTGATGCTTAAAGTTAGTGAGGGAGATAAGACTCCAGCTCCAGTGAGTTTTGCAATTCGTTCCAGTCATTGGCAGCAGAAAACTGGAAGGAAAGGCGGCCAAAGGAGGAGTTGACTATGGGGATGACCAGTGAAATGTACCTGCTGGAGCGCGTGCTACAGGTGGGTGCTGCTATGGTGACCAGTGAGCTGAGATAAGGCAGGGCTTTACCTAGCAAAGACTTATAGATGACCTGGAGCCAGTGGGTTTGGCGACGAATATGAAGCGAGAGCCAGCCAATGAGAGCATACAGGTCGCAGTGGTGAGTTGTATATGGGGCTTTGGTGACAAAACGGATGGCACTGTGATAGACTACATCCAATTTGCTGAGTAGAGTGTTGGAGGCTATTTTGTAAATGACATCACCAAAGTCAAGGATCAGTAGGATAGTCAGTTTTACGAGGGTATATTTGGCAGCATGAATGAAGGATGCTTTGTTGCGAAATAGGAAGCCGATTCTAGATTTCATTTTGGATTGGAGATACTTAATGTGAGTCTGGAAGGAGAGTTTACAGCCTAACCAGACACCTAGGTATTTGTAGTTGTCCACATATTCTAAGTCAGAACCGTCCAGAGTAGTGATGCTGGAAGGGCGGGCGGGTGCGGGCAGCAATCGGTTGAAGAGAATGCATTTTGTTTTATTAGCGTTTAAGAGCAGTTGGAGGCCACGGAAGGAGTGTTGTATGGCATTGAAGCTTGTCTGGAGGTTTGTTAACACAGTGTCCAAAGAAGGGCCAGAGGTATACAGAATGGTGTCGTCTGAGTAGAGGTGGATCAGAGAATCACCACCTGCAAGTGCGACATCATTGATGTATACAGAGAACAGTCAGCCCCAGAATTGAACCCTGTGACACCCCCATAGACACTGCCAGAGGTCCGGACAACAGGCCCTCCGATTTGACACACTGAACTCTATCTGAGAAGTAGTTGGTTAACCAGGCGAGGCAGTCATTTGAGAAACCAAGGCTGTTGAGTCTGCCGATAAGAATATGGTGATTGACAGAGTCGAAAGCCTTAGCCAGGTCGATAAAGACGGCTGTACAGTATTGTCTTTTATCAACGGCGGTTATGATATCGTTTAGGACCTTGAGCGTGGCTGACGTGCACCTATGACCAGCTCGGAAACCAGATTGCATAGCGGAGAAGGTACGGTGGGATTCAAAATGGTCGGTGATCTGTTTGTTAACTTGGCTTTCGAAGACTTCAGAAAGGCAGGGCAGGGTAGATATAGGTCTGTAACAGTTTGGGTCTAGAGTGTCTCCCCCTTTGAAGAGGGGGATGACCGCGGCAGCTTTCCAATCTTTAGGGATCTCAGACGATACGAAAGAGAGGTTGAACAGGCTAGTAATGGGGGTTGCAACAATTGCGGCAGATAATTTTAGAGAGGGTCCAGATTGTCTATCCCAGCTGATTTGTAGGGGTCCAGATTTTGCAGCTCTTTCAGAACATCAGCTATCTGGATTTGGATCTGAAGGAGAAATGGGGAGGCTTGGGCAAGTTGCTGTCGGGGGTGCAGAGCTGTTGACCGGGGTAGGGGTAGCCAGGTGGAAAGCATGGCCAGCCGTAGAAAAATGCTTATTGAAATTTTAGATTATCGTAGATTTATCGGTGGTGAGAGGGTTTCCTATCCTCAGTGCAGTGGGCAGCTGGGAGGAGGTGCTCTTATTCTCCATGGACTTTACAGTGTCCCAAAAGTTTTTGGAGTTGTGCTACAAGATGCAAAATTCTGTTTGAAAAAGTAAGCCTTTGCTTTCCGAACTGCCCTGAATCAATCTTCTATGCCTAAAACAGTCACTGCTTGGGCATTTTTGTGTCTTTTTAACACTTATACCTCGTAGTCAGGCTCTGGTTCAGAGACTCTCTTCATCGTCTCTCTCCCATTTCTAGAGTGTATTGGTTCCTAACTTCCCTGAAAAGTTGTATGTCTCGGGGGCTATTCGATGCTAATGCAGTACACCACAGGATGTTTTTGTGTTGGTCAAGGGCAGTCAAGTCTGAAGTGAACCAAGGGCTATATCTGTTCTTAGTTCTACATTTTTTGAATGGGGCATGCTTATTTAAGATGGTGATGGTTTTTGCCTGCCATATGAGTTCTGTTATACTCACAGACATCATTCAAACAGTTTTAGAAACTTCAGAGTGTTTTCTATCCAAATAATATGCATATTCTAGTTCCTGGGCCCGAGTAGTAGGCCGTTTAATTTGGGTACGTTCTTCATCCGGCCGTGAAAATGGACCAATTAGTAGATTTGGATAGAAAACACTCTGAAGTTTCTAAAACTGTTTGAACGGTGTCTGTGAGTATAACAGAACTCATATGGCAGGCAAAAACCTGAGAAAAATTGAATCAGGAAGTGGGAGAAATTAGAAATGTACTTTTTCTTTTGAATCCCTTGAGAAACTACAGTGACATAGGATTTACGTTGCACCTCCTAAGGCTTCCATTGGCTGTCAACAATCTTTAGGAACTGGTTTCATCCATCACCTGTTACCGAGCACAAAATTGTGGCTCAGTCAATCAGTGGCCAATCTGAGAACAGGTGTCTCGTGACGCGCATGCACGCGAGTTCGCTGTTTGTTATTTTTCTTCTGGGATGAATACCTATTGCCCGGTTGTAAAATTATCGCAATTTTACGTTAAAAAATACCCTAAAGGATTGATTGTAAACATCGTTTGACATGTTTCTACAAACGGTAATGGAACTTATGAACTTTTCGTCTATGGATTTGGGCCCACGCCACATGGCATTTTAAAGTGTTCTGGATGGGTCAACAAAACGGAGGTATTTGGACATAAATGATGGACTTTGTAGAACAAATGAACATTTCTTGTGGAAGTGGGAGCCCTTCCGAGTGCATTCCGCCGAAGATCAGCGAAGGTAAGAAAATATTTCAAACATATTTTTTAGAGATTTGTCGACGCCGTGGTTGTAGGCTAACTGTATAGCTTAGCATTGAAGGCTAATTTCTGTACTCAGAATATTGAACAATGTGCTTTTTCCGTAAAGTTATTTTGAAATCTGACACAGTGGTTGCATAAAGGAGTAGATTATCTCTAATTCTTTAAATAATTGTTATACATTTTGTCAACGTTTATGAGTTCTTCTGTAAATGAATGTGCCCATTCACCGGAAGTTATGGGGAGAAAACATTTTCTGAACGTCACGCGCCAATGTAAAAATTGGGTTTTTGGATATATACTGCTCAAAAAAATAAAGGGAACACTTAAACAACACAATGTAACTCCAAGTCAATCACACTTCTGTGAAATCAAACTGTTCACTTAGGAAGCAACACTGATGGACAATAAATTTCACATGCTGTTGTGCAAATGGAATAGACAACAGGTGGAAATTATAGGCAATTAGCAAGACACCCCCAATAAAGGAGTGGTTCTGCAGGTGGTGACCACAGACCACTTCTCAGTTCCTATGCTTCCTGGCTGATGTTTTGGTCACTTTTGAATGCTGGCGGTGCTTTCACTCTAGTGGTAGCATGAGACGGAGTCTACAACCCACACAAGTGGCTCAGGTAGTGCAGCTCATCCAGGATGGCACATCAATGCGAGCTGTGGCAAGAAGGTTTGCTGTGTCTGTCAGCGTAGTGTCCAGAGCATGGAGGCGCTACCAGGAGACAAGCCAGTACATCAGGAGACGGGGAGGAGGCCGTAGGGGGGCAACAACCCAGCAGCAGGACCGCTACCTCCGCCTTTGTGCAAGGAGGAGCAGGAGAAGCACTGCCAGAGCCCTGCAAAATGACCTCCAGCAGGCCACAAATGTACATGTGTCTGCTCAAACGGTCAAAAACAGACTCCATGAGGGTGGTATGAGGGCCCGACTTCCACAGGTGGGGGTTGTGCTTACAGCCCAACACCGTGCAGGACGTTTGGCATTTGCCAGAGAACACCAAGATTGGCAAATTCGCCACTGGCGCCCTGTGCTCTTCACAGATGAAAGCAGGTTCACACTGTGCACGTGACAGACGTGACAGTCTGGAGACGCCGTGGAGAATGTTCTGCTGCCTGCAACATCCTCCGGCATGACCGGTTTGGCGGTGGGTCAGTCATGGTGTGGGGTGGCATTTCTTTGTGGGGCCGCACAGCCCTCCATGTGCTCGCCAGAGGTAGCCTGACTGCCATTAGGTACCGAGATGAGATCCTCAGACCCCTTGTGAGACCATATACTGGTGCGGTTGGCCCTGGGTTCCTCCTAATGCGAGACAATGCTAGACCTCATGTGGCTGGAGTCTGTCAGCTGTTCCTGCAAGAGGAAGGCATTGATGCTATGGACTGGCCCGCCCGTTCCCCAGACCTGAATCCAATTGAGCACATCTGGGACATCATGTCTCGCTCCATCCACCAACGCCACGTTGCACCACAGACTGTCCAGGAGTTGGCGGATGCTTTAGTCCAGGTCTGGGAGGAGATCCCTCAGGAGACCATCCGCCACCTCATCAGGAGCATGCCCAGGCGTTGTAGGGAGGTCATCCAGGCACGTGGAGGCCACACACACTACTGAGCCTCATTTTGACTTGTTTTAAGGACATTACATCAAAGTTGGATCAGCCTGTAGGGTGGTTTTCCACTTTAATTTTGAGTGTGACTCCAAATCCAGACCTCCATGGGTTGATAAATTGGATTTCCATTGATTATTTTTGTGTGATTTTGTTGTCAGCACATTCAACTATGTAAAGAAAAAGTATTTAATAAGATTATTTCATTCATTCAGATCTAGGATGTGTTCCCTTTATTTTAATGTTCCCTTTATTTTTTTGAGCAGTGTAAATATGAACTTGATCGAACAAAAAATGCATGTCTTGTCTAACATGTCCTAGGAGAGTCATCTGATGAAGATTGTCAAAGGTTAGTGCTTAATTTTAGCTGTATATCTGGTTTTGTGACGGTTATCCGTGCTTGGAAAATGGCTTTTTTCTTTCTTTTGCTAAGGTGCTATCCTAAAATAATCTAATGTTTTGCTTTCACCGTAAAGCCTTTTTGAAATCGGACAATGTGATTGGATTAACGAGTAGAGTATCTTTAAAATGCCGTATAATACTTGAATTTTAATTTTGAGATTATTTTGGGGGGAATTTCGCGCCATGCTATCTCACTGGTTGTTGTCCAACCAATCCTGTTAACGGGATTTTATCTCGAAGGGGTCCTCAAGAGGTTAACCTCTATGGGCTAAGTGGGACCAAATCGTCCCACCTACTCAACAGCCAGTGGAATCCCGTGGCGCGATATTCAAATACCTTAGAAATGCTATTACTTCAATTTCTCAAACATATGACTATTTTACACCATTTTAAAGACAAGACTCTCGTTAATCTAACCACACTGTCCGATTTCAAAAAGGCTTTACAACGAAAGCAAAACATTAGATTATGTCAGCAGAGTACCCAGCCAGAAATAATCAGACACCCATTTTTCAAGCTAGCATATAATGTCACAAAAACCAAAACCAGAGCTAAATGCAGCACTAACCTTTGATGATCTTCATCAGATGACACTCCTAGGACATTATGTTATACAATACATGCATGTTTTGTTCAATCAAGTTCATATTTATATCAAAAACCAGCTTTTTACATTAGCATGTGACTAGCATTCCCACCGAACACTTCCGGTGAATTTACTAAATTACTCACGATAAACGTTCACAAAAAACATAATTATTTTAACCTGTTATGGCTAGGGGGCAGTATTTTCACAGCCGGATAAAAAACGTACCCGATTTAATCTGATTATTACTCCTGCCCAGAAACTAGAATATGCATATAATTATTAGCTTTGGATAGAAAACACTCTAAAGTTTCTAAAACTGTTTGAATGGTGTCTGTGAGTATAACAGAACTCATTTGGCAGGCCAAAACCTGAGAAGATTCCATGCAGGAAGTGCCCTGTCTGACAATTTCTTGCCCTTCTTGATTATCTCTATCCATTACAGAGGATCTCTGCTGTTACGTGACACTTCCTACGGCTCCCATGGGCTCTCAGAAGGCGGCAAAAAGCTGAATCGTGCCTTTGCAGGCTCTGGCTGAAAAAAAGTAGCTTGTTTGGGTAGTGGCTGGTTACAGTACTGTGAGACTCAGGCGCGTGCCCGAGTCGACCGAATGCTTTATTTTCTTTTGTCTGTTTACCTAAACGCAGATTCCCGGTCGGAATATTATCGCTTTTTTACGAGAAAAATGGCATAAAAATTGATTTTAAACAGCGGTTGACATGCTTCGAAGTACGGTAATGGAATATTTAGAAATCTTTTGTCACGAATTGCGCCATGCTCGTGACCCTTATTTACACTTCGGATAGTGTCTTGAACGCACGAACAAAACGCCGCTGTTTGGATATAACTATGGATTATTTTGAACCAAACCAACATTTGTTATTGAAGTAGCAGTCCTGGGAGTGCATTCTGACGAAGACAGCAAAGGTAATAACATTTTCTTATAGTAAATCTGACTTTGATGAGTGCTACATTTGCTGGGTGTCTAAATAGCTAGCCGTGATGGCTGGGCTATCTACTCAGAATATTGCAAAATGTGCTTTCACCGAAAAGCTATTTTAAAATCGGACACCTCGATTGCACAAAGGAGTTCTGTATCTATAATTCTTAAAATAATTGTTATGTTTTTTGTGAACGTTTATCGTGAGTAATTTAGTAAATTCACCAGAGGTTTGCGGGGGGTATGCTAGTTCTGAACGTCACATGCTAATGTAAAAAGCTGGTTTTTGATATAAATATGAACTTGATTGAACAAAACATGCATGTATTGTATAGCATAATGTCCTAGGTGTGTCATCTGATGAAGATCATCAAAGGTTAGTGCTGCATTTAGCTGTGGTTTTGTTTTTTGTGACATTATATGCTAGCTTGAAAAATGGGTGTCTGATTATTTCTGGCTGGGTACTCTGCTGACATAATCTAATGTTTTGCTTTCGCTGTAAAGCCTTTTTGAAATCGGACAGTGTGGTTAGATAAAGGAGAGTCTTTAAAATGCTGTGAAATAGTCATATGTTTGAAAAATGGAAGTTTTTGTATTTTAAAGGAATTTGTAATTCGCGCCACGCCTATCATTGGATATTGGAGCAGGTGTTCCGCTAGCGGAACGTCTAGATGTAAGAGGTTAAGAATTATAGATACAGAACTCCTTTATGCAATCGCTATGTCCGATTTTAAAATAGCTTTTCGGTGAAAGCACATTTTGCAATATTCTGAGTAGATAGCCCGGCCATCACAGGCTAGCTATTTTGACACCCACCAACTGTGGTACTCACCAAACTCAGATTTACTATAAGACAAATTGGATTACCTTCACTGTTCTTCGTCAGAATGCACTCCCAGGACTTCTACTTCAATAACAAAATGTTGGTTTGGTTGCAAATAATCCATAGTTATATCCAAATAGCGGCGTTTTGTTCGTGCGTTCAAGACACTATCCGAAGGGTAAAGAAGGGTGACGCGCCCGGCGCGTTTCGTGACAAAAAAATTCAAAATATTCCATTACCGTACTTCGAAGCATGTCAAACGCTGTTTAAAATCAATTTTAATGGGATTTTTCTTGTAAAAAAGCTATAATATTCCGACCGGGAAACCCTGTTTTCGTTCAAAGACTGAAAATGTAAACATGGTGGAGTCTCGTGCACGAGCGCCCCAGTCTCATTGTTCTCAGATCGACCACTATCCAAATGCGCTACTGTTTTTCAGCCATGGCCTGCAAAGTCATCATTCAACGTTCTGGCGCCTTCTGAGAGCCTATGGGAGCGTTAGAAAATGTCACGTTTAGCCAGAGATCCCCTGTTTTGGATAGAGATGATCAAGAAGGCCAAGAAATAGTCAGAGAGAGCGCTTCCTGTTTGGAATCTTCTCAGGTTTTGGCCTGCCAAATGAGTTCTGTTATACTCACAGACACCATTCAAACAGTTTTAGAAACTTCAGGGTGTTTTCTATGCATATTCTAGTTATTGGGCAGGAGTAGTAACCAGATTAAATCGGGTACATTTTTTATCCGGCCGTGCAAATACTGCCCCCTATCCCCAACAGGTTAACCTCTCTGGGGTATGCCAACAGCCAGTGAAATAGCAGAGCGCCAAATTCAAAACAACAAAAATCTCATAATTCAAATTTCTCACATATACAAGTAGTATAGACCATTTTAAAGATACACTTCTCGTTAATCCAACCACAGTCTCCGATTTCAAAAAGGCTTTACGGCGAAAGCATACCATTAGATTATGTTAGGACAGCACCTAGACAAGAAAAACCACACAGCCATTTTCCAAGCAAGGAGAGGCGTCACAAAAACCAGAAATACAGCTAAAATTAACCACTTACCTTTGATGATCTTCATCAGATGGCACTCATAGGACTTCATGTTACACAATACATGTATGTTTTGCTCAATAAAGTAAATTTTTATATCCAAAAACCCCATTTTACATTGGCGTGTAATGTTCAGAAATGTTTTGCCTCAAACTTCCGGTGAATGAGCACATCAATTTACAGAAATACTCATCATAAACGTTGATAAAATATACAAGTGTTATGCACAGAATTAAAAATACACTTCTCGTTAAAGGTCATTGCAGGCAGATTAGAAGTCAGTGCATTATGTATGTGATCTAGACTGGGTGCGCTCTATTCCTGGCAGGCTGATCAGATTCAATAGCAGCCTCAGAGACTAATAAGCCATGATGCTGCCTAGTAGGCTGTCTAAAAAGAGCCTTACATATGAAATAGCCTGCAAGGCAGCATCCTGATTTATCAGCCTCTGAGGCTGAAATGTAATCTGATCAGCCTGTCAGGAATGGAGCTTACCAACTGTAAATGTAAATATTATCCACAAAACATGAAGTGTTCCTTATAATTATACACATATCAGTTATATAAGCTAACAAACAGCATAGATAACTTGCTTGATTGTTAGCTAGGTAGCTAACAAGACTAACTAACTATCTCACAAGACTAGCCAAGTTATGTGTTGTTCCTTGCTGTGGTCTTGGGGGGCGTCACGCAGACTGGGAGACATGACTGCCTCTCAGGCATTGTTCAAGGCTTAAATGCCCCACAATGCGATCAACGCTGCCACAGGGCTTCTTCATGAAGTGGTTATCGTGCATCTGAACAAATCAATGGATGATGCGTGGTACTTTTATCTTGTGATCTCAACAAAACAACTTGTTATGTTGTGATCATGAAATAAATAAGTTATGAGCGACATAACGCGGGATAATTTTTTTAATTCATATGTCCTCTCTGGACTTCAAATGTGGGTGCTCGAAGCACGGTAGGAGGCATTTTGAGAAACACCCACTGTGTGAGAGTGAAGTCTTGCTTCTTGCTCACCTCAATATCTGCTGTCTTGCTCATGGCAACGTCATTGCCCTGAGTCTACCATTTAATATGACCGAAAATATATAATCTCAGTCCAATCACATCATTTGAACATCTAATGGTCATACCATTCCAATAAAACTAAAAGGGGGAGGAAAGAGAAAGGTCATACCTGTATCAGTGCCAGTGAGGTCATGGATCTCATTGATATCCATAAAGCCCTCCATGGAAGACAAACTGTCAAATCAAGATAGAAAAATGCATGTCAAATGTTATCCAATCTACCAGAAATGCTGTTGATTTAATTGAAGTACATTTACAAATTGAAAGACTTGTGAGAGCCTGACCTGAAGGAAGGAGTGTGCCGACATGGCCATACTCGTATTCATAATCATATTCGTAAATTAACAGTCGGATCGGATAATACGAGCAATCGGGGAAAACAATTAAGTGTTTAAATGCCTATGTTGATGGAAAAATGCACATTCTCCCTGCAAAAACGCTGCAGATTACGGTAGGAACAGCATGCACAGGGGTAGGTGTGTGTCTGTCCTCAACCTGCAGCAGGCAGCCAAGTTTGCTGTCACTTAGAATGCCCACCTGCGTTGACTTTTTCTACCTACCCTTTCCTTGCTTGTTAGATATTATGCACATTGATAGTAAACATCCTTGCCATGTGATCTATCATAGTAGCAGACAGCAGCAATCTAAATGACCAGACTGAAAACACGCGAGGAAAACTGATTGGGTGAAATTATGAAGGGAACGGACAGAGAAATACAGTTTCACTCTATCCAATCAGAGCAGCAGGATCAACATACAGCCCAACATTCTCTTTACAGATAGCCAATTGTGTTATTTAGACCACATAGAACCTCGCACATGACTGACTGGAGAAAGATACGAGCTGGCACCCCCCCAAAAAATGGTTTTCAATCACGGATAATTACACACAAAATATTCTGATCATAATTGTATCCAGAATATTGCCCATATACGTTACAATACTAGTTCTGTCCAACTACTCGGCACACCCCTACTGAAGAGACATCCCTCACTTTGAATTAATGCAGGAAATCTACATTTGCCCCACAGTTGTCATCTGTAGTTCAACAGCAGACAGTGCTGAACCAGTCAAATGTTAATAATGTAATCGAGACTACAGAACAAGTTCAGGGAAAAAATAAAAGCCTACAACACAACGCAAATAGGCAGACTTTATTTCACTCTTTATTCCCGTTGACTTGGAAGGGGGGGGAACATAACAGACAGTTTGTCACTACAAAGGTTAGCTCTGGTCCAGGGTGTTAGTGCGGTTTACTAACAATGAGCCTATCTGAGCCTATAAAAATAGAATGAATCACTGTTCTATACTGAACAAAAATATAAAACTCAACATGCAACAATTTCAAAGATTTTACTGAGTTACAGTTCATATAAAGGAAATCACTCAAATGAAATAAATTCATTAGGCCCTAATCTATGGATTTCACATGACTGGGAATACAGACATGCATCTGTTGGTCACAGATCCCTTTAAAAAAAGGTAGATTGTGGATTAGAAAACCAGTCAGTATCTGGTGTGACCACCATCTGCCTCATGCAGCTCGACATCTCCTTCGCATAGAGTTAATCAGGGTGTTGATTGTGGCCTGTGGAATTTTGCGCCCGTCCTCTTCAATGAATGTGCAAAGTTACTGGATATTTTCAGGAACTGGAACACGCTGTCGTACACGTCGACTCATTAAACCCAAACATGCTCAATGGGTGATGTGTGGTGAGTACGCAGGCCATGGAAGAACTGCGACATTTTCAGCTTCCAGGAATTGTGTACAGATCCTTACGACATAAGGCCGTTCATTATCATGCCGAAACATGAGGTAATGGCGACTGATGAATGGTACAACAATGGGCTTCAGGATCTCATCACAGTAGCTGTGCATTCAAAATGACCATCGATAACATGCAATTGTGTTAGTTGCCCGTAGCTTATGCCTGCCCATACCATAACCGCACCATGGGCCACTCTGTTTACAACGTTGATATCAGCAAACCCGCTCGCCCACACGACGCCATACACATGGTCTGCGATAGTGAGGCTGATTGGACGTACTGCCACATTCTCTAAAACGGTGTTTGAGGCGGCTACAGCTCTGGTGGACATTCCTGCAGTCAGCATGCCAATTGCAAATGTGGCATTGTGTTGTGACAAAATTGCACATATTAGAGTGGCCTTTTATTGGCTCCAGCACAAAGTGCACCTGTGTAATGATCATGCTGTTTAATCAGCTTTTTGACATGCAACACCTGTCCGGTGGATGGATTATATTGGCAAAGGAGAAATGCTCACTAACAGAGATGTAAACAAATTTGTGCACAAAATTTCAGAGATATTTCTGGAAAATTTCAGGGATAATTTATTTCAGCTCATGAAACATGAGACCAACACTTTACATGCTGCGTTTAGATTTTTGTTCAGTGTAGTTTAGTTCTATGCCTGAGCCTCCCAGAGCCCTTGACCAGAGCTATACAAAGGCCACATTTGAATTCAAAATAAGACGAAAATAAAATTCAGGCATCGAGCTAGTAGACAACACTATAAGCTCTATGGCAAGTTATGAATAGAAAAAGACAGGAATTGGATGTTCATTTCCCCATGTCCATAACATTTAATTCACACAGAATATTTCTGGTAAAGGAGCATTCCTCCCTCATTCATGCATCCCATAGAGAAAAGGTGAATTTCTAGCAAGATTTACTGCTTACTACAAGAGGCATGTAAAAGTTAGATACACTACCTGCTTGTCGAACATCTCATTCCAAAATCATGGGCATTAATATGGAGTTGGTCTCCCCCTTTGCTTCTATAACAGCCACCAGTCCTCTGGGAAGGATTTCCACTAGATGTTGTAACATTGATGCAGGGACTTGCTTCTAATCAGCCACAAGAGCATTGGTGAGGTAGGGCACTGATGTTGGGCGCTTAGGCCTGGCTCACAGTCGGCGTCCCAATTCATCCCAAAAGTGTTCGATGGGGTTGAGGTCAGAGCTCTGTGCAGGCCAGTCAAATTCTTCCACACCAAATCTCTGAAATTGTATGGACCTCGCTTTGTGCACAGGAGCCTCGTCATGCTGAAGCAGGAAAGGGTCATCCCCAAACTGTTGCCACAAAGTTGGAAGCAAAGAATTGTCTAGAATGTGCTGTAGCGTTGACTTCACTTCACTGGAACTAAGGGGCCTGGCTCAAACCATGAAAAACAGCCCCAGACCATTATTTGTCCTCCACCAAACTTTCAGCTGGCATTGGGGCAGGTAGTGTTCTCCTGGATCCACCAAACCCAGATTTGTCCATCAGACTGACAAATGGTGACGCGGGATTCATCACTCCAAAGAACGCGTTTTTCCGCTGCTCCAGAGTCCAATGGCGGCGAGCTTTACACCACTCCAGTCGATGCTTGGCATTGCGCATGGTGATCTTAGGCTTGTGTGCAGCTGCTCGGCAATGGAAACCCATTTTAAGAAGCTCCCGACGAACAGTTCTTGTGCTGACATTGCTTCTAAATGCAGTTTGGAACTCAGTAGTGAGTGTTGCGTCGGAGGACAGACAATTTCTATGCTCTACAACACTTGGCGGTCCCGTTCTGTGGCCTACCACTTCACGGTTGAGCAGTTGTTTCTCCTAGACATTTCCACTTCACAAAAACAGCACTTACAGTTGACCGGGGCAGCTCTAGCAGGGCAGAAATTTGACGAACTGACTTGGAAAGGTGGCATCCTATGATGGTGCCACGTTGAAAGTCACTGGGCGCTGGGATCAAATCTGGGACTGTAGTGACGCCCCAAGCACTGCCTTAGACCGCTGTGCCACTAGGGAGGCCCAAAAGTATGCTGTTTTAAACAAAAATCTAGATACCCTCCACACCTAGCGAGGTAGCTAACAAGCTAGCAAGTTCATGGAATGTTTGCACTAACTTTAGCTAATAGCTCATTTACGTTTACATTTTAGTCATTTAGCAGACACTCTTATCCAGTGCATATACACTACCGTTCAAAACTTTGGGGTCACTTAGAAATGTCCTTGTTTTCCATGAAAACATACATGAAATCTGTTGCAAAATGAATAGGACATATAGTCAAGACGTTGACAAGGTTATAAATAATGATTTTTAATTTAAATAATAATTGTGTCTTTCAAACTTTGCTTTCATCAAAAATCCTCCATTTGCAGCAATTACAGCCTTGCAGACCTTTGGCATTCTAGTTGTCAATTTGTTGAGGAAAACTAGAGATTTCACCCCATGCTTCCTGAAGCACCTCCCACAAGTTGGACTGGTTTGATGGGCACACTACCATACGGTCAAGCTGCTCCCAGAACAGCTCAATAGAGTTGAGATCTGGTGACTGTGCTGGCCACTCCATTATAGACAGAATACCAGCTGACTGCTTCTTCCCTAAATAGTTCATGCATAGTTTGGAGCTGTGTTTTGGGTCATTGTACAGTTGAAGGAGGAAATTGGCTCCAATTAAGCGCCGTCCACAGGGTATGGCATGGCGTTGCAAAATGGAGTGAAAGCCTTCCTTCTTCAAGATCCCTTTAACCTTGAACAAATCTCCCACTTTACCACCACCAGAGCACCCCCCAGACCATCACTTTGCCTCCACCATGCTTGACAGATGGCATCAAGCACTCATCCATCATCTTTTCATTTTTTCTGAATCTCACGAATGTTCTTCTTTGTGATCCGAACACCTCAAACTTAGAATTGTTTGTCCATAACACTTTTTCCCAATCATCCACTTTCCAGTGTCTGTGTTCTTTTCCCCATCTTAATCTTTTCTTTTTATTGGCCAGTCTGAGATATGGCTTTTTCTTTGCAACTCTGGCTAGAAGGCCAGCATCCCGTAGTCGCCTCTTCACTGTTGACGTTGAGACTGGTGTTTTGCGGGTACTATTTAATGAAGCTGCCAGTTGAGGGACTTGTGAGGCATCTGTTTTTCAAACTAGACACTAATATACTTGTCCTCTTGTTCAGTTGTGCACCGGGAGACCCCACTCCTCTTTCTATTCTGATTGGAGCCAGTTTGCGCTGTTCTGTGAAGAGAGTAGTACACAGCGTTGTACGAGATCTTCAGGTTCTTGGCAATTTCTCGCATTGAATAGCCTTCATTTCTCAGAACAAGAATAGACTGACGCGTTTCAGAATAAAGTTATTTGTTTCTGGCCATTTTGAGCCTGTAAACGAACACACAAATGCTGATGCTCCAGATACTCAACTAGTCTAAAGAAGGCAAGTTTTAATGCTTCTTTAAATCAGGACAACTATTTTCAGCTGTGCTAAAATAATTGCAAAAGGGTTTTCTAATGATCAATTAGCCTTTTATAATGATAAACTTGGATTAGCTAACGCAACATGCCATTGGAACACAGGACTGATGGTTGCTGATATCCCCCCCCCCCCCCAAAAAAAATAAAATTAATAAAATTAAATTAAAAAAAATCAGCTGTTACAGCTACAACAGTCATTTACAACATTAACAATGTCTACACTGTATTTCTGATCAATTTTATGTTCTTTTAATGGCCAAAATAATAGCTTTTCTTTCAAAAACAAGGACATTTCTAAGTAACCCCAAACTTTTGAACGGCAGTGTATAAAAACTCACCAAATAAAGAAACGTCCTCTCACTGTCAACTGCGTTTATTTTCAGCAAACTTAACATGTGTAAATACTTGTGTGAACATAACAAGATTCAACAACTGAGACATAAGCTGAACAAGTTCCACAGACATGTGACTAACAGAAATGGAATAATGTGTCCCTGAACAAAGGGGGGGTCAAAATCAAAAGTCAGTATCTGGTGTGGCCACCAGCTGCATTAAGTACTTCAGTGCATCTCATCCTCATGGACTACACCAGATTTGCCAGTTCTTGCTGTGAGATGTTACCCCACTCTTCCACCAAGGCACCTGCAAGTTCCCAGACATTTCTGGGGGGAATGGCCCTAGCCCTCACCCTCCAATCGAACAGGTCCCAGACGTGCTCAATGGGATTGAGATCTGGGCTCTTCACTGGCTATGGCAGAACACTGACATTCCTGTCTTGCAGGAAATCACGCACAGAACGAGCAGTATGGCTGGTGGCATTGTCATGCTGGAGGGTCATGTCAGGATGAGCCTGCAGGAAGGGTACCACGAGGGAGGAGGATGTCTTCCCTGTAACGCACAGCGTTGTGATTGCCTGCAATGACAACAAGCTCAGTCCAATGATGCTGTGACACACTACCCCAGACGATGACGGACCCTCCACCTCCAAATCGATTCCGCTCCAGAGTACAGGCCTCGGTGTAACGCTAATTCCTTCGTCGATGAACGCGAATCTGGCCATCACCCCTGGTGAGACAAAACCGCGACTCGTCAGAGAAGAGCACTTTTTGCCAGTCCTTTCTGGTCCAGCGACGGTGGGTTTGTGCCCATAGGTGACGTTGTTGCCGGTAATGTCTGGTGAGGACCTGCCTTACAACAGGCCTACAAGCCCTCAGTCCAGCCTCTCCCAGCCTATTGCGGAAAGTCTGAGCACTGATGGAGGGATTGTGCGTTCCTGGTGTAACACAGGCAGTTGTTGCCATCCTGTACCTGTCCCGCAGGTGTGATGTTCGGATGTACCGATCCTGCGCAGGTGTTGTTACACGTGGTCTGCCACTGCGAGGACGAGCAGCTGTCCGTCCTGTCTCCCTGTAGCACTGTCTTAGGCGTCTCACAGTACGGACATTGCAATTTATTGCCCTGGCCACATCTGCAGTCCTCATGCCTCCTTGCAGCATCCCTAAGGCACATTCACGCAGATGAGCAGGGACCCTGGGCATCTTTCTTTTGGTGTTTTTTAGAGTCAGTAGAAAGGCCTCTTTAGTGTCCTACGTTTTCATAACTGTGACCTTAATTGCCTACCGTCTGTAAGCTGTTAGTGGCTTAACAACCATTCCACAGGTGCATGTTCATTAATTGTTTATGGTTCATTGAACAAGCATGGGAAACAGTTTTTAAACCCTTTACAATGAAGATCTGTGAAGTTATTTGGATTTTTATGAATTATCTTTGAAAGATAGGGTTCTGAAAAAGGGACGTTTCTTTTTTGCTGAGTATTTATATTTTTTCATACTGGTCCTCGTAGGAATCAAACCCACAACCCTGGTGATGCAAGCGCAAAGCTCTACCTACTGAACCACATGGGACTTGAAGGAGAAGTTCTTTTTTTTACAACGAAATCTCTATTATTTATGTAAATGGCATGTTATAGAAGGGTCCAGATACCTTTATGATTTTACTTGTTTGAGAAACTTACCCCAAAAGAGCAAATCACTTCATCATCCTAGTTGTGTGTTATGGGGGCCACGAAAAAAAAACATTAACCAAGGTTAAGAAACAAAACAAATATGTCCTTTTAAAAACAGCAAAGCTCTCAGTATAGTTATGCAGGTCTTCAGTTGTTGTACACATGATATTGTGTCATTCTGAACTTTATCCGTTTCCCCTATCCAGCTGTTCCATTCTCCTTGTAGCCTGCTGCTACAGGTAACTGCCAAAATAAAGGAAACACCTACATAAAGTTGTCTTAATAGCGCATTGGGACACCACTAGCCGCCACAACAGCTTCAATACGCCTTGGCATAGATTCTACAAGTGTCTGGAATGTCATGTGTGGAAGCACCCCAAGCTTTCATATACTTTGTATATTTGATTTGACCTCATTTACTCAAGTGTTTCCTTTATTTTTGGCAGTTACTTGTAGAATGGACGGAGAGGTATTGCTCGAGTCGCAACAGAATGGAATACAACGTTGCAGATAAAAGTTCAGAATGACAATTTCATGTGTACAACATCTAAAGACCGACATCACAATACTGGGAGCTTTGCCGTTTCTAAAAAGGACATATTTGGGTGTTTTTGGAGTCTTAGTTCATGTTTTTTGGGGGGCCTCATACTACACAATCGTTTTCCACCATTCATTTTCTCTTTTGTGAATTTGAGAAACACTTCAAATAAGGGCTGTTTTTTGTGTAGGCTTACCCTGGCGTGACATTTTCATAACCGTGTAAATCTCTCTCCAACAAGGTGACTTTTATAAATATATTTGCCTGTATTTACCCCCCAAAAATGAAATGCTAATTAGCTGCTAATGTAGCTATCATACAGAACTACAAATGCCCGTCTCAAGCTTCACGTCTCTCAACAGTGTCATGATGATTTGGATGACACTGACGAATCGAGGCAAAGGTAAACATCTCTGGATTAACTAATTCATAAATTGACTAAAGTTGTTTAAATTGACAATTCTGTGAACTGTCTTGGACAAGTTTTCAATTGAAAATGCCTGTTATCTAGGTAGCTTGCTCAGGGTTAGCAACATTAGCCTGGCTAGATGGCTACATTAGCCGTTTATTTGTCTAACCCTTTAAATGCATGAGAAATTCAGAAAAAAACTGTTTAGCTTTCTTTGGCTTTTATAAACCAACAGTTTAGCTTGCTAGTGAACTAGCTAGCTAACTTAGATGGTGAAGCTAGGGCTAGGTGTTCTTGATAATAATGTTTGTTTGTGTCTGTGGGTGAGGGGTAGGTAGCCTACTTCAAGTACAGTACTACCCTAGCTAGCTGTATTATTTTAGTCTGGCTTTTTGAGGGGTTTCAGAGATAGAGATTTAGAGGCTAATCAGTCTCAGGGCAACAGTGTTCTTACTTTACTGCTAGAAAACATGGATATGTTTGCTGTTACCCTCTGGACAGCAGATTATTAGTATAGCTAGTAGGCAAGGTTATGTAACATTATTTAGTCCTAGCTGCTATGGTGGGTTTTAATTTAATTGATATTCACACGTTTGTTTTTGAGGTACAATTAATGTCATGTTATTGATGCCAAATTGCTATCCTTATTTGCACCTTCTGTATTCCAGAACCAATGGGTGTGCCTGAGTTATCACATATCAACTAAGTAAGCGGTTTCAACGTGTAACACTATTCTCCTGCTTTGGTCTGATTCAGTAATTGCAGGAAGTCCTGAAGAGCAGGAGTCTGTGAAGGGTTTTGTTCCAGCCCAGCTCTAACACCAACTTAAATAATCAACATGCCGAATCACAGTGATAGGCTATAATTTGTAATCAGGTATGGGCTGGAACAAAAGCTTATTAACACTCCTGCCATTCAAATCTGGAGCTGTCCATCTGTTTAAGTCATGATTCTGTACTCTGGGTACAATTGGGCAGGGGGTTATTGATATACAGTGCCTTGAGAAAGTATTCATACCCCTTGACTTATTTAACATTTTGTTGTGTTACAGCCTGAATTCAAAATTGATTAAAAATAAATGCATTCTCACCCATCTACACACAATACCCCATAATGACATAAATCTCTCATTTACATAAGTATTCACACCCGATTCAATATGTTAGAATCACCTTTGGCAGCGATTACAGCTGTGAGTCTTTCTGGGTAAGTCTCTAAAGCTGTCCACACCTGGATTGTGCAACATTTGCCCATTATTCTCCTCAAAATTCTTCATGCGCTGTCAAATTGTTTGTTGATCATTGCTAGACAGCCATTTTCAGATCTTGCCATAGATTTAAGAAGATTTAAGTAAAAAATTTAACTAGGCCACTCATTCAATGTTATCTTTATAAGCAACGACAGTGTATGTTTGGCCTTGTGTTTTAGGTTATTGTCCTGCTGAAAGGTGAATGTCTCTCAGTGTCTGTTGGAAAGCAGACAAACAGGTATTCCTCTAGGATTTTGCCTGTGCTTAGCTCTACTTCGTTTCTTTTTATCCCCCCAAAAAACTCCCAAGTCCTTGCCGATGACAAGCATACCCATAACATGATGCAGCCACTACCATGCTTGAAAATATGAAGAGCGGTACTCAGTGTTTTTTTGTGTTGGACTTGTCCCAAACATAACACTTTGTATTCCGGACTTAAAGTACATTTCTTTGCCACATTTTTTGCCGTTTTAATTTAGTGCCTTACTGCAAACAGGATGCATGTTTTGGAATATTGTTATTCTGTACAGGCTTCCTTCTTTCCACTGTGTCAATTAGATTAGTATTGTGGAGTAACTATACTGAACAAAAATGCCACATTAAAGATTCCAGTTACAGTTCATTTGGCCCTAATCTACGGATTTCACGACTGGGCAGGGGCGCCAATCAGAATGAGTTTTTCCCCACAAAAGGGCTTTATTACAGACACCCCCCCCTCAGACGATCCCGCAAGTGAAGAAGCCAGATGTGGAGGTCCTGGGCTGGCGTGGTAACACGTGGTCTGCGGTTGTGAGGCCGTACTGCCAAAATCTCTAAAATGATGAAGGCGGCTTATGGTAAACAAATTCAAACTCAATTCTCTGGCAACAGCTCTGGTGGACATTCCTGCAGTCAGCATGACAATTGCATGCTCCCTAAAAACTTGAGACTGTAGCATTGTGTTGTGTGACAAAACTGCACATTTTAGAGTGGCCTTTGTTGTCCCCAGCACAAGGTGCACCTGGGTAATGATCATGCTGTTTAATCAGCTTCTTGATATGCCCCACCTGTCAGGTGGATGAATTATCTTGCAAAGGATAAAATGCTCACTTACAGGGATGTAAACAAATTTGTTCACAACATTTGTGCATATGGAAAATGTCTGGGAACTTTTATTTCAGCTCATGAAACATGGGACCAACACTTTTCATGTTGTGTTTATATTTTTGTTCTGTGTACAATGTTGTTGATCCAACCTTCGTTTTCTATCTCAGCCATTAAACTTTGTAACTGTTTTAAAGTCACCATTGGCCTCATGGTGAAATCCCAGAGCGGTTTCCTTCCTCTCCAGCAACTGAGTTAAGAAGAACGCCTGTATCCTTGTAGTGACTGGGTGTATTGACACCCCATCCAAAGTGTAATTAATAACTTCACCATGCTCAAAGGGATATTCAATGTCTGCTCAACTGAGGGACCTTACAGATAATTGTATGTGTGGGGTACAGAGATGAGGTAATCATTCAAAATCATGTTAACCACCATTATTGCACACAGAGTGAGTCCATGCAACTTATGTGACTTGTTAAACACATTTCTACTCCTGAACTTATTTAGGCGTGTAAACACTTTCTGAAGGCACTGTATAATGCATGCTCCACTCTCAAGTTGAACTTTAACTTGTTGACTGATGCCATGGCGAGCAGGTCGAACCAGAAGCCAAGGCAGCACAGGTCCACAGTACATCTGCCCTGTCTGTCAGGTGAGTAGTATTGGTTGGTATTGTATGTGCCTTTAGGTTCCTTTCCATGTGTAGGCTATTGTACTGGCCTGTGTGGTACAGTCTTTCATATGTGGAGCAGTTTGTTGCATCGTATTACTTAGTTTATCACTTGTGTCAACTTTGATTTCAATCTAAGCCACAGATTGTTATCTTCCACCATTTTGTACTTGACCTTTAGAAGTGCAGACCCAAAGACATCCAAGCAGCACTTTGAGAGCAAGCATCCAATGGTCCCAGTACTGGTTGCTGTGCAGGCCTAAGTGACCACACACACTCAAATGGACATACAGCTGGGGTAAGATTCTTCCATCATTCACACAGTAGACATAGTGTAAACCACCATGTTGTCAACAAAATGCTCTCCTCAATGCTTAAGTTGTATTGTCTATGGCTCAATTTGTAGAAATGCTGTGATCACTCATCGTCTTTAATATTGTGATTCACAGACACACGAAGACCACGATTTAAAATGCTGCAACAGATGGAATAACGCAGCGGGACGGGCCAGATATTTATGACAACCTAAAAGGGGTGCAGAAGCACACCAGCACCCCATTTTATGTGTATTCCATAGCCAACCATCTCTTTAACTACACCTTATTCCACACTATGCCTTCTATGCCCCATGTTCCCTCAACTTCAGGCACTTTGGAACTCTCCATCTTATCTCTATAAACCCACCCTACCTTCACTTCTTCTTCTCCTGATTTGATAACATCTAGATTCAGCAACACATTTAAAAGTGCTGTTAAATTGACAAGAATGGTGTTATTATAGCTGCGTATTAGGCATGGCTTCTTTGTTGAGTCTGTCAAGTGTGTTTGTCGTTCCATTGAGAAACACTTTTTATATAAAACCTACCTTACACATCCAGGTTTTCCATTTGTAACTCACCCACCAAATCACAGTATGCTGTTTACATTGTGTTATTTGTGCTGGTCTAATTCCTCAAATGGAAATGAAGAATCTGTGCGTTCTCAGATAGTAATAATAGTGCTCTTCGATGTCCCAGGTTTGTGGCATTGATGAATAAATCATTCAATATTTACTTAAAAATCAGAGCTTTTACATGTTATGTATAAAAGGCATATGTGTGCATTGTTTACCATTTAGATTTCTTTAAAAACAATGTAATTGATGGAGTTCTGGTGTTTGACGTGATTGACTATGTGCATTCTTGTCAAATAAATATGCTTATTAATGCATGATTATGGACACATTCTGCAATTAGTTAATCTGGCTTTGAATCTGCAGCAGAACATGTCAACAAGTTGTTCTTCTGAATTGCTTTAATACAGCAGTGCATTCTGACACCATGAATTGAAAGATTTCACCTTGTTCATTTAGTTGCCAGAAATTATAAGGGATTAAATAAAGACCTCTACCGGCTGAAGGAGAAGAGGATCTGGTAAAATATGGGTATGAGACCATCTAATAAATGGCATATAAATTACTCTTCCACAATTTCCACGTGAGCGAGAATATTGGAAATTTAATCAAAGCCTATTGGATGATAAGTTGTTTTTAAATGTATAACTGACTTTTTCCGACATAATATAGGTATCACGTTATTGTATGGGGCACTTTTAAATGTGCCTTTAGACACCATGCAATTCAATAATCCTCTAAAACAAAAGCAATTTAGGTCAAAAGAGTCCATATTAACAAAGGAAATAGGACTAACAGTACAGATAGCAGTAAAAACTGTACCATTGAGGGACAGAATAAATTAGAGGAAAAACAAAGAGAAATGAAGGAACAGCAAGAAAGATCAAGTGTAATATATTATAAAAAAATTAAGTGAACTGGATGAAAGATGGGGGGAAATGTACCAAATTATTTTTTAAATCTTCAACATAGAAATGATACCAAAAATAATTTTCTGAAACTTATTACAAATGACGGAATCACCCATTATTCACCAAACAATATTTTGAAAAGAGGAAGCAAAGTACTTTAAGCATATGTTTTCGTTTCAATCTCCTCCATCTTACTAACCAAAGTTAATTGTATGGATTTTTTTTTCAATTAATCATGTAAAATTAACAGCTGTACAGAAAGACTCAAGTGAAGGCCAAATTACAGAGGAACTTTAAGTCTGGGAAAACTCCAGGTTTGGATTGCATAACAGTTGAGGTATACCAAGCCTTTTTTGTATGTACTCAGAGGACCATTATTAGCATGTTTTAACCACTCCTACAAAAATGGTAGATTATCAGATACTGATTTCATTATTACTGAAACAGGACGGAAGTGGTAAACATAAAATTGGAGGCCCCTTACACTTCAGTGTTGTGATGCAAAAAACGTGAGCAAAGTGCAAAGCGCATAGAATTAAAAAAGGTATTGTCGGATATTATTCATCCTAATCAGACAGGGTTTTTACATGGACAATACATTGAAGATAATACAAGACAAGTACTGGAAACAATAGAACAATATTAAAAATCTAGGAAACCAGGCCTGGTATTCATAGCGGACTTTGAAAAGGTTTTGGATAAAGTACTACTGGAATTTATATATACAAACCCATTCAGAAATTATTCAGACTCCTTGATTTTTTCCACATTGTTACGTTACAGCCTTATTCTAAAATGGATTAAATCGTTTTTCAGTCTGAGGCCCAGAGAGCTCTGGAGCAGGTTTTCATCAAGGATCTCTGTACTTTGCTCAGTTAATCTTTTCCTCGATCCTGGCTAGTCTCTCAGTCCCTGCCGCTGAAAAGCATGCCACCACCATGCATCACAGTAGGTATGGTATTAGCCTGGTGATGAGTGGTGCCTGGTTTCCTCCAGACATGACACTTGGCATTCAGGGCAAAGAGTTCAATCTTGGTTTCATCAGACCAGAGAGTCCTTTAGGTGCCTTTTGGCAAACTCCGAACGGGCTGTCGTGCCTTTTACTGAGGAGTGGCTTCCGTCTGGCCACTCAACCATAAAGGCCTGATTGATGGAGTGCTGCAGCAAAGGTTGTCCTTCTGAAAGGTTCTCCCATCTCCACAGAGGAACTCTGGAGCTCTGCCAGTGACCATTGGGTTCTTGGTCACCTCCCTGATTGGTCACCTCCCCCAATTGCTCAGTTTGGCTGGGTAGTCAGCTCTAGGAAGAGTCTCTTGGTGGTTCCAAACTTCTTCCATTTAAGAATGATGGAGGCCACTGTGTTCTTGGGGACCTTCAATGCTGCAGAAATGTTTTTGTACCCTTCCCCAGATCTGTGCCTCGACACAATCCTGTCTCTGAGCTCTATGGACAATTCCTTCAACGTCATGGCTTAGTTTTTTGCTCTGACATGCACTGTCAACTGTGGGACCTTCTATAGATTGGACATGATTGGAAAAGCACACACCTATCAATTGAATTTACCACAGGTGGACTCCAATCAAGTTGTAGAAACATCTCAAGGATGATCAATGGAAACAGGATGCACCTGAACTCAACTTCGAGTCTCATAGCAAAGGGTCTTAATACTTACTTTTATTTTTTATTAATTTGTAAAAATTTCCAAAAAACTGTTTTGGCTTTGTCATTATGGGGTATTGTGTGTAGATTGATGACAATTATACATTTTTATCATCAATTTTGGAATAACGCTGTAACGTAACAAAATGTGGAAAAAGTGAAGGGGTCTGAACACTTTTCGAATGCACTGTAAATGCCTGGAATATTTCACATTTTCGAGAATCTCTTATAAAATAGGTTAAAGTTATGTATAGTAACCCTAGGTGTAAAATAGTAAATAATGGCTACTTCTCAGAAAGTATTAAACTGTCAAGAGGAGTAAAACAAGTTTGTCCACTATCGGTATATCTATTTATTATGTCCATCAAAATGTTAGCTATTAAATACACATAGTTATCAGATGTTAATGCGAGTGTAGCGAAATGCAGTAATATCTAACAATTTCACAACTACCTTATACACACACAAGTGTAAAGGAATGAATAAGAATATGTACATACAAATATATGGATGAGCGATGGCCGAACGGCATAGGCAAGATGCAGTAGATGGTACAGAGTACAGTATATACATATAAGATGAGTAATGTAGGGTATGTAAACATTATATAAAGTGGCATTGTTTAAAGTGACTAGTGATACATTTATTACATCCAATTTTTAATTATGAAAGTGGCTAGAGATTTGAGTCAATATGTTGGCAGCAGCCACTCAATGTTAGCGATGGCTGTTTAACAGTCTGATGGCCTTGAGATAGAAGCTGTTTTTCAGTCTCTCAGTCCCAGCTTTGATGAACCTGTACTGACCTCGCCTTCTGGATGGTAGTAGCGTGAACAGGCAGTGGCTCGGGTGGTTGTTGTCCTTGATGATCTTTTGGCCTTTTTGTGACATTGGGTGGTGTAGGTGTCCTGGAGAGCAGGTAGTTTGCCCCCAGTGATGCGTTGTGCAGACCTCACTACTCTCTGGAGAGCCTTACGGTTGTGGGCGGAGCAGTTGCCGTACCAGGCGGTGATGCAGCCCGACTGGATGCTCTCGATTGTGCATCTGTAAAAGTTTGTGAGTGTTTTTGGTGACAAGCCAAATTTCTTCAGCCTCCTGAGGTTGAAGAAGCATTGTTGAGCCTTCTTCACCACGCTGTCTGTGTGGGTGGACCAGTCCAGATTGTCCGTGATGTGTACGCCGAGGAACGTAAAACTTTCCACCTTCTCCACTACTGTCCCGTCGATGTGGATAGGGAGGTGCTCCCTCTGCTGTTTCCTGAAGTCCACGATCATCTCCTTTGTTTTGTTGCTGTTGAGTGTGAAGTTATTTTCCTGACACCACACTCCGAGGGCCCTCACCTCCTCCCTGAAGGCCGTCTCGTCATTGTTGGTAATCAAGACTACCATTGTAGTGTCGTCTGCAAACTTGATGATTTAGTTGGAGGCGTGCATGGCCACGCAGTCATGGATGAACAGGGAGAATGAGGATCAGCGAGGTGGAGATGTTGTTTCCTACCCTCTCCACCTGGGGGCGGCCCATCAGAAAGTCCAGGACCCAGTTGCACAGGGCGGGATTGAGACCCAGGGTCTCGAGCTTAATGATGAGTTTGGAGGGTACTATGGTGTTAAATGCTGAGCTGTAGTCGATGAACAGCATTCTTACATAGGTATTCCTCTTGTCCAGATGGGTTAGGGCAGTGTGCAGTGTGATTGCGATTGCGTCGTCTGTGGACCTATGGGGGCGGTAAGCAAATTGGAGTGGGTCTAGGGTGTCAGGTAGGGTGGAGGTGATATGATCCTTGACTAGTCTCTCAAAGCACTTCATGATGACGGAAGTGAGTGTTATGGGGTGATACCCATTTAGCTCAGTTACCTTAGCTTTCTTGGGAACAGGAACTATGGTGGCCCTCTTGAAGCATGTGGAAACAGCAGACTGGGACAGGGACTGATTGAATATGTCCGTAAACACACCAACCAGCTGGTCTACGCATGCTCTGAGGATGCGGCTAGGGTTGCCGTCTGGGCCGGCAACCTTGCAGGGGTTAACACGGTTAAATGTTTTACTCACGTTGACTGCAGTGAAGGAGAGCCCGCAGGTTTTGGTAGCGGGCAGTGTCAGTGGCACTGTATTGTCCTCAAAGCGAGCAAAGAAGTTGTTTAGTTTGTCTGGGAACAAGACATCGGTGTCCTTGACGGGGCTGGTTTTCTTTTTGTAATCCGTGATTGAGTGTAGATCCTGGGGTAACCGAAAGGTTGCAAGTTCAAATCCCCAAGCTGACAAGGTACAAATCTGTCGTGCTGCCCCTGAACAAGGCAGTTAACCCACTGTTCCTAGGCCGTCATTGAAAATAAGAATGTGTTCTTAACCTGTCTGGGATAGGGGGCAGTATTTTCACGGCCGGATAAAAAACGTACCCGATTTAAACTGGTTACTACTCTTGCCCAGAAATGAGAATATGCATATTATTAGTAGATTTGGATAGAAAACACTCTAAAGTTTCTAAAACTGTTTGAATGATGTCTGTGAGTATAACAGAACTCATGGCAGGCAAAAACCTGAGAAAATTACAAGCAGGAAGTGGCCTGTCTGACAATTTGTAGTCCTTCTGTTGCATCTCTATCGAAATTACAGTATCTGTGCTGTTACGTGACACTTTCTAAGTTTTGGCTCTCTAAAGCCTTCAGAAAGTGGAATGACGCATCTCCTGTCTCTGGGCAGATAACAGCAGCAGAGTTTGTCAGTGGACTGCCTGGTGACAGATAGACTGGAGCTGCGTGTTCACAAGATCTCGCCATTTTTTTCTTTCACTCTTTGAATGAATACAACGTTGTCCGGTTGGAATATTATCGCTATTTTACGAGAAAAATAGCATAAAAATGTATTTTAAACAGCGTTTGACATGCTTCTAATTAAGGTAATGGAACATTTTGAATTTTTTTGTCACGAAATGGGCTCGCGCGTTACACTTTGGATAGTGACCTGAACGCACGAACAAAACGGAGGTATTTGGATATAACTATGGATTATTTGGAACCAAAACAACATGTTGTTGTTGTTGAAGTAGAAGTCCTGGGAGTGCATTCTGACGAAGAACAGCAAAGGTAATCCAATTTTGTGTCTGAGCTGTTGAATTGCGACTCTACTTTGTCTCTATACTGATGCTTAGCTTGTTTGATTGCCTTGTGGAGGGAATAGCTACACTGTTTGTATTCGGTAATGTTCCCGGTCGCCTTGCCATGATTAAAAGCAGTGGTACGCACGTTCAGTTTTACGTGAATGCTGCCATCAATCCACGGTTTCTGGAAGGGAAGGTTTTAATAGTCACTGTGGGTACAACATTACCGATGCACTTGCTAATAAACTCGCTCATCGAATCAGCGTAACGTAGTGTAGTCCATGTGATCGAAGCAATCTTGAAGCGTGGAATCAGATTGGTCGGACCAGCGTTAAACAGACCTGAGCACGGGGGTTTCCTGTTTTAGTTTCTGTCTATCGGCTGGGAGCAACAAAATGGAGTCATGGTCAGATTTGCCGAAAGGAGGGCGGGGAGGGCTTTGTATGTGTCGCAGTAATTTTTCCAGCCCGGGTCACGCATTCGATATGCTGATAAAATTTAGGGAGCCTTGTTTTCAGATTAGCCTTGTTAAAATCCCAGCTACAATAAATGCAGCCTCAGGATGTGGTTTCCAGTTTACATAGAGTCCAATGAAGATCTTTCAGGGCCGTCAAGGTGTCTGCTTGGGGGGGGGATATACACGGCTGTGATTATAAATCGAAGAGAATTCTCTTGGTAGATAATGCGGTCGGCATTTGATTGTCAGGAATTCTAGGTCCGGTGATCAAAAGGACTTGAGTTCCTGTATGTTGTTATGATCACACCACGACTCGTTAATCATAAGGCATACAACCCCGCCCTTCTTCTTACCAGAGAGATGTTTGTTTCTGTCAGCGCAATACGTGAAGAAACCGGGTGACTGTACCGACTCTGATAACGTATCCCGAGTGAGCCATGTCTCCGTGAAACAGAGAACTACATAAAAAAATCTAAATACTGCATAGTTTCCTAAGAACGTGAAGCCAAGCGACCATCTCTGTCGGCGCCAGATCCAACAATAATATCAAGGGGCTAGAAACCCAGGGTTTAAAAACAAAGGTGTCATTGTACGCGGATGATTCACGTTCTTTTAAATCCACAATTTGGATCCCTCCTCAGCCTACTTTTCTAACTTCTCTGGATTACAACCAAATTATGATAAAGTGTATATTTAAGTAATAAGGCCCAAGGGGGTGTGGTATTTGGCCAATATACCACAGCTAAGGGCTGTTCTTACGCACGATGCAACGCGGAGTTCCTGGATACAGCCCTTAGCCTTGGCCATATACCACAAACCCCAGAGGTGCCTTATTGCTATTATAAAAACTGGTTACCAACATAATTAGAGCAGTAAAAATAAATGCTTTGTCATACCAGTGGTATATGGTCTGATATACCACGGCTATCAGCATTCAGGGCTCCAACCACCCAGTTTATAATACGTATTGGTTTACAAAAAAAAAAATACTACTTTTACATTACTGTGTAGTTTACCAATAAAAATGGTTTGACAGTGATGTGGACATACTCAGTACTCATATCCCGAAATAAAGAAATTCTCACTACAATACATTTTAATAGAAAGTTTGCAAAAATAGTTAAGATCTTGCTACAATGGAAATTAAAAATACCTGTCTATTTGTGGGGGAAAAAGAATCACCCTGATTAACTCTTTAGTCACATCCCAGTTTACCTATTTGCTATGGCCTTGCCTACACCTAGCGACCAGCTTTTTTAATTATATGAGCAAAAAGGGTAAACTGAGTTTGTTTCTAGTAATCCCTCCTCCGTCAAACTTCTTCTTTGGACTTTATATGGAAGTTGGCAACCAACTTTAAGGCGCATTACCACCACCAACTGGACTGGAGTGTGGACCTCAGTTCATCTTTCAATCACCCACGTGGGTAACAACTAGAGGTCGACCGATTAATCGGAAAGGCCGATTTCAAGTTTTCATAACAATCGGTATTTTTAGACACCGATTTGCCGATTTTTTTTTTATACACCTTTATTTAACTAGGCAAGTCAGTTAAGAACACATTCTTATTTTCAATGACGGCCTAGGAACTGTGGGTTAACTGCCTTGTTCAGGGGCAGAACGACCGATTTTTACCTTGTCAGCTCGGGGATTCATTTTTGCAACCTTCCGGTTACTAGTCCAACGCTCTAACCACCTGCCTTACATTGCACTCCACGAGGAGACTGCGTGGCAGGCTGACTACCTGTTACGCGAGGGCAGCAAGAAGCCAAGGTAAGTTGCAAGCTAGCATTAAACTTATCTTATAAAAAACAATCTTAACATAATCACTAGTTAACTACACATGGTTGATGATATTGCTAGTTTATCTACCGTGTCCTGCGTTGCATATAATCGATGTGGTGCCTGTTAATTTCTCATTGAATCACAGCCTACTTCGACAAACGGGTGATGATTTAACAAGCGCATTTGCAAAAAAAAGCAGTCATTGCACCAATGTACCCAACCATAAACATCAATGCCTTTCTTTAAAATCAATACACAAGTATATATTTTTAAACCTGCATACTTAGTTAATATTGCCTGCTAACATGAATTTTTTATAACTTGGGAAATTGTGTCACTTCTCTTGCGTTCCGTGCAAGCAGTCAGGGTATATGCAGCAGTTTGGGCCACCTGGCTCATTGCGAACTGTGTGAAGTCCATTTATTCCTAACAAAGGCCGTAATTAATTATGACATAACATTGAAGGTTGTACAATGTAACAGCAATATTTAGACTTAGGGATTCCATCCGTTAGATAAAATACGTCACGGTTCCGTATTTCACTGAAAGAATAAGCATTTTGTTTTCGAAATTATAGTTTCCGGATTCAACCATTTTAATGACCAAAGGCTCGTATTTCTGTGTGTTATTATGTTATAATTAAGTCTATGATTTGATAGATCAGTCTGACTGAGCGATGGTAGGCACCAGCAGGCTCGTAAGCATTCATTCAAACAGCACTTTCCTGCGTTTGCCAGCAGCTCTTCGCAATGCTTCAAGCATTGTGCTGTTTATGACTTCAAGCTTATCAGCTCCTGAGATTAGGCTGGTGTAACCGATGTGAAATAGCTAGCTAGTTAGCGGGGTGCGTGCTAATAGCGTTTCAAACGTCACTCGCTCTGAGACTTGGAGTAGTTGTTCCCC
The DNA here is from genome assembly GCF_965601325.2 of Salmo salar. Classification (NCBI taxonomy): domain Eukaryota; kingdom Metazoa; phylum Chordata; class Actinopteri; order Salmoniformes; family Salmonidae; genus Salmo; species Salmo salar. Next base: position 70,293,280 of record NC_138305.1, read on the forward strand.
TTGCTCTGCATGGGTAACGCTGCTTCGACGGTGGCTGTTGTCGATGTGTTCGTGGTTCGAGCACAGGTAGGAGCGAGGAGAGGGACGGAAGCTATACTGTTACACTGGCAATACTAAAGTGCCTATAAGAACATCCAATAGTCAAAGGTATATGAAATACAAATCGTATAGAGAAATAGTCCTATAATTCCTATAATAACTACAACCTAAAACTTCTTACCTGGGAATATTGAAGACTCATGTTAAAAGGAACCACCAGCTTTCATATGTTCTCATGTTCTGAGCAAGGAACTTAAATGTTAGCTTTTTTACATGGCACATATTGCACTTTTACTTTCTTCTCCAACACTTTGTTTTTGCATTATTTAAACCAAATTGAACATGTTTCATTATTTATTTGAGGCTAAATTGATTTTATTGATTTATTTTAACTTAATATAATACGTTTTCATTCAGTATTGTTGTAATTGTCATTATTACAAATAAAAATATATACATTTCCTTTTTTTTCCTTCTTTTTTTTTTAAAATCAGCCGATTAATCCGTATCGGCTTTTTTTGGTCCTCCAATAATCGGTATCGGCGTTGAAAAATCATACTCGGTCGACCTCTAGTAAAAACCAATGAGAAGATGGGAGAGGCGGGACTTGCAGCGCATCAAGCGTCACAAATAGATCCAAGTTCTATTTTAGCGCCTGGCTACACAGACCCTCGTTGATGCGCGCACGAGCAGTGTTGACGCAATGATTGAATAACATGCATTTGCAATGCTCGTGCACGCGGCCAGTGTGGTCAGCATGTTATACTTAAATCCAAAATGGTTCTCTAGCAGATTAGTAAGAATGTCTTACCCCTTGTTCAAGAATGTCCTTTCCCCTTTATTCAAATTAATACCTCTCACTTTCGGTTCTTTGAAAATGAAACAAGCTCCAAAATATTGCTATTTTTAAAACAAGCCATAGAAAGTTGGTTGCAATTTCTGTTTAATCCAGCAGAAAAGACAGAACAAATAATACAACAAATATTATGGTTAAACTCAAATATAGTACTTGATCAATCATAAATAGGACTGGTGGAGTTGTCACACATGCAGCTAACATACATATAAAATATCTGCTCTCCCAAAATTACAACCAACTAATGGCAGCATTACTGCAAACATTGAAGAGGCAGAAGGTGGAAACAGGCTGGAGTGGAAGGGGGAAACAGTAAGGAATTTGTCTGTCAGACCTGCATTAAAAACCACAATTGGTTAAAGAAAATTGTGATAAACTATAACAGTTTTATACGGACAAACAAATTGACAGCTGTGTCATACAGATTGCAAAATAGTTGGGAAGAGATTTTTGAGGTACGGAATCCATGGCACTTGGTTTATGAACTGATAGGCAAAACGACGCCGGATTCAAAACGTAACATTTTTTTCCATTTAAATTACTATACAAAATTATTGCAACCAATAGAATGTTATATATATGGGGGATACAACCATCCCAACTCTGCAGACGTTGCTGCGAAGAGACAGAATTATGAGATCTTTTGTTTTGGTACTGTCCATATGTAGCTCGTTTTTGGTCACAGGTCCAGGATTGGCTGAAGAATTGCAACATTTACCTGGAGCCAACTCTGCAAATAGCACTGCTGGGTGATTTTAAAACACATAGGCAATCGATCAATAATATAATAATACTCTTAGCAAAAATCTGTATCTTTAATTTACAATCTGTATAAATTACGAGAACAGAAAGGTTCATAACTTTTGTGAAACATCACATCACAGTTGAAAAATATATGGTGCCAGGACAACAACATCTCCCTCAACGTGATCCAGACTGAGGAGATGATTGTGGACTAAAGGAAAAGGAGGACCGAGCACGCCCCATTCTCATCGACCGGGCTGTAGTGGAGCAGGTTGAGAGCTTCAAGTTCCTTGGTGTCCACGTCACCAACAAACTAACATGGTCCAAGCACACCAAGACAATCGTGAAGAGGGAATAACAAAACCTATTCCCCCTCAGGAGACTGAAAAGATTTGGCATGTGTCCTCGGATCCTCCAAAGTTTCTACAGCTGCACCATCGAGAGCATCCTGACTGGTTACATCACTGTCTGGTATGGCAACTGCTCGGCCTCCAACTGCAAGGCACTACAGAGGGTAGTACGTACGGCCCAGTACATCACTGAGGCCAAGCTTCCTGCCATCCTGGACCTCTATACCAGGCGGTGTCAGAGGAAGGCCCTAAAAATTGTCAAAGACTCCAGCCACCCTGGTTATAGACTGTTCTCTCTGCTAACGCACGGCAAGCGGTACCGGAGCGCCAAATCTAGGTCCAAGAGGCTTCTAAACAGCTTCTACCCTCAAGCCATAGGACTATTGAACAGATAATCAAATGGCTTACACAGACTACTTGCATTGTCTCGTCCCCCCCCCCCCCCCCCCCCCCTCCCCTTTACACTGCTGCTACTCTGTTATTATCTATACATAACTCACTTTAATAACTCTACCCACATGCATATAGTTCCTCAATTACCTCGACTAACCGGTGCCCCCACACATTGACTGCACCGGTACGCCCTGTATATATCCTCGCTCCTGTTATTTTTCTGCTGCTCTTTAATTATTTTTTACTTTATTTCTTTAGTTATTTTCTTAAAACTGCATTGTTGGTTAAGGGCTTGTAAGTAAGAATTTCACTAACGTCTACACCTGTTGTATTCGGAGCGTTTGACAAATAAAATTTGATTTTGATTTGAAACAGAAATAAAAATAAATGGATGGAGTTAAGAGATAGTTTGGAGAGGTTGAGTGGAGCTGAAGGATGGGACTAACAAGGTAACCAATGTAAAATATACTGTATCAGTAAAATGTATATAGGTTCAGAACTTATGTGAAACACCAGTCTCAACGTCAACAGTGAAGAGGCGACTCCGGGATGCTGGCATTCTAGGCAGAGTTGCAAAGAAAAAGCAATATCTCAGACTGGCCAATAAAAAGAAAAGATTAAGATGGGCAAAAGAACACTGACACTGGACAGAGGAACTCTGACTAGAAGGCCAGCCTCCCAGAGTCGCCTCTTCACTGTTGACGTTGAGACTGGTGTTTAGCAGGTACTATTTAATGAAGCTGCCAGTTGAGGACTTGTGAGGCTTCTGTTTCTCAAACTAGACACTAATGTACTTGTCCTCTTGCTCAGTTGTGCACCGGGCCTCCCACTCCTCTTTCTATTCTGGTTAGAGCCAGTTTGGCCTGTTCTGTGAAGGGAGTAGTACACAGTGTTGAACGAGATCTTCAGGTTCTTGGCAATTTCTCGCATGGAATAGCCTTCATTTCTCAGAACAAGAATAGACTGTCGAGTTTCAGAAGAAAGTTATTTGTTACTGGCCATTTTGAGCCTGTAATCGAACACACAAACGCTGATGCTACAGACTCAACTAAACTAAAGGAGGCCAGTTTTATTGCTTCTGTAATCAGCACAACAGTTTTCAGCTGTGCTAACATAATTGCAAAAGGGTTTTCTAATGATCAATTAGCCCTTTAAAATGATACACTTGGATTAGCTAACACAATGTGCCATTGGAACACAGGAGTGATGGTTGCTGATAATGGGCCTCTGTACGCCAAAGTAGATATTCCATAAAAGATCCAGGTACAATAGTCATTTACAACAATGTCTACACTGTATTTCTAATCAATTTTATTTTAATGGACAACAAAAAAATTGCTTTTCTTTAAAAAAAAAACAAGGACATGTCTAAGTGACCCCAAACTTTTGAACAGTAGTGTATATATTTTTTCAATCTACACACAATACCCCATAATGACAAAGTGAAACCAGGTTTTTAGAAAATGTTCAACGTTTATTAAAAATAAAAAAATACTTATTTACATAAGTATTCATACCCTTTGCTATGAGACTGGAAATTGAGCTCAGGTGCATTCTGTTTCCGTTGATCATCCTTGAGATGTTTCTACAACTTGATTGAAGTCCACTTGTGGTAAATTCAATTGACTGGACATGATTTGAAAAGGCACACACCTGTCTACATAAGGTCCCACAGTTGACAGTGCATGTCAGAGGACAAACCAAGCCATGAGGTCGTAGGAATTGTCCGTAGAGCTCCGAGATAGGATTGTGTTGAGGCACATATCTGAGGAAGGGTACCAAAAAAAGAAAGCCAAGTTAACTGAACTAAATGTCTATCGCCCTGTAGCACTCACTTCTGTCATCATGAAGTGCTTTGAGAGACTAGTCAAGGATCATATTACCTCTACCTTACCTGACACCCTAGACCCACTTCAATTTGCTTACCGCCCCAATAAATCCACAGACGATGCAATCGCCATCACACTGCACAATCCCATCTGGACAAGAGGAATACCTATGTAAGAATGCTGTTCATTGACTATAGCTTAGCATTCAACACCATAAAACCCTCCAAGCTCATCATTAAGCTCGAGACCTGGGTCTGAACACCGTCCTGTGCAACTGGGTCCTGGACTTCCTGACGGGCCGCCCCAGGTGGTGAAGGTAGGAAACAACACCTCCACTTTGCTGATCCTATACACAGGGGCTCCACAAGGGTGCATGCTCAGCCCCTTCCTGTACTCCCTGTTCACCCATGACTGCATGGCCACGCAAGCCTCCAACACAATCATCAAGTTTGCAGATGACAACAGTAGTACGACTGATTACCAACAATGACAAGACATCCTACAGGGAGGAGGTGAGGGCCCTGGGAGTGTGGTGCCAGGACAACAAGCTCAACAAAACAAAGGAGCTGATCGTGGACTTCAGGAAACAGCAGAGGGAGCACCCCTCTATCCACATCAAGGGGACCGCAGAGGAGAATCACTGACACATCACTGACAAACTGAAATGGTCCACCCACACAGACATTGTGGTGAAGAAGGTGCAACAGCACCTCTTCAACCTCAGGAGGCTGAAGAAATTTGGCTTGGCACCTAAAACCCTCAAACTTTTAGAGATGCACAATTGAGAGCATCCTGTCGGGCTGTATCACCGCCTGGGCTCTCCAGAAGGTGGTGAGGTCTGCCCAACGCATCACTGGGGGCAAACAACCTGCCCTCCAGGACACCTACACCACCCAATGTCACAGGAAGGCCAAAAAGATCATCAAGGACAACAACCACCCAAGCCACTGCCTGTTCACCCCGCTATCATTTAGAAGGCGAGGTCAGTACAGGTGCATCAAAGTTGGGACCTAGAGACTGAAAAACAGAATCCATCTCAAGGCCACCAGACTGTTAAATAGCCATCACTAGCACATTAGAGACTGCTGCCCTATATACATAGACTTGAAATCAATGGCCACTTTCATAATGTTTACATATTTTGCATTACTTATCTCATATGTATACACTGTATTCTATTCTACTGTATTTTAGTCTATGCCGCTCCGACATCGCTTGTCTAAATATTGATATATTCTTAATTCCATTCCTTTAGATGTGTATTGTGAAATTGTTAGATATTACGTCACTGTTGGAGCTAGAAACACAAGTATTTCGCTACACCCGCAACAACATCTGCTAAACGTGTATGTGACCAATAACATTTTATTTGATTAGAAGGGCCTTGGTCAGGGTGGTGACCAAAAACCCAATGGTCACTCTGACAGAGCTCTAGAGTTCTTCTGTGGAGACGGGAGAACCTTCCAGAAGGACAACCATCTCTACAGCACTCCACCAATCAGGCCTTTATGGTAGCAGCCAGACGGAAGCCAATTCTCATTAAGAAGACACATGACAGCCAGCTTGGAGTTTGCCAAAAGGCACCTAAAAGACAAACAAGATTCTCTGGTCTGATGAAACCAAGATTGAACTCTTTGGCCTGAATGCCAAGGGTCACATCTGGAGGAAATCTGGCACCATCCCTACGGTGAAGCATGGTGGCAGCATCATGTTTTACAGGATGTTTTTCAGCGGCAGGGACTGGGAAACTAGTCAGGATCGAGGAAACGACGAACCAAGCAAAGTACAGAGAGATCCTTGATGACAGATCCTTGCTCCAGAGCTCTCAGGACCTCAGACTGGGGCGAAGGTTCACCTTTCCGCAGGACAATGAACCTCTCTCAATGTCCTCAACTGGCCAAGCCAGAGCCCGGACTTGAATCCAATCGAACATCTCTGGAGAGACCTGAAAATAGCTGTGCAGCAACGCTCCCCATCCAACCTGACAGAGCTTGAGAGGATCTGCAGAGAAGAATGGGCGAAACTCCCCAAATACAGGTGTCCTAAGCTTGTAGCATCATACCCAAGAAGACGAGGCTGTAAATCGCTGCCAAAAAGACTTCAACAAAGTACTGAGTAAAGGGTCTGAATACTTATGTAAATGTGATTTCATTATTTATTTTTAGCAAAAATCTCTAAAAACCTGTGTTTCCTTTTCATTAATTAAGGGGGATTGTGTGTAGTTTGGGGGGGACAATTTTATAAATTTTAGAATAAGGCTGTAACAAAATGAGGAAAAAGCCAAGGGGTCTGAATACTTTCCGAATGCACTGTATATGTTGATAATATCTAGGTAGGTAGCTAGCTATATAGCTTCTTTACAAAAAACTAGCCTAGTACTCATGGCACAAATACCAAACTGCTACTAGGATAGTTCTGTACAAGACAAGTCCAAATTCATACAAATATTAGTTAAATAAAATATGTAACAGTAGATTAATGGGATCAAGGTAGCTAATAGACGTCAGCAATGGTGTCAGCGGGCGATGAGTTGCAAGATGCTAATTAGAATTTTCTACTAATAGTAAATAGAGCCTAATAAGTCACTTTGTCTGAAAGATTTACACTTATCAAAACATCACGCCAGGCTAAGCCTAAAATTGAAGATGCACTATGCAGAAATCGCTCCGCCATTTCCTGGTTGATATGTTATTAGTTTGCCTAATTTCAGTTTATGACAAAACAAGTTTAGTATAGAGAATAATTGCACCATCTAAACCATTGTGAAATACATTTTCCATAAGCAAAATATTGTATTTTCAGCTGCTTGACACTGGTGTTCAAAACCAAAAGTTAAAAAAACACAAGAACAAAACATAAGCACTGGAAGCATAGAAATAGCACACATGGAACAGATCTAGCGTTTCTTAGACTTGCTTTGAATGAGAATGACAGCTATTTAACTCACATTTCTATGCGAATTTGGATACATATTGCAGCTTTAAATGGTGAATAAACGATTGGAACCATTTCAGTGTTTGACCGCTAGGTTTTATGGGTATTATGACACGACCACTGCGGGGCTCAATTTACATATTTTTTTTAGATTTGGTTCTCAAAAAGAAAACTATTTAAAACTAGCTTGATAGCCAAGCAGAGTATATAGTTGGTGTTATTATGGATAGCAGTATAACAAAAAAAGTGAAGGGGCGTGGGGGCATATTTATCTACCATACCAACCATCCATTATTAATACAAAACCAAAAAGAACACAGTTGGACACTAATTTACTACCATACTAGCTATAGTAGCGGTAGCTAGCTTACTGACCTATGCACAGTCCAGGGTCAAGCAGCCATACCGCGTGACTTTTTTAAAAGTGTAAATTAATTTGGCTACTTTGCATCTAACATTCTGTTGTTGTAAGATATCATTGCATACGTTAATCTAACGAGAATTGTTTCAAACAATACCTTTCTGGTTATCCAGCTGTGTCCTATCATAAGACGAAGCCTACACAACCTTCCATTTTCTCTTCTCCTCCACTGTGAGTTTTGTTCTCGCTCACGCGGTTGAAATAAATCTGTCGCGAGAAGTTTGATGTACACCGGATATATGGACGCACAGTGCTCGCGAGGTGAATTGATGGCGCAGGTGTGAGAGGTTAAATGTTTTTATTCTCACATATTTCAGTGATACTTCTATATAAACCCTACATGGAGAGCAGATGCAACTTATGACAAACACTTTGCAAGAGGCTCAAGAGTATAGCTACAAAAAAAAGCAAGTTAGTACAAAATCTGCCTTCTCTGCTTAAACAGTAGCCTACCAAGAAGTCCCAATCCTCCTTCCATTTGCCCTTAAATGCCACAATTCCTTACTTTGAATTTGTGCACACCAACAAATTACTAATTACATTTACTACATTAAAGCAAAGCGTGTCATGTCTACTTAGCCAAACCAGTTCCCAGTTGTCCAGCAGGTGGCAACAAAGCCCACTTATGCCAATAAAATACTTTAAAAAAAAACATTGGTCAGACCTGTTTAATTTTTTTTCTTAAAGACATTAACAATCCATTTACTATATGTACAATATGTAAACAAGAGAATATATGACAAAGGGGTAAATAAACATGCTCAGAATAATATACAGTCAGTCACTTTTGTTGTTTCCTTTACCCTCCAAAAACACTATCATGGTCGAAAGCAATTCTGGAGTAGGCTTATATTGTTAATGAATAACCAAACCATCGAAGGTTGATGAGACAAATAGTTCTGACAGAATCTGAACAGAGAGTCCAGGTGACATTCATATAAAGTCTTACAATGCATTTAAATAAAAACGATTTCCAGAGCCGAGCCGTTTCAAAACATTTGGAAAGTGATTTTCATTCACAAACAGTACTTAAAAAAAAAAAAAATCTCATATGCTTGTCATAGCACTATAAATATTGTCCATGTGTCTTATTACAAAAACTTTGTACAGTTTTAACCTTTTTATAGTTTTTATACATCACAGTTTATTAAAATCTATGTATACACTGAGGAACTACGATATATAATGAGTATGAAACAATAACATACACACAGGGGGTGATAACCAACTTAATGCTATCCCTTTGAATGAAATGTCTGTGTATACTGTTTATGGATTTTCAAATACACCCCTGTCAACTCCTTACAAAATAATGAAACTTTTAAACCGCATTGACAACACCTTTTAAACCACATTAACAATGTAGAATCATTTACATTTTAGATTGTTTGCGTGTCCCAAAAAGGGCTGGCACAGTAATGTGCTCGGTTTCACTTCTGGTGGCAAATAACTATAAAGACTTGTGGTATATTTTAAAGAGCAGCATCACAGGTTTCAAGTTTAAGATTGTTGTAAAAACACACAAAACATTGACGTCTGATGTTTTGATGCACTTTCCTGTAGATAACTAGCGTTAGGATAGATGGTAAGAGGGATATAAAAATAGGACGAAAAAAGGAAGGAAAGAGTTCAAATGTATACAGACTGAAGTTTGATATCCAGGTGAACTACAGTCACAAGGGCAAGGTAAGTGAATCCTCCAGTCTAGCATATAGACCTTGAGGAGGATGAAGGATGGCTTAAAACATTGGATCACGAGGCAGACGTTGAACACAACAAGGGACAGGGGATGAGTCAGCTGAATCACAAGAGGAGCAGGCCTTTATGCAAGGAGTGTCCTTGGCGTTTTAAAGCCCTAAGCCTGGCTAGGAGAGGGTGAGGGTGTCTGGTGGTTTTGATACCTCTGTGGTCTTTCATACGGAGATTCGCTGCACATTCCCAGATTAGTTGGTCGCAAAAAGGCTTGGTTTATTGGATCTGTCTCTTTGCAACAGATACATACATTTTACAGACTGCAGGATTGTAGAGTAAAAATGTGTGTGTGCAGTGTAGTGGTTAGGGCACAGTAACACTGGCACTGTCCTTGCTCTTGTCCACACCGCAAGTAGGAGAGGGGCCTTTGTCTGTGGCGGCAGATCCTGTACCAGAAGGGGTCTGGGCGCTGGAGGAGTGACCTGGTGGTTTGGCTGAAGGGTCAGCGGTAGACTCCGCCTCTGGTTCCTGCTGAGAAGCTGTTGCTGTAGGAACAGAGAGAGGCAGACATGAAACATAAGTTCAGTTAGTAAAATAAAATACAGAGAGAGAGCTAAAGAGTGTGTAATGTGTATGGCATGTTGGTGCCTGAAGTTTTAGTGCACAGGCACTTCCTTCTATGCATTCGTGCAAATTACGTTGTTTGTGTATGTAATACCTGACTGTGTGCAGGACTTCATGTGTTCTGGCCAGTGGGCTTGCTGGCAGGGGTAGTCACAGTAGCTGGTGTTCCAGCAGCAGTAGAATATGGCCTCCTTCCTGCAGTTGGCACACCACTGCTTTTTCTTGGTGTCATCCACTGCCTGCTGTTTCTCCACCTCCATCTGCTTCTTCACCTCTGCCACCAGACGCTCCCTCTCCTGCTCCAGACTCTGTCTCATCTCCGCCATAGTCAGTTCTACAGAACACACAAAGACATTTAGAAAACGTACTAATATAATTCACATTATATTGAAATAATGAATTATTAATATAAATGTAACATGCATTAAAATGTATACGATGCATGTTTTATGATTACAACACAGGAATTGAATGAGTATATTATACATACAGCTATAATGTACACACTTGCATTATTAAGATGTCAAAAAACACAGATATGAAGCCCATCTCATACACACATGAATTGGCTGACACAGACTGGTTGGCTGAAGTCATGCGTTTTGATTCTGTACGGTCAGATTGCGAGCAACAATGACAAGAACCTGCCATGTGGGGAATTGTAGGTGGCTTTCAGCTAGTTTTATCTTGTTGTTGATACCATGTCTTGTTTTGAGGTGCCTTGACTGATTTCATGGCAATGCTAATATGGCTCAAATTTACTAGCCAGCTAACCAACCAACAACTCTAACAATGTACAGTACCGGCCCGCCACAAGGAATCGCTAGAGCAAGGAAATCCTGTCCGGCCAAACCCTCCCCTAACCCGGACGAAGCTGGGTCAATTGTGCGCCGCCTCATGGGTCTCCCGGTCATGGCCGGCTGTGACACAGCCTAGGATCGAACCCAGGTCTGTAGTGATGCCTCAAGCACTGCGATGCAGCGCCTTAGACTGCTGCGCCACTCGGGAGGCCCCAACCTTGTCTGTTTTGCCCCATTGTTGCACACACACACAACGCTTTTGTTGCTAAACAACCAACCAGTCTATAGACAAACATATTTACATATTTATATACATATAATGATACCAACCTAAAAGAGGTGCATATTTTTAAGGAACAAGTGGAACAAACCAAGATTGTGCTTCATCTCTGAGAGCTCTTGCTGATGTAGCCACTGAAGTTTCTCAATCTCTATCCTCAGCCGCCGGATCTGTGCAAAAATATTCAACAGTTGTCACAAAGCAGTGAGACAGGGGAGAGAGAGGTTTACATATTTTATGGACTCAATCAAAAGTCTGTTCACCGTAGCCCTCACCTCTGCGATTGTGTTTCCTGAAGTGCTTTTGGAAAGGTCGTTGTAGATTTCTGTCATCGTTCCTTTTATCGTTTCCATCATCTGAAAAGTTCCAGTGAGATTATTACAACTCACAGATTGATGTCAGACAGGTAACTTTCCAGATCAATGAAACACAAATATCATCTGTGAATCTATAAACTTTCCCCTGTAAAGTATATTCATTCTGTGTGAAGCAGGCATATAGCATCTTGCTGACTCACTTTGTTGGTATACTTTGCTATGTCAGCTGCCACATCTGCTGAAGCTATGGGGATCTGAAAGTCTCCTGCCAGGTAAGACGAGGAGGAGGAGGCACCAGAGGTGACCAAGGTGACTGATGAGGTGGAGGTCTGGGAACCATCTTTCTGCTGTACGGCTGCAAAACACAGAAGGGGGAAAAGGAATGAAAAAAAACATTCAATAGCTCATATTAACTAAGATGAGATGAATGTGTGTATAGAATTTGGGGAGTTGTGAGTTTCTATGTACCTTTTGCTGCTTGTCTGGTCTGGTAGCGCATACTGGAAGATGCCGGCAACTGCTGCTGTGACTGGAGTTGCTGTGGGCTGCGTGTCTGTGCCTGGGTCTGCGCCGGCGCCTGGACCGGAACAGGAACCTGTGTTTGTGTTGGCGTAGACGGCTGCTCCTCCTGCTGCTGCTGCCGCTGCACCTTCTGCATGTGCCACTTCTGGGACGACGTCTGGAACTTGTTGGCCGGGTTCCACACCACCGTACGCTGCACTGCCTGAGCCGTCTCTTTGGGCAGCAGAGGGCGCTGTTTCTTCACTGCCGAGGCGACGGCTGCGGAGGAGAGGGCAGGGGCAGAGGTGGGGGCTGGAGAGGGGGTGGTGCTGAGGGCCGTGTTGGGCTGACCAGAGCCTGTGCTGGAGGACAGGTTGAGAGGAGGGTTGATGAGTGGCTGACTGGGGTCTTTGAGGTTGGACAAAATGGCAGAGGCTGGAGAGGGTGTCACTGCGGCAGGGAATTTGCCTGGTCGGAGAAGAAATGACATTGATTAAATAACAGAACAATCACGTGTTTTCCTCCTTACTGCTGAGCCTTTAGGCCTCAGTCTTTTACAAATGTCTGATACAAAGCAACTAGGGTGCACAAATCAAATGAAACAAGACAATAACTGAACCCTCACCTTCCAGCTTGGTGCCAAGGGGCTCCTTCGTGGCCTTAGCAACTACAGCCCCTGGCTCCCTCCTGGCCTTACGGTCGCGACCCCCCTGCTCATCCCCCAGGTCAATAACCAGCTCCCTCTCCGAGTCGGAGTCCTGGTCTGGGCCAGCAAGGGCCCGGGGTGCGCCTGTCCTCCCCTCCTCTGGGGCCTTGGGCATGTCTGTTGGGGGCTGAGTCTGGGGCGTCCTGGGCTTCTCCTGGGAGTCTCTCTCCGGGCCATTGATGCCCAGTCTGTCTTTGAGCAGGGCTTCAGAGTTTTTTTTATCCCTGGTCTCTGTGACTGCCTCCTTGTCCTCTCCCTGTGTGCTCGCCTTGGGCCTCTTCCTTGACTCCCTCTCTGCTTTGTCCTTGTCGTCATGGGCGGCGCTCTTCCGTCTGTGCTCCTCATCGCTAAGGTACTCGCTGTCGCTGGAGTCAGACTTTTCGGAATCCTCTGAGTCACTGTGTTCCACACCCTTATACACGTCCTCAGAGATCCCATCAATACCTGCACAAGGACAAAGAAACAATACATAGTGTTTTTCTTTATTTTTACATTGTAGAATAATAGTAAAGACATCAAAACTATGAAATAACACATATGGAATCAAAAAAGTCTTAAATAAATCAAAATATATTTAATATTTTAGATTCTTCAAAGTAGCCACCCTTTGCCTTGATGACAGCTTTGCACATTCTTGGCATTCTCTCAACTAGCTTCGTGAGGTAGTCACCTGGAATGCATTTCAATTAACAGTTGTTTCTTGTTAAAAGTTCATTTGTGGAATGTATCTTCTTATTGCGTTTGAGCCAATCAGTTGTGTTGTGACAAGGTAGGGGTGGTATACAGAAGATAGTCCTATTTGGTAAAAGTCCATATTATGGCAAGAATAAGCTCAAATAAGCAAAGAGAAATGACAATCCAACATTACTTTAAGACATGAAGGTTAATCAATCCGTAAAACATTTCAAGAACTTTGAAAGTTTCTTCAAGTACAGTCGCAAAAAACATCAAGCGCTGTGATGAAACTGGCTCTCATGAGGACCGCCACGGGAAAGGAAAACCCAGAGTTACCTCTGCTGCAGAGGATAAGTTCATTAGAGTTACCAGCCTCAGAAATTGTAGCCCAAATAAATGCTTCACAGAGTTCACCTAACAGACATCTCAACAACTGTTCAGAGGAGACTGCGTGAATCAGGCCTACATGGTCGAATTTCTGCAAAGAAACCCCTACTAGACAACAATAAGAAGAAGAGACTTGCTTGGGCCAAGAAACATGAGCAATGGACATTAGACTGGTGGAAATCTGTCCTTTGGTCTGATGAGCCCAAATTTGAGATTTTTGGTTCCAACCACCATGTCTTTGTGAGACGCAGAGTAAGTCAATGGATGATCTCTGCATGTGTGGTTCTCACCATGAAGCATGGAGGTGGTGGTGTGATGGTACTTTGCTGGTGACACTGCCTGTAATTTATTTAGAATTCAAGGCACACTTAACCAGCATGGTTACCACAGCATTCTGCAGCGATACGCCATCCCATCTGGTTTGCACTTAGTGGGACTATAATTTGTTTTTCAACAGGACAATGAACCAACACACCTCCAGGATGTGTAAGGGCTATTTGACCAAGAAGGAAAGTAATGGAGTGCTGCATCAGATGACCTGGTCCCCACAATCACCCAACCTCAACCCAATTGAGATAGTTTGGTATAAGTTGGACTGCAAAGTTAAGGAAAAGCAGCCAACAATTACTCAGCATATGTGGGAACTTCTTAAAGACTGTTGGAAAATCATTCCAGTTGAAGCTGGTTGAGAGAATGCCAAGAATGTGCAAAGCTGTCATCAAAGCAAAGGGTGGTTATTTTGAAGAATCTGAAATATATTTTGATTAACACTTTTTTGGTTACTACATGATTTCATATGTGTTATTTTATAGTTTTGATGTCTTCACTATTATTCTACAATGTAATAAATAGTAAAAATAAAGAAAAACCCTTGAATGAGTAGGCGTGTCCAAACTTTTGACTGGTATGTATGTATCATATGTCATGAGCGTATCATTTATAGGCCTTGAGACACAATTCATGAATGGTTTGCGAGTGTACCTAGTTGGGCCTTGCAGCTCTCGATGGTCTTATCCAGGCTCCTGATTGGTCTCTTGGGGGTGGTGGTGAGGAGTGATGACCCCTGTTGTTGTTGTTGTTGTTGTTGCTGCTGCTGCTGTACTGCCTCACTGAGCTCCTTCAGGTCCATCTCAGCCTTCACACGATCTATGGCAAATGACACTCAAACTCAACACACAACCGAAACGCACAGCACAAGACAAGGTGCTACAGGAGGAGGGGAGGTTAGATGGGACCCACCCAGGTTGAGGTTGAGGATGCTGCCTGTGCCCGGGGCCCTCTCCTGCTTTGGCACCAGACCAGGGGAGAATGGCTTGGGGCTGCCCGTCAAGCTGCCTGCATGGCCCATCTTCACTGACGCAGGGGACGCTGTGGCCAGAACACATAACACTTTAACCGCCACAAATGGTTTGAGTCTTGATCCCAACCCATGTTTTGACTGTGACTATTCTGTAGATAATACCCGTGTTAGTTAGTCGTATGACGTGTTACAGAGTCAGGAGCATGTTAATTACCGGTGTAGTCCATAGACTCCTCCCCAGCACTGTAGTGGAATGGGGGGTTCCTGGGTCCTCTCTCCATCCCATCCTGCTCCACGTCAGATCCCGTGTGTACAGAGGAGTTGGTGCTCATGGGAGAACGAGGCATGTCCGTCAGAGAGATCCTCCGCCCCATCCCGCTCGACAGAGAGCTCTTGCCCAGGACCATCTTGGGAGATGCGGTCATGTCGAAGTTGAAGCGCATCTTGTCGGGTTTCTCCATCTTCACGGCCCCTGCCCCGGGGTTGGCTGGATCCAGCAGCATCTGGAGCTGGTTGTTGGGCGTGAAGGGGGTGCGGAAGGGGGCGTAGTTAAACACACCAAACTTCTTGCGGATGTTCTCCACGTAGACCTCCATCTCCTGCATGGCGCTGTTGAAGATGCTCTTGGTCTTCTTCACAGAGAAGGGAATCTCCTTGGACATGAGGTAACAGTTGTTGATGGGAACCCACGCCCTACGGGAGAAAAAAACCCCAGAAAGACTTGTTAGGAGTAGGATAAGCATAGCACTATGACTCACTTCAGAGGAGTCCAAGTAGAAACGATGAAAAGTCCCTTCCCATCCACAACTTTCATCCAACAGCAAGACTCACCTGTCATGCTGTCCGAAGAAGCGTGCGTCCACCTGTCCGTCTTTCTCCCGCAGTGCTTTGGCTGGCCAGAAGGGGAAGCCCTTCAGCTTGGCCCACACCAGGGGGTGGGTATGACCCTAAGAGGGGAGGCAGACCAGGGGAAATGTCCGATAAGACAGCATAAAAACAGAAGGTGGAATAAGATTCGCAAAGACTTTCCTGTGCTCTAAAGAGTGTTTTTGAGATTTTAAATATGACATTTAGGCTGGTCTACATTTGTCTTCGGGACAAACCTAATTGTGACCCCAAGTCACATAGTATGTGGAAGGACAAAAAGTTACATTTACATCTATTAAAAATGTTCATTGCAAAAGAAGGTGAGGAAACGTTTGTCTTACACATGGCTCGCAAAACCAGTTGTCCCTCTTTTGGCACGAGGACAGGTAGCACTCTGGACAGACCTCGATTTCATTCATCTGAAACAGACAGCAGTTTCCACATCACTGAAATGGCCATTTTACACATGGAAGGGAGAAAACAAAACACAACCCAGGCTGGCATTTCAGTCATCGTGTAAAAATGACTCACTTCATGTTCACAGATCTTCACAACGACCTTTGCTGTTGCTGTTAGTTTGTGATTACCTGCAACAAAACCAAAAGACAGAAAACCATGTTCGTAAAAGCCAAGTTGTTCATCTCCAAAACAAGTAGCAGTACAGAAAGGAAACGGTGTTAAGCAGGTGTTTGTGACCTACCACCATTGTAGATGATGCAGTTGTGCAATATCCATTTCATGTCAGCCAAGAAGGCTTCCGTGCAGCCATACATTTTCTTTTTCATATTCTACAAATATAGCAGAGAAAAATGTACATCATTAGAAAGAAACATTTAGACTTCAGTTGAATTCACTTATGGCTCTAGATTAAAGCGCCTGCGAAATGACAAATGGGAATGTAACGGTACCTTCTCCAGTGTTGCGAGGTCCATAGCATGGAATATGTACTCGGCATAGTCAGGGTGCTGCTCCAGAGACACAGGCTTCCAGAAGGGCTCAGTCTGCCCAGAGAGGAAACAGTCACAGGCATCAGTTCTCATAAACACACCATTCAACCAAAAGCCCTCTCTGGCTCACAGTGGGCACCTGGAGAATGTCAAAAGGACTATCAATGTCAATGAACGACTCGGTACTGGTACTCCCTGTATATAGCCATGTTATTTTTACTAGCTATTGTTATTCGTTATTCACTGTGTACTTATTCCTTGTGTCACTATTTCAACAACAACAAAATTGTATCTTTAACTCTGCATTGTTGGAAAAGGACACGTAAGTAAGCATTTCACTGTTAGTCTACACTGGTTGTTCACAAAGAATGTGACAAATAAAATGTGATTTAAAAACATGATTTGAACTTACCCCTGGCTGTTTCATCTTCTGGAGGGCAAACTTCAGCAGGTATGAGAGCTGATCTATCGTTAGCATGGTCATGGCTTTGCTCTGTGTCTCTATGCACTCTGCTACTGTGATTTTCTGGAAACATTTTAAAAAGTCAGGGCAAAGTACCAATGACAAACAGTAGCTGGTAATACCAAAAGGGATACTATACCAAGCACAGGGACTGGGCTAACCCACAACCACTCACAGCAGTCTGCTGGGCTGGCTATTAACTATGCATCTGTGTTATGATCTATAGGAGACAGAAGTACTAGTCCTCATAGCAGCGAAATCCATCCAGAGAGGGAAGATATAGATCCTGCCCACTTTATGTTTGCCATCCAAACAGGCTTGGGCTCGATTCCATTTCAATTCGAGACTTAAAATGTGCCATGTGTATTATCCTTACTATAGAATAATACACTATGAAAGTGACATGTCATTTTCCAGGAAGAAGCTTTGTAGTTTTTGAACTTTTGTAGGCTTTTTGAATGGTCTTCAAATGGAGAAAAACATAGCGCAATGGTCTTCCGCGCAATAATTGGCAGAAGTAAACTCATCCACAAACTCAAATATTATTTTATACATATCTTAAAATGACCGCGTTTTCACGAATTTGATGATATCATCGTCAAGCCCACTCAAAAGGTTAGGGAACTGACCCCGGAAGTATGGGTATAAGGATTTTTACATTATTTACTTGAAATTAAGAATTGAAATTGGCCCAAGCCTGCCTCCAACCCCATCACCTGACACCAAAAGAGCAAGCGGATATTAAGCTAGTGGTAAAGCGAAAATGTACCCGGGAACACTCCCACACAACATGCGCACGTATATACACCTACACACCCACGGCACACACACACAAGCGAGTACCTCACACTCTGGACAGAACCAGTCACCCTCGGGCTCTGCTGGCAGTTTGAGGCACTTGGCATGGTACACCCTCGGGCAGAGCTCACAGCAGAGCACCTGGCCCTCGCGGTGGCACAGCCAGCAGTAGAAGTCATTCCTGCCGTCCTGCGGTACAACATCAACAGGGTCTGTGGTGAGTGATGGCTGCTTCACATAGTAAAAGGGACCATGTCTTAGCTCTGACTGAAATGCGGCAAGAGAAACAGGGGGCGGGTTTCAAAACACACGCAGAAAACAAACACAAAAAGGTGCAGTGCAACAGAACACAGAGAGAAATACACAGTGGCAAGTAAGGCAGGGTAATAAGCAAGCAGGCACCAAAACACAAGACTGTTTTGGTTGGTCTCGTCAATATCAATGTAGGTCTGTCTATAAGATAGTAATGCCGTTGTTCTTTATCTATAACAGAAGTTTGTGTCATCTGTTTATGTCGTCACCGACTAAGTGCAATTTGATTGGTGACTTTACCTGGTGGACCAATAATCAGTCTTGTGTTGGATATCATGATTGACACCTCATTAACCCACATCAGCCAATCAGTGAACAAGACAATACTAGTCAGCACATATCTATGTCACTGTTCAGAACATGCAACTTTTTCATTTGTCAGCGGAACTGAATTCAAAGGTTTTGGCTTGGGGTTTAATTGTGACATGCATGTAAAACAAAGCATTCACAACAAATAGGTATAAATGTGCAAAAATATAAAATATTTGGCAAGCATACAATAATATGCATTAATATCAATTATTTCCAAAAATGCTGTTTAGGTTTAGAAAAGTAATTAAGTTATTCCACTCTATAAACAGTTATGATTACCAATCATCAGAGCAATTATTTTAACATTTAATCATCAATACATGATACACAAACATGTATGTTTTTGATATGAACTAATGCATCGATAGAACATACAGCAGTGTCTTTCATATAAACCTGGGGGCATAATAAGTTGTGAACAGACGCTAGGGCTGTGCGATAACACCTAAAACTGCTATCTAAATGTTTTATAACTTATGGGCGATTCACAAAATATATCTAGATTTTTTTTTAAATGTTTTCTCTAAATAAGCTTTGTTGTACAATTTAAAGATCAAATACACTGCATTTAAAAACAGCCATCAATAATCTATTGAATTCAGAGCTTGTTAAATTATACCAAGGCTGAATATATTCCTTCCACAACCACAAGACCCAGTAATAATTGTATTAAAATAGTTAATACATCACAGATCTGGCTTTCAGGTCTGTCTAGAAAAATGCCATTTTTGTTACAAATTTAAAATCAGAACCATGCATAATGCACATTCACTAATAATGTAGCAGGCTTTGTAGAAAATTGACACCGGTCTCATGAACAAACTCCCATGTACAAGCCCACGTGCTAGTGAGTAGGCAGCAAATACTTATATTTCAAGTTTAGCCAAATTGGATCTAGGTATAATTTCACAGGCTCTGAATTCAGCTAAAAAGGCAAAACAGTTGAATTGTTATGAACCCAAGCTTCTGTCTGTCTCCAACTGTTTGAACAGCATGAGTGGCCCTACCTTATTTCTCAGAATAACAACAAGTTACCAATTCCTTATTGCACATTTATAGAAACACAGACTAAACGGCTAGTATAAAGAATCTTTATTTGACTAAAATGTTGCTAGCAATATGTGGTACCGTAATGCGCGCGCGACAAACTGAGCATTCATTTTCCAGAATGAATGTTCATTAGTACATCCGTTTTAGTAGTGTCTGACTGTTTCAACTCCTCAAATTTCGAGCAAACAGTGTATGGTTCGAAAGGTTAACTTCTCCTCCATTAGAGTAAAATAATGTCTTAATGTGTTTCGGTGTCCATATAACTGATTCTGTTGGACCAAAGGGCTCCCGAGTGGCACAGCGGTCTAAGGCGCTGCATCTCAGTGCTTGAGGCGTCACTACAGACCCTGGTTCGATTCCAGGCTGTATCACAACCGGCTGTGATTGGGAGTCCCATAGGGTGGGGCACAATTGGCCCAGCGTCATCCGAGTTAGGGTTTGGCCGGGGTAGGCAGTCATTGTAATTAAGAACTTTTTCTTAACTGACTTGCCTAGTTAAATAAAAAATAAAAAAAATGCAAATAGCACTTTGAAACCGTTTGTCAGAGTGGAAGAAGTGATCTCTCATCTTTGTTGTAGTGAGTGGTAGGGGAGGGGCTTGGGAGAAAGAGGCAAAGCGAGAGGTATCACTCTTGCCTAAATCTGTCCAAAACAAGCCCAATGCGTTTCTATGCGCTTATTTTAAACCTAACTTGTCGCCTGCCTTCCCACCTTTGGAACAACGACTCCCATTGTTAGGGCAGAGACATGAGCATCTCGTTATTATATACAGATTTCTGGTGTAAATGGGAAGGTGTACAGCACAGAAGGAGCGAATGAGACGAGACTAAAAAGACAACATGAGAACAAGCGGACATAAAACGCTCAGAAAAATATAAATCGCCCAGCCCTAACAGGCGCATACACACACACACACACACCACTGCGCACACACACATCTGCGCACACACACACACGCACGCACACACCCCCCCCCCCCCACCTGGTCTTTGTTGTTGCTATGGACGGCTCCAGGTTTCTTCTTCTTCTTCAGGGGGCTGGGGGAGGTGTCTGAGGGGGAGTGGCCATTGGATGAGTGGGTGGGGCTGGACACCTTCCTCTTCTGAGCCACCAGCGCCCGCTCTGCTGACCCAGGATCAGACACTAGTGGCCAAAGTACAGGGGAGACCAGGTCACCATACATACAACACGGAACAAGAGTAGCAGCTTATTAATGGGTTTCACGTTGCGTCACGATATTGTTTTGATTGTTCGTTTTAGGACTGCTGCCTAACTGAGCATTCTATTCAATGCGACCTCATTGGGCACCGATGAAGATTTGGTCTAAAGTGCATTACTGTGTCTAAAGGCGGCAAATAATTAGTTGGAAAACCTTTTGTCATTATTTTGAGGTCGCCAGATTGACTTTTGATGCAGTATAACGTTAGCTAGCTAGCTAAGATTGAAGGGAGACACAGATTTTAGCTAGCTAACATTAGCATTGCTAGTTCATTTGACAAACTTTGCTTGCTAATGACAACATTGCCATCTGTCTAAAGTAAATTTGACAACATGATGGCAAAGTTGATTCTCTACTAAATATGTGCCTACTTTAGCAATGTCATCGTATTCTCAAGCCCCTATATGTGTAATTTAGACAAAACAGTCATTAGCCCCCGTCAAACTCTTGCACATTAATATGGCTGCAGCATCTGTAGAACGTTGATGGCAATGGCAACGACGCGAACAAGTGACAGAGGGGCAACTCATGAATATGAGGCTTAGAAGGAGAGACTAGACGACTGGCATGAAAGACTAGAGAGGCAGAGACACTCCCAGTCTCAGACCAGTCTATACAACAATGACCGGCTCCATCTTCTTCAGTACTACTCAACTAATCTTTCCTCAGACGGGGATAAGAGTCATTGTGAAGGTCAAAGGCAGTGTAAAGCCTAGACCTTTCTTTTGTTAGCAGAACCCCATCACTGAGAGACGAAATACAGTAGTGCTTGCCCAGGGATACCGACCAGATAAGAGATTTTGGCCACCAAACCTTACCGCTTGGTTTCCCAATCTGGCAACGAATTTCATATGATAAGTTAACATCTGATCATCCTTGCTACGCCAACATGGCAACCACATTCCAAGAGAAGTGTGGTCGAGGGCCTGTGACAAGTGATCACATGTGAAGGATGCCTCCTTCACCAATCCCTGAGGCAGTGTTGCTCCATTACAGTGATCTGATATTAACTCAATGGCAGAATGGTTGCTCAGTGTAGCTCAATGAGATCCACAACAAACATGTTTAAATGTAAGATCAATACTAAAAGAAGAATACTAGAATAAGTGGTCCTCTCAAAACACAGTAACATTTGTCTTAGTATGCAAGGCCTTGTTCTTACCTTTGGATCGCACGGACACATCCATCCCTTCTACCCCCTCGGACTCGGTCTTTACCTCCTCCTCAGCCAGACTGCACAGAGCGAGGGCACAGAGACAAAAAGAAAGGGAGAGTCAGTCACAAACGGTGTTCACGAACCAAATCCTGCCACACAGTAAACAAGTGGAACACCACCTAAGGCAGGACCCCAGAGGACAAAGTCACCAGAGTTTCAGCAGGTTTCCATTGCTGTTTCCTCATGCCTGCTTTAATGAGAAGCATCAATAGGTTAACAATGTTAGGCTACAAAATCTAAGGTGCAACCGACGGGTCAGAAAATGTACTTGGACCTCGGAACCATGGCCTTCATGATCATCATGTCTTCCTATGCGTGTCTATAATCATTGGTAATCACAGTCAGATAAACTTGGGTGTTTGTGTTCCATGGGGTGCCACTGGAGAGGATCTCCATGGCAACAAGTCCTCTTGATTCAGCTGGGCCACAACTTGTGCTTCAGCACAACAAACAAGGCCACCCAACAGAGAGTAGGCTGTGGGCTCCTGTCCTCCAGGAGACAACGGAGAGACAAGGGCTTCAGTCCTGATGAGGGCCATGCATTGACGAGTTTGTTTGCATCTCACTTTGCCCACCTACCTACATTCAAGACGCTCTTTCTGTACAACGCAAGTTCATTCAAAAGCGGAATGCCTTGAAAACAATGATTCCGAAAACACAAACAATTGCATAGGCTATGTCACGCAAGGATTTGCACCTTCAAAATGGATGGTGAATCACAGAAAATTGCCTCAGACAGACATGGATGAGAGAGTCTCAAGCAAAGGTGCTTCTTGGTAGCCACTCAAACCCCAGCTCTAACAACAGGTGTCCCTAAAGGCTGTTTAGCCTATTCCTAGAAACCCACTGCACCAGATCACTTTAGTAAGCCTTACGGAGTCAACCTTGGTCTTATTAGCTAACTACAGGTTTTTACCTGTTACATAGGTCTGTTAACTAGCCTAAACATCATGTTCTGAACAGCCCAAACAATAAATCAGATTTCCACAGCAAATCATATCAATATATAACAATTTAAAAAAAGAGCTTCTTTCATTCAAAGAAATGCCCAAATCAAAGCCTGTAGCTTTTTGTGTCTCTGGTTCCGCTCTCATCTCATTTCCTCTCAGGAAGAAAGAGGAGAAGAAAGGGGGGGGGGGGGGGTCCTTAGTGATGAATGGGGTTCTTTGAGAGTTCAGCCCCTCCTTTGTCAATTCCACTGAGGGCCTCGTTCCAAGGATGTCGTCCCATTCATCGTCCTCTTAAAGAAAATCCTCCTCGGGAATGGACCCACCACAGGCCACACGCTGAACCAGTTCAGGCTCTTAGCCCTGGTGGCTCCTGGTAGAGGTGGATGTGGCAGTGGGCAAAGAACGTCTAGGTATAGGTAGTCTAACAGGCAAATATCCAGCACTGGCTAGATAGAAAAACAGCCTTTGGACAAGGTTCAAGAAGTGGTCACGTGGGAAAGTTTTGAATGAGACTAGAGTTGATCTATTCTTAAGAATCCACATCCATCATAGTCATTGATCTAAAATTTTAAAAAAAGGACTGAGTAGAAAAAGGAGACAGCACAATCCTCCAGAGCTGAGGGCAGCCATTGATGAGCCCAAGCATGACTACCACTGTAAGAGAGGCCATTAACTAAATCTACTAAACCAATAGCGCCACCCCCATTAACACACACACTGTAAACCTTAATGTCCTGCTCGTCAAACCAAGTCCATGACATTGATCATTCATAAACCCAAAGGGGGGAAAAGTCTCAATCAATGATCACCAGGTTAAATCACCACTATCAAAACGACTGTAGCATAAAATAATCCCTAATGTCATTTGGATAATGAAAGAAGATTAAGTAGACAGACACAAAAAGGAAGAAAATTACAAATAATCCAGCATATGAGCCTTTTCTTGTTTAGACACGCTGCTGAGAGATAACCCCCTCCAGGGCCTTGCTGTTCTGGACACAGAGAGTGAACAAACAAAACGAGGCCCACATGAAAGAGAGCTAATGTTAGCCAACTCTCTGTGCTACGTGTGCTAGCAGCGAGAGCACTGTGAGATGACAGAGTACTGTTAGCATGCAGCCCAGCAGTGAGCCAAGGTTTACACTCTTTTATTCACTCAAAAATAGGCTCACCGAGCAGCCAGCGTGACATAATAACCACCTGATCCTGTAGCTTCTGACTAGGCAGATAGTTTCTCTCTCTCTCAACTGGTCATCCTATGTTCTTCCAGAGGGCATTTCAGACCAGGAGCAGTATTCCAGAAACATGCCAGAACAGATAGCAGAAAAATCTTCAGGATCTGGGAATATTCCAGATAAGCAAAATTCAGGATAACATTGATAAACACCCACCCTCCGCAAGGAGGAATGCCTGATAGAAGAAAAGAAAAACACACACACCACACACACACACACACTGACTCTGTGCCTTGAGATTCCACTGGCTCCTCAGAGACAGTCGAGCAGAGGCAGAGCAGGGTTCTCTCGTCACAGAAAATGGAGGCCACAGCCGGCTCCCCTCCCCCCTCTCACACATCCCCCACACAGACCGAGGCTCCAGTCACAGGCACCCCCCCCACACACACACACACACACACAGGAGGACCAGAAGATCCATGGAGATTACAGTTCAACATCCAAACATCAAAACACAGTTAAGCCGAACCACGTTTGCTTCAGAGTACAGAGAGAGGGAGACCTAGATGAGAGACAGATGGAGAGAGAGAGAGGGATAGAAGATAAATCCAGCTAATTGGAGATCATTCTTATCCACTTTACCCCCCCCCCCCCCCATCTTCAGTCTCGCCTTCACTGAACGCACTGCTGTCGAAGAATAATTAGGCTTAATAATAAGAGGAGGGAAGACACTATGAGAGTAAAGACAGATCTGACAAACCTATGCTGTATCCCTGAGGAGAATACACTGTTTTGGTCTCATGCAACACAGTGGTGTCTCATGTGAGCGAGGGTCTGGGTTCCTGATTAAAAACCTGCTATCCTGCTCTGTAAGTGGTGCCATAAAAGCAGGGTGGTTTTGTTGTATGCTTTGAGTTGGTAATGTGTCCTTGAATCCACTGAGAACCAGTATTGTTGATAGAGAAACAACCTGGCACCCTCTTCAACCTGCAGCCCCTGTCCTCCAGAGAGAAGACTGACTCTGAGAGACATAAGATACAAACAATACCGTCAAGGTTAAATGTACTGTTCGCTCAAGACAATATGAAACAACTCGTTTTAGGTACAGTCGTGCAGAAATAGGTGCCAGGCTTTAGCCTGCTTTATCATACTATAAGATTCATTATACACATGATTCAATTTTGTCTGAATTTCTTAACCGAATAACATGTTCTTCAACAGAGATAATTGAAGTGTGGTAGCAATACTTGTGATATAGCACAGAATATGCAAGAAAATCATTCAGCCTGGTTTTTACATTGGGCTGAAGGGGATGAAACAAAGATGGCTGTGGAATTTTCCAGAAGGCCCCTGCTCTCCCTGTGCTGCCGCTCTCAGAGCGATTTTCAAGCTTTAACCTCGGCTGCTGCTGTAATTGGCTGGAGGGTCTGCAGGGCGGGACAGGATTGGTCGGCTGTGCTATGCCACATGGCTCCCTGTGTGCAGGCTTTCCTCTTCCTTAAAAACATTTTCTGCTGCAATGCAGAGATTCCCCCTGCATTAAAACGGTGCAATTTCCCTTTGGTTTTAAAAGGTTGTCTGTTTTGAGCGTGACTGAGTGAACCGGGTAGAGGCTTTAGAAGAGGGATGACTTGTTCTTTGTGGTTGAGAGGCAGTAAATCACAATTTACGAGCAATGTTGCCTCAGCAAACCCCCAGCAACCCCAGACGATCGTCTAAAGATAACCTGTCACCAGATTACTAACATACCCACTAACATAACACAAACGGAGCACGGCATGAATTTATACACGTCTCCAAGCTCCCCTAATGTCAATGACTGTTCAAAATGAATTTTATTCCGGGGTGTTGGATCACGTTCGTTTTTGGTTTTGTCCATGAAAGTGTATTTAACATAATTCACATTAAAAAGAGAACCCTAACTTAACGGTGGTTGATTATGCTATTCGCATAATAAAGCATGCTTTGTGTCGAGCTGTACCAAGGTGGTTGAGAGTAAGGAACGTAGGGACCCCCCCGTACAGATTACAAAGCAAAAAGCTTAGAACCTAATAATCTAGGTTTGACACTGAAAGTTAGGCTTTTGCTCATCATTTTTTTCAAAGGGAAATGTGCATTTTAAGATCTGCCGTGCCATGGTAACTTATTACACATTTAGAACCTATGAATTACTTTCTGATTCATGCAATGAATCCCTGCTAGGCACTATTTGGAAACAAGTAGGGGGCTCGTTATTAAATGTGATGAATTATTTGAACTAAGAACCATAAAGTAATTTCCAATTCAAACACCAGCGGAAACAGTACTGTAAAATAAAGTACTACCAAAATAGATTCTTGTGAATTGAGAGCCAGCTATGCAGTTTCACTTACCTACTTACAAAGGGAGATAGGATTCTCTTGAACCAAGTATTACAGAAACGTCAAACCAGGCATTTAAATGAAGCAGCAGATCAATGGTGTTTTTGTCTCTACAGCTATAAATAGGTGAGCGAGGCCCGAGCGGTGCCAAGGAGGGGAAGAGAAAACAAGCACGCAAATACGGACAAATATGAGTCGAGCTGAAGACAAACACCATCACGCGTACGAAATACACACAGTCAACAATCACAAAAAAAAAATGAAGTGCTTCTCTGCCAGTTTATATCTGTGATGAAAAGAGCAGAGCTTCACACAAAATGGCCACTGTTTGAGGGGCACAGAGCAGAGGAAGCAGCTTTACAAGGATGAGTGTTACAGAGTCAACATAGCACAGGCCTGTAAACTTGAGGCCTTGGGCCTCCCCGTATCCCAATGACCTTCAAAACAACTAGCCTACAAAGGGCTATTAATGTGTAGAGGAATAATAAAAGAAATGTTCAATTGACAGGCTGAAATTCAAGAATTCCCCTCAGACAACTCATTTTTGGTTGGGACAATGAATGAACTCTGAGGACCCTGTGTGAGTTCTGATGCGGGTGAGACTGGAGAGGCATTTAGCCTCATGCGGCAGGCCTTCACTGCCTTGTTTGTACTTGCATCAATTGGTGAAGAATTATGATCATATCTGCAGAGAAAATCATTACATTCACTGACATCCTTACTGTTCACCCCCCCCCCCCCCCCCCCCACACACACACCTCTCACTGTAAGCAACCAGTGTTCAGTTAGCCATCAGCCCCTCCCCAAAGACCCCCCCCCCCCCCCCCCCCATGGTCCCTCTAACAGGCACAACTGTTGCCCTCACGTCCATTCTCTCTGGCCTGGCATGACACACTAGATCACAAAAACAGAAGCAATCTGCTTACAAAAGATACATAACACCCCCCACATCCCTCCACCAAACTAACTATTTTTCTGCCACCCATCCCCCATCATCTCTGACTCTGCCATGACACACAACTAGGCTGGCGCAGCAGAGAGGAGAAAAGAGAGTGCACACTTGGATCTCACTCTCTTTAGCATTGTAAAAAAAATAAAAAGCCAAGGAAAACAAGGATTTGCCAAGGCCCACTGCATGGCAGTCTGGATGTCTTGGGCACACGTGACCCTGCTACACAGAGAGAGAGCAGGGGTGAGTCCTTATCCAACCCCCCCACCTCAGCTCTCTATGGAGCAGGGGCCTTGCGAGGCCTAACCCGCCCACAAAGCTCCCCTACTCCTTTGGGAAAGCAATCTGTGATTTTCAGGTATTCACATTTAGATTTGCACAACAGTCACACAACAGAGAAGAAGGAGAAAGGAATGTTGTAATTAGAGTTGAAATAAAGACAGGGCTTACCTCTGTGGATGCATGGCTGCCTGACACACTGTTATGTCAACACTTATAAAACATGGAGGACACTCTCAGCCCGGGAAGGCTCCTCTCTTCAGGCAAGCCGATCAGGCCCGTCTGATGGTAGCCAGGCCCTGACTGGCCCCTTTCTCACAAGCGGGATATAAGGCCGCATCCGATTGGCCGAAGCATTTCCTGAGTAATTATCTTTGTTCAGCGCAGGCAGGAGCAGCTCTGAGTGCGGGAGAGACAGGGAGAGAAAAAAAAAGAGAGAAAGCTAGGCCCTAATTACAAAATAACACATTTAACTGCATTTCTGTAACCTAAAGAACACACATAACAATGTAATACCATTACCTAAGGTTGCATCTGATGCACGTTGTGTTATTTTCACAGATAATATATTAGAAATGTCAGCATGTAGAAAATGAAAAAAGGACAACAGGGCTGCTCTGCTGTAGCCTCCATTTTTGTAGAGAAGGCCTTTGTCTAAACCCCTCCCTCCTCCTCAACTGTCTTCAGGCGAGCGAGAGAGGGCACACGGTTCTTCACCAAAACAACTACAACCAAGGCTAGAAGAAATTGCACACCATTTAGAATGTAGACCAGGGAATCTGTCCCTACAACATTAGTGGAATTAAAAATAACTAAATGGTAAATCCATATTTTATAAAAATTAGGATTAACATAAAAGGAAACAGGTTACAAATATTCTGTAATAAATATAAATGAATTCAATACAGAAGGCTATATATGGGCTTGTTCCAAAATAAAAGTATAGCTGTTATGTACACTATTTCATATGATGAGAGACAATGATCTGCTAATAGCTTTTAAAAAATGTTGGTGGAAAATTAATACTTTCATAATGAATAAATCATCAGGCCAAAAAGCATTATTTTAAAGTACAGGCCAAATAGACTAAAAGTGAAGCATGCAAGTGGGCCTCCTCAAAATGAAAGGCCAATATTGTTTTTGCTAAAATTAAGTTTAGAAAATAAATATATAAAATACCTATAAAATCACTCATTTTGGGGCTGTGTGTATGTTTGTTGTAGGGATGTCCCAGCCGTGGAATATTATATTTTGTGGATGGTTATTGTTTTGGAGTATTCTATAAGGCCTAATCCATAACATATAGGCAATTGAGGTTGGAAATGGTGCGTAATACATGAAAAAAGTTGGGGAAAGGGATGGCATTTTGTAATGCCAGACCCAAGAAGGTTACAGTGTGTGAATGTAGGTGAGTTCCAAGAAACCTCCCGCTTGCATCATGTGCTTTGTGAAATCATCAATAATTCACTATACCTAGGTAACAGCCCGCCTGTTATTGTTAGTGATCTCAGACAGGAGTTTGTCAATTAGAGTAGGTTTTAAATAGCCAACCAGGCCACACTCACAACACAGAGGTTACAAGCAATGGTAACACTGTGCTTGTAACTTCTAGTACCATTCACTGTGCCTTTGCCATTTGCCCCTATTCCTTGCCACAGGGACGGCTTGTGAATAGGAAAGTGACTATATCTATACAAAGGAAATGTTGTTCTGAGCACAGGATGTGTGCTTGGTGGAGAAGTGGGGCCTGAAGAACACAGAGGTCATTGGTTTTATAACAAACACATGTGCAATGCTGTCCTCTAGTGAATACAAGGAGAAAAGCAACAGTCAGGCTATTAAATACAGGTTCAGGCACCCCTATCCCTTTTTTATTTAACTAGGCAAGTCAGTTAAGAACACATTCTTATTTACAATGACGGCCTAGGAACAGTGGGTTAACTGCCTTGTTCAGGGGCAGAACAACAGATTTTTACCTTGTCAGCTCGGGGATTCGATCTAGCAACCTTCCGGTTACTAGTCCAATGCTCTAACCACTAGGCTACCTGCCGCCCCAAAACCCTCACTGTTTCACCATTTCCACCGCTGACTCTTCACGCCTGCCTGATGTCTCTGTATGAATACGTGTCACTGGTCAAGTGCTAAATGTTACTTTAGTCGCCTTGCCTAATTTGACAGCTGTCTAGCCTAGATAGATAAGACGTATGCTCCTCTGAACAATTT
The DNA here is from genome assembly GCF_965601325.2 of Salmo salar. Taxonomy (NCBI): domain Eukaryota; kingdom Metazoa; phylum Chordata; class Actinopteri; order Salmoniformes; family Salmonidae; genus Salmo; species Salmo salar. The sequence goes on from NC_138305.1 coordinate 70,323,248, forward strand.
ATGCTCTATGTTGCCTAAAAGGACAACTGTTTGGCCAGATGGTTATAGCTCTGAGCCTTTTGCTACGTGCTCTTTTGGGGATCTAGGCCAGGTTACAGTGAACACTTGTTTGACAAATTTGTATGGCAAATGTTGTTGAAAGGGTTAGGGCTACTTTGATTGGTTTTCAATCAGCTCATACTCCTGGTCCCTTGACAATTGTGTAATGTTCCTGGAACAGTTAAGAGTTAGCTAGGTTTAAAAAGTGAAGTGTACAGAAAAAGTCATTCATCACTGTACTCCCATTACAGGGACATGATGACATGCAGACATTGAGATATCTGATTTCTGGCATTTGTACAACTGATATGGCGAAGCCAAATCATGCCATAACAAGTTATCTCGATATGGTTTGACAATCTTTACTAAAATAAATATGTTGCACAACGTTGTTATTCTTGAATGTGAGGGCTGGGGTCAGGAGGTCAGGCATGGCTGAATAAGTGACAGGCCAGGGTAAAAGGCATTAACAGTAGGGTGAGACTATATTGTTGCTAGCTAGGTTGTTTCCTTTTGTCTATCTACAGTACTTAAATATACTTTACACTTGCAAAGTGTAGCTAGCTAACTATATCAAACTGGATTTACCACAACTTTCTTTGCGTTCAGTGGGCTCTGCTGGATAGCAAGTTAGCTAGTTAGCCTAACGCGTTACTGTACCTAGGTAGCTAATAAAAACAGCTTCCCGGTTCACATTGAGAAATATGCCGATTTTAAACGCTTTGTGTTACTAAAACTAAAGGAATAAATGGTATTTCACGTAAAACAATCAATACGTACCCGGAAATGAAGACAGCTATATAACAATATTTATGACTGGACAGAATGAAAAATGGCTTGGAGGTAACGTTTTCCCCACATAGTCTCTAAACATTCTGTACAGTCTTTGGTATCCCCTTCGTCGCTTCAACATTGGAAAATCGCATACTTCTCGCGTCTTCTCTCATCGTCTCCTTCTCAAAGTCCATTGGATGAAAAACCAAAGGCTCCTCCCCTCTAACTTTCTCATGCAATGGAGTTTTGATGAGGACGCGAGGAGTATGCAATCATATAACTAGGAATTAGATGACTTAATATTTACACATAATAATTACTAATTAAAAACGTAATGTAATAGGATATCTATGAATGCAATATAGATCTTCCCTCCCCATGACTTGGGATAGGAAGCTTCCCGACACCCCCTCCATCAATTTCCTTGCACGTCATTTGTTCAGCCTAGTGTCAATCATGAGTTCAACGAGGCGGGATTTTCTAGCTACGTGTATGGGCGGTTCATGTGTAGGAACTGGGTCAATGCTATCCGACTCCTTTGGACGTCCCTTCCCTAAACTTAATTTTACATTTCAAATTCAATGGAGTAGGGACGTCCTAAGGATCCCGGATAACACGGACCGTAAAGAACAGCCAGTAGGAAGCATTTGAATACCGTTCTCGTCCTAGCGCAAGTGTCCAACTCATTCCACTGAGTGTCTGGCTGCGTGTTTTCACTTGACCCTTGTATTTGATTGATGAATTAAGTTCACAAATTAGTAAATTACTCCCCTCACCTGGTTGTCTAGGTCTTAATTGAAAAGAAAAACCAAAAACCCGCAGACACTCCGCCCTCCGCGGAATGAGTTTCACACACCCCTATCCTAGCAACAGAATATTATATTGTTATATCAAAGTAGTGCCGTTGATTTGAAGGCTTCGACCGTTCAGGGTTGCCAGGTTCTGCACAAAATGTATTATCCCAATGACCACTCAAAACCCGCACAAAAGGTCTGAAACTAGCCCAATTATTATAATTTTTCACAGCAAGAAAGGAGTTGCCCTATCTATACAATTCATCTTCTCCTTTCCCCCTTCTGATAACCAGGCAGCGAATCGCATCTCTGCATGTCTGTCAGACATATCAGTGTGGATGACGGATCACCACCTCAAGCTGAACCTCGGCAAGACGGAGCTGCTCTTCCTCCTGGGGAAGGACTGCCCGTTCCATGATCTCGCCATCACGGTTGACAACTCCATTGTGTCCTCCTCCCAGAGTGCTAAGAACCTTGGCGTGACCCTGGACAACACCCTGTCGTTCTCTACTAACATCAAGGCGGTGACCCAATCCTGTAGGTTCATGCTCTACAACATTCGCAGAGTACGACCCTGCCTCACACAGGAAGCGGCGCAGGTCCTAATCCAGGCACTTGTCATCTCCCGTCTAGATTACTGCAACTCGCTGTTGGCTGGGCTCCCTGCCTGTGCCATTAAACCCCTACAACTCATCCAGAACGCCGCAGCCCGTCTGGTGTTCAACCTTCCCAAGTTCTCTCACGTCACCCCGCTCCTCCGCTCTCTCCACTGGCTTCCAGTTGAAGCTCGCATCCGCTACAAGACCATGGTGATTGCCTACGGAGCTGTGAAGGGAACGGCACCTCCATACCTTCAGGCTCTGATCAGGCCCTACACCCAAACAAGGGCACTGCGTTCATCCACCTCTGGCCTGCTGGCCCCCCTACCTCTGAGGAAGCACAGTTCCCGCTCAGCCCAGTCAAAACTGTTCGCTGCTCTGGCACCCCAATGGTGGAACAAGCTCCCTCACGACGCCAGGACAGCGGAGTCAATCACCACCTTCCGGAGACACCTGAAACCCCACCTCTTTAAGGAATACCTAGGATAGGATAAAGTAATCCTTCTAACCCCCCCCCCCCCTTAAAAGATTTAGATGCACTATTGTAAAGTGGTTGTTCCACTGGATATTATAAGGTGAATGCACCAATTTGTAAGTCGCTCTGGATAAGAGCGTCTGCTAAATGACTTAAATGTAAATGTAAATGTATACAATAAACCCTTTTTCCATAGTAACTTGTAATGACGTTTGAAGCTAAATTTGGGTTTCCTCAAAATAATACTTATTGCAAGCTATGACATGATGTAATAAAGGAATTTGAATATGTGACAAGAGAAAAGATAATTCTCCCATATTAAAAACCTGGATCGCTGTCGGGACGGCTGATGCGCTAACGGGTGCTAATGTGACTAGAATGATGTTGTAAGTAACAGCAACTTTCCAGGACATAGACATGTCTTATATGGGCAGAAATCTTAAATTATTGTTAATCTAACTGCACTGTCCAATTTACAGTGGCTATTACAGTGAAAAAATGCCATGGTATTGTTTGAGGAGAGTGCACAACAACCAAAAATTATCACGGCAACTGGTTTGATATATTCACCTCCAAAGATAAATAATGTACTTACATTCAGTAATCTTGCTAAAATGTAGCATAGTTTTGTTTGATAAAATCTATTTTTATATTAAAATGTAGGAACTGGGTTTTACAGTTAGAACCCCTGCTGTCTGACTCCACACCCACCCCACCCGGCCATCTAGATGTGTGAAAGTCAGTGTATAAGCTAATGATCCATCATGTGTGACATTCCTGGGAGTGTGTCAACTTAAATTTTGTATTACCATATCATTTTTGGATGTTCTCTATAGTTATGTACTTAAAAATGTATCAATTGACCAATTCGGCAAGTTTGGGCAGACTTGATACATGTAACGGCTGTCTTCTGTAGAAATGGACCAAGGCGCAGCAGGTATGTGAATACTCATCTTTAATTAAAATAAAGGAGTAGAGCATCCACTTAACAATTCAAACAATATATACGACAGGAACAGTTTTGCAGGCACACAACACGCAGTGCAAAAACAACTACCCACGAAAACCAAACAAACACACACCTACTTATGGGACTCCCAATCAGAGGCAACTAGAAACACCTGCCTCCAATTGAGAGTCCAGCACCCAAAACTACACATAGAAAAACAAACCTAGAACCTATACCAAACTAATACACCCCACTACACCACACACAAAACCCCATAATATAAAAAAAATATACCTCTGCCACGTCCTGACCAAATATAATATAAATAATACCTAAATATTGGTCAGGACGTGACATTACCCCCCCCTAAAGGTGCAGACCCCGGAATGCACCTTAAAAGAAAACACAAAAAATCCCCATTACCCCAACAAAACCAAAAAGCAATACCCCCTAAACAATAAGGGAGGGAAGGGAGGGTGGCTGCCGTCAACGACGGCACTGTGCTACACCCTCCCTCCCCAACCCACCTATCCTGGAGGTGGCTCCGGTGCAGGACGTGGACCCTGCTCCACCCTCGGCGTCGCCCACTTCGATGGAGCCGATAGCTGCGCCAGGCAGACGGACCCCTCGAGCCGGGCCGGGGGACAGGAGGGCCCCTCGGGCCGGGCCGGGGGGCAGGAGGGCCCCTCGGCCTGGGCCGGGGAGCAGGAGGGCCCCTCGGGCCGGGCAGGAGGGCCCCTCGGGCCGGGCCGGAAGGCAGGAGGGCCCCTCGGGCCGGGCCGGAAGGCAGGAGGGCCCCTCGGGCCGGGCCGGAAGGCAGGAGGGCCCCTCGGGCTGGGCCGGAAGGCAGGAGGGCCCCTCGGGCTGGGCCGGAAGGCAGGAGGGCCCCTCGGGCTGGGCCGGAAGGCAGGAGGGCCCCTCGGGCTGGGCCGGAAGGCAGGAGGGCCACTCGGGCTGGGCCGGAAGGCATGCGGGCCACTCGGGCTGGGCCGGAAGGCAGGAGGGCCACTCGGGCTGATCCTGACAGGCCGGGCACCTCTGGCAGAACCGGGCAGTCCGGCCACTCTGGCAGAACCGGGCAGTGCCGGCCACTCTGGCAGAACCGGGCAGTCCGGCCACTCTGGCAGAACCGGGCAGTCCGGCCACTCTGGCAGAACCGGGCAGTCCGGCCACTCTGGCAGAACCGGGCAGTCCGGCCACTCTGGCAGAACCGGGCAGTCCGGCCACTCTGGCAGAACCGGGCAGTCCGGCCACTCTGGCAGAACAGGGCAGTCCGGCCACTCTGGCAGAACAGGGCAGTCCGGCCACTCTGGCAGAACAGGGCAGTCCGGCCACTCTGGCAGAACAGGGCAGTCCGGCCACTCTGGCAGAACAGGGCAGTCCGGCCACTCTGGCAGAACAGGGCAGTCCGGCCACTCTGGCAGAACAGGGCAGTCCGGCCACTCTGGCAGTTCAGGGCAGTCCGGCCACTCTGGCAGTTCAGGGCAGTCCGGCCACTCTGGCAGTTCAGGGCAGTCCGGCCACTCTGGCAGTTCAGGGCAGTCCGGCCACTCTGGCAGTTCAGGGCAGTCCGGCCACTCTGGCAGTTCAGGGCAGTCCGGCCACTCTGGCAGTTCAGGGCAGTCCGGCCACTCTGGCAGTTCAGGGCAGTCCGGCCACTCTGGCAGTTCAGGGCAGTCCGGCCACTCTGGCAGTTCAGGGCAGTCCGGCCACTCTGGCAGTTCAGGGCAGTCCGGCCACTCTGGCAGTTCAGGGCAGTCCGGCCACTCTGGCAGTTCAGGGCAGTCCGGCCACTCTGGCAGTTCAGGGCAGTCCGGCCACTCTGGCAGTTCAGGGCAGTCCGGCCACTCTGGCAGTTCAGGGCAGTCCGGCCACTCCGGCAGTTCAGGGCAGTCCGGCCACTCCGGCAGTTCAGGGCAGTCCGGCCACTCCGGCAGTTCAGGGCAGTCCGGCCACTCCGGCAGTTCAGGGCAGTCCGGCCACTCCGGCAGTTCAGGGCAGTCTGGCCACTCCTGCAGTTCAGGGCAGTCTGACCTCTGGCGACTGTTGACTGGCGGGCAGCTCTGACGACTGTTGACTGGCGGGCAGCTCTGACGACTGTTGACTGGCGGGCAGCTCTGACGACTGTTGACTGGCGGGCAGCTCTGACGACTGTTGACTGGCGGGCAGCTCTGACGACTGTTGACTGGCGGGCAGCTCTGACGACTGTTGACTGGCGGGCAGCTCTGACGACTGTTGACTGGCGAGGCTGGGTTGACACACTAGACTCCTGATGCGTGGGGCTGGTATAGGACGTGCCAGCCTGGAGACACGCACCTCCATGCTAGTGCGTCTGGCGGGAAACACCGGACCGAAAGGGCGCACTGGCGGTCTTGAGCGCAGGGTTGGCATCACCCCTTCCGGCTCGATGCCTACTTCGCCCTGGCACATGCGGGGCGCTGGTACCTTGCCTACCGGCCTGAAAATCCCAGGCCTCACCACAGCCCCAACCCCAAAGCACGGGACCTGTCCAGTCTGCCCTACAAGGGTACGGGGAGCTGGCCTGGGGCTGTAATCTCGCCCCGCCAAATAGCCCTTGTGCCCCCCCCTAAAAAATTCTTGGGGCTGCCTCCAACATTCCTCCCTCACTTGCCTCTGTCCTCTTCTCTGCTGCTTGGTCCTTTGGTGGTGGGTAGTTCTGTAACGGCTGTCTTCTGTAGAAATGGACCAAGGCGCAGCAGGTATGTGAATACTCATCTTTAATTAAAATAAAGGAGTAGAGCATCCACTTAACAATTCAAACAATATATACGACAGGAACAGTTTTGCAGGCACACAACACGCAGTGCAAAAACAACTACCCACGAAAACCAAACAAACACACACCTACTTATGGGACTCCCAATCAGAGGCAACTAGAAACACCTGCCTCCAATTGAGAGTCCAGCACCCAAAACTACACATAGAAAAACAAACCTAGAACCTATACCAAACTAATACACCCCACTACACCACACACAAAACCCCATAATACAAAACAAATATACCTCTGCCACGTCCTGACCAAATATAATATAAATAATACCTAAATATTGGTCAGGACGTGACAATACAAGACACAAAATACTGTGCAGTATTGCAATGCTTCACTGGATCAATCTGAAACTTTGCACATGCACTGCTACCATCTAGTGACCAAAATCTAAATTGTGCCTAAACTGCAATATTATATTATGTCCTTTCTCTTGCATTTCAAAGATGATGGAACAAAAAACATAGAAAATGCTCTCTTTTACCAGATCGAATGTGTTATATTCTCCTACATTCATTTCACATTTCCACAAACTTCAAAGTGTCTCCTTTCAAATGGTATCAAGAATATGCATATCCTTGCATCAGATCCTGAGCTACAGGCAGTTAGATTTGGGTATGTCATTTTAGGCGAAAATTTAAAAAAAGAGTCTGATCCTTAAGAGGTTTTTAAACTCGGCAGATTATTTTCCATCAATGGATGTCGATTTAACTTGCTTGACTGCTATGATTGAGTGATAAGGCATAAGGTGGTATGTTCTTATGCATGACGCAACACAGAGTGCCTAGATACAGCCGTTAGTCGTGGTATATTGGCCATATATCACAAACCCTGAGGTGCTTTATTGCTATTATAAACAGGTTACCAACTTAATTAGAGCAGTCTAAAGCAATGTTTTGTCATACCCGTGGTATATGGTCTGATATACCATGGCTTTCAGCCAATCAGCATCCAGGGCTCAAACCAGGTTTATTATTGTAATTATGAACTGGGTGGTTCGAGCCCTGAATGCTGATTGGCTGACAGCTGTATACCACGGGTATGTCAAAACATGTATTTTTACTGCTCTAATTAAGTTGGTAACCAGTTTATAATAGCAATAAGGCACCTCAGGGTTTGTGATATATGGCCAATATACCACGGCTAAGGGCTATGATTTATGATTCAAATCTGGGTTTATGATTCTAACAAAATTGTACCATAGTTTGCTTAGATAAATGATTGCCTGATAGGCCTATATCTCATTTCAGATAGTCTACAGTAGCCTAGACAAGATGTAGGCAAGACGTAAACTGAACGATTTAGCAACTTGCTTAGTTCAACATGAATAGCGAGGCGATTTCGAAATAAGAAGTGCTTATTTCCCAATAGCCTGCTGGAATAGGCTACTGAGGATGGGGTCGAAATTTCAATCACTGAATTATATACTAATAATACGTACATGAGCTGAATATTCTTGTCAACAATAGCCAGTGTTTATTTTTGGGAATTTGTTTTACCTGTAGCCTAATCTGACTATTGTTACCGTCAATTCTTTTTAAAATATTTGTATAACTAGGCAAGTCAGTTAAGAACACATTCTTATTTACAATGACTGCCTAGGAACAGTGGGTTAACTGCCTTGTTCAGGGGCAGAACAACAGATTTTTACCTTGTCAGCTCGAGGATTCAATCTAGCAACCTTTCTGTTACTGGCCCAAAGCTCTAACCATTAGGCTGCCTGGCGCCCCAATCTAATGCGTTCATAATATCACAAGGCTACAACAACAATACACTGAAGTTAAAGGCAATTTATTACATTGGTTTGCCAGCTCCAGGTAGGCTACAAGTGGCACAAATTGATTTGCAATGATTCTAGTGATATCGTAAATTCAACATGTTTATTGTATCAAATGGTAGCCTACAAAAGCATATACATTAATAGTTTACTTGATGGCCAACAGAGGCAAATGTATAATTCTCCACATTTAGCCTAATGTCAATTTCATTGAGGACTTTTCTCCATAAAAATAACCACGCGAGGGAATTCCATAACTTCCATTTCAAATGTTCACACCAGCAGCCCCTGAGACCCAAGAAATGAGCATGCATAAAGCACTTCCCTTCATACAGTTTTCTTTTTAAGCGGCAGGTAGCCACTAGGCGGCAGTAGTGGCAGGTAGCCACTAGGTGGAAGGTAGCCACTAGGCAGCAGTAGTGGCAGGTAGCCACTAGGCGGCAGGTAGCCACTAGGTAGCCACTACTAGGCGGCAAGTAGCCGCCACTAGGCGGCATAGCCTAGTGGTTAGAGTGTTGGGCCAGTAACCAAAAGATTGACAAGGCAAAAATCTGTCATTCTGCAACTGACCAAGGCAGTTAACCAACTGTTCCCTGGTAGGACATCATTGTAAATCAGAATTTGTTCTTAACTGACTTGCCTAGTTACATTTTTAAATGTTTAATACAATTAAGCAGTCAACATTAGAATACAGTTTAAACCACCTCAGAGTGGATTTATGTAATGTGCTCTAGTGTGCCCAAAGTAATTTTTCAGTGCTTTGTCTCCATTATTTATTGATGTGCTTCTGTTCTAGAGTATTAATATGTTTTATGGAAAAAGGTTTGTAAATAAGTGTCTCCATAAGGAAAATCTAAATAGCCTACCTACAACTGGTAACAAAAATTGTCACAACACGCGCATGCTGCTCTCTCTCCTCTCGCTCACATGACTCAAGCCAATAACTGTAGTGCTCTATCAACACACACACACACACACACACACACACACACACACACACACACACACACACACACCACACACACACACACACACACACACACACACACACACACACACACACACACACACACACCCCTCTCCACCACTCGCTCACTCAATTCAATGGCCTTTATTGGCATGAGAAACATATGTTAACATTGCCAAAGCAAGTGAAGTAGATAATATACAAAAGTGAAATAAACAATAAAAATTAACAGTAAACATTACACTCACAGAAGTTCCAAAAGAATAAAGACGTTACAAATGTCATATTATGTATATTGTGGCAGACCAGGGGGTTTGGTCAAGACGTTTACCCAGATCAGACACGGACAAAGAAGGATTAGCTCAGTTTCAAGGGTGTTTATTTAAATAATAAAGGTCTGGGGCGCATAGACTCGCGGCCCTCTTCATGCCATGGGGTAGCGCCCGTAAGAAGCGGTCCAGGACCACTTTGTCGAGGATGGAGAGGGTGGATACATTGGTGAGGAGCCATGCCCTGGTGATGCGCAGTAGGTCGCTCATCTGAGCTCGGGGGGATGCGTCGGGTATGAACCTCCAGTCGTGGAACCGTTGAGCCCGATGGGCCAGGCTGTACCCATAGCGGCCGAGTATCTCCCGTTTGAGTCCGTCGTAGTTAGCCGCTGTTTGTTGTTCAGGTCCCAATACACCTTTTGGGCATTCCCAGAGAGGAATGGGGCCAGCAGCCTTGCCCACTGCGGCCTTGGCCATCCTTCCCAAATGTACAGAGGTATGTTTCGATGTCATCGTCTTCCGTTAGCTTGATCAAAAACTGGTTGGGATGTGATCCAGGAGACGCTCCTCCTTGCAGCTTCCTGACTTCCTCAACGAGGCGGACGTTTTGTAGTCGCTGTTCCTCCAGCGTTCGTTCCTGAACTGCCTGTTGTGCTTGTTGGGCCGAGACGAACTGAGCTATCAACTCGTCCATCCTGATACTGTGTAAACGTCAACCCTGATCTGACCACGTTATCAGAGATGCCCGCATTCTCCACCACTTGTGGCAGACCAGGGGGTTTGGTCAAGACGTTTACCCAGATCAGACACGGACAGAGAAGGATTAGCTCAGTTTCAAGGGTGTTTATTTAAATAATAGTTCAAAAAAGAAAAGGATAGGTCTCCCCCATGAGACCCTCTCCGGGATACCTTCTTCTGGGCTCCGGGTCTTGCTGTATCCTGTTTGGCACACAAACTCAAATTCCCTCGTTTCCGCTCGGGCACCGTCTCCAAATACACGAAAGTCACCTTACTTCCCCCAGTCCCCTTGTATCCAGTCCCCTTCTGGCAGCTTTATGGGCCTTGGACAGCTGGTGAGCAATCCACCCTTGATTACTCACCAGCTCCCAATCAGCCCCAATTAGTCATGGCTGGGGAGCCCATCGAGACCTGGCACGTCCAGCAGATGGAGCCATCGCCTCGTGATGTACACTCAATCTGCTACCAGGCCTCGACGAGTCTCCCCCTGGTGGCTGACCTGCAGTATCCTTCAGACTGTTGAACGCCGCTTCTGTCTCGTCCGTCTATTTCACTGTGTTCGGGAGGTGAGCCCTGGTTAGATCGGTGAGGGGGGAAGCTATAGCCGCAAAGTTGGGGATAAACCGGCTATAGTATCCTGCCAGTCCCAGGAAGAACTTGACCTGTGTCTTGGTGCGTGGAACGGGCCAGTCACGCACCGCGTGAACCTTCCTCTCCTGGGGCTTGACGTTCCCCCGTCCGATCAAATACCCCAAGTACTCCACCTCCTCGAACGCTAGCTTGCATTTCTTGGGGTTTGCGGTCAACCCGGCTTCTCTGAGTGCGTCCAGCACCGCCTGGAGGCGCGTCAGGTGTTCTTCCCAACCTTGGCTGTGGATGATGATATCATCCAGATATGCCGCTGCGTACTGCTGGTGGGGTCGAAGCACTCTGTTCATCAGCCGTTGGAAAGGTCAAGGGTGCTGATGTACCGGGCCTTTCCCAATCGGTCGATGAGCTCGTCCACCCTCGGCATGGGGTATGCTTCGAACAAGCTGATGTCGTTCACCCCCCGGAAATCGTTACAGAAGCGGAGGCTACCGTCCGGTTTGGGCACCAACACGATGGGGCTGCACCATGCACTGTGGGACTCTTCCATGACCCCCATCCTCAGCATAGCCTCCACTTCCTGTTTCACGGCCTCCCCTCGGGCCTCCGGAATCCAATATGGCCTCTTTCGTACTGTTTCCCCAGGCCGGGTACGGATGTGGTGTTCAATGAGGGTCGTGCGGCCCGGCTTCTCGGAGAAGATCGCCGTGTTCCGATCACGAGCTCCCTGAGCTCTTGCTTCTGGACCGGGTCAAGGTCCTCATTGCTCGGGACCTCCACTGGTACCGTTGGCATCCTGGGTCCCGACCATAACACGGCCAAGGCTGTCCTCTCGTGCCATTTCTTCAACAGGTTCACGTGGTAAATCTGTTGGGGTTTCCGTCTCCCCGGTTGCCGTACACGGTAATTGACAGGTCCCAGCTTCTTGATCACCTCGTATGGTCATGTTACCAGGAACTTACTTTCGGCCGTGGGGATCAAGACCAACACCCTGTCTTCCACCTGGAATTCTCGGGGCTGGGCTCCCTGATTGTAGACCTGGGCTTGGGCGCGTTGGGTCTTCTCCATATGTTCCCTCACAACTGGCCATATGGCTGTCATCCACTCCCGCATCGTCTCCACGTGCTCTACCACGCTGCGTAAGGGGTTCGGTTGGGCTTCCCACACCTCCTTGGCGAGGTCCAGTAGGCCGCGGGGCCTCCTCCCATAGAGGAGTTAGAACGGGGAAAACCCAGTGGAGGATTGGGGTACTTCTCGGATTGCGAACATTAGGTGGGGCAGTAGCTGGTCCCAGTTCTTCCCGTCTTGCTCGATGACCTTCAGAAGCATCTGTTTGAGCGTTTTATTAAAACGTCCATGGCGATGCGTTCAAAGGGCACCCCGATTATTGGCAGGGGAACCAAAGGGTTTCGGAAGTGTGCTTTTGGGGCAGTGAGTTGACACTCCGGGCAGCTGCGACAGTAGTCTTCCACGGCCCTCCTCATCCCGGGCCAGTGGAACCGGGCGGCGATCCGTTCCCGGGTCTTCTCCATTCCCAGGTGCGCCCCCAACAGGTGGGTGTGGGCCAGCTGAAGAACGGTTCCTACGTACCGTCGGTGCAGCGACAATACCTCTCGAAGTCCCCCCTTGTTGGCGCAACACCTGATACAAAAGGTTATTCTTAATTTGGAAATGGGGGTATCACCAGTCACTCACCCCCGGAAGTAGCTGTCCATCCACCGCTATCACTTGGGCGGCCGCAGCTTTCAAGTTCTGATCCTCCCACTAGGCCGTCCCGAATTGTCCCCTCAGTTGGCCCCCAGTGGGGGTCTCTACTGGCCCCTCGAAATCGATGAGGGGGAGGATGAGCTCCTCCTCCAGGGGTTCCCCAGGAGGATCGGGTTCCGGCGCCCCCTCCGACTCCGACTCCGGAGCCATAGACAGATGCTGGTTAATCGGTTGCTTCCGGGCCGCACAGGCTATTGGTCGTCCCCGCTCTTTTCTTCGGCCGGCTCGTACCTTCTTCCTCAATTCGTGCCACCATAAGGCCACGAACAGCGGACAATCCTGTTCCACTAGGAGAGGTACCGGCAGCTCTGGTGCTGCACCCACCATCATCTGACAGCTCCGTTGTGGTGTCACGATGTTGGTCCATACGATGGGATCACGCTTTGTGTCACCGTGAACACAGGAAATGAACATCTCCCTACCCCGTTCGGTCTCCTGGTTCAGCAGGCTCGTGGTTACGAGTGTAACCATGCTTCCGGATTCTAATAGCGCTTCCGTGTCGTGTCCGTCCACCTTCACCGGGACCATGTGTGCAGTTGATTCGTGGTGCGCCCAACAGGAGGTGACATAGTTCACGGCGTGACCCACCTCACCTCAGGGGCTAGCTGATGGCATCGACTCCTCTCAAGCCGCGCAATTCCAGGCAATGTGCCCCCGGGCGCCACACTCAAAACACCTTTTGTCTCCCTCTACCTGGGGTTGTCGGTGGCGGGTCGGCCCTACCCCCGCCGTCTCTCCACGGGTTTGCAGTCCTTTGGCCTTGCCAACTGTCGGGTCGGGGTACACCGCGGTGGGGCTGTCCTTCCGTCCCCTTGGACGGGTCGCCGACTCCTCCATTTTTTAGCCTGTCTTTGATATTATGCTGGCAGCACATCACAGATTTTTTTTCTTCAAAATAAGAGTCCCCTGCGAAGACATGCTAAACTTTGGGAATATCGATTGTTTTTAGCACTCTTGAGCCACTGTTTTTTACAGCATTGCAACCCCCTTTGAAAAACTAAGTGGATAATTTTACTTACTTTTATTTTGAATATTGTATTATTTATACCAACATTTCTTTAGAAAGTATACACCAAAACTGGTATGTTGAAAAGCTATTGTGTCTGCTATATTTAAAGAAATTAACTTTTAATCAGTGGTGTAAAGTACTTAAGTAAAAATACTTGAAAGTACTACTTAAGTTAGGTAACGGTGTCGGAGAAGATGGCTGCCGCTTTACGATCTCCTAACCAAATGTGCTATTGTGTGTGTTTTTTCGCGTTATTTGTAACTTATTTTGTAAATAATGTTTCTGCCCTGTTTCTTATAGGGTTGCCAACTGTCCCGTGTTAGCCGGGATGTCCCTTATATTGGGCTAAATTGGTTTGTCCCATACGGGACCTCCCTTGTCCCGTATATTCATCCAATCACAGTATAACGTAAACGGGCCAATTCCTGCAAAGTAGTTCCTGTTGTTGTTCGGTCAGTTTGGCATATCAAGGAAATATGGATAAACCTGCAAAAAAGAAAAGACTGTGCAGCTACAACAAACAATAGGAAGCAAAAAAGACGTGTGTTAAACCCGTCAGTGGGGTATGGTGGAAATTACAAGCCTATGTTATAATACTTTTATTTCATCAAATGGTTGTTTCATGCAACAGAATAGGGGGTTCTTATAACTCCCTATTGTGTCTGTGTGAACTGAAAGTGGGCCTCTGGGAGATAACACTGACAGGAGATTTATGATGTCTTTGGGGATATCGCATTCCAGAGCATGAGTTAATGTTTCTGTTCTATACAGTACCAGGTAGACATGGCTCCAGTATGGAGTTGGGGGGCCAGACACTGGTCTCTACACAATGAAAACTGTTGACACATAATTATAAGTATCTTTCATACAAATCTTAACCTTGTGACCCATTCCATACATCTGTTGGGTGTTATGTAGACTGAAGGAGGATGGACTTCGCTATAAAATGCTGTGGCTTAAACCAGCTCATTGAGTTCTCAGTGATCACCTCCAGGGGTGATTACCGACCAGCTCCATTACTGCAGTAATTAAATAATAAAGTTTGATTGTTTTGAAGAAATCTTAAAAGTCTCTCCTTTTGATTCCAATAATTCTACCACAGGTGTGTCGACGAAAGCTTTCTGTACGTTATGCCGTCAGGAATTCTCAATTGGCCATGGAGGGGAGAATGACCTAACTCAGCATGCATCCACAGAAAAGCACAAGAAGGCCACGCTAGCTAAAGGTGCTAGCAATATTGGTGCATTCTTCGTGACGTCTACTGCAGAAAATGACAAAATCGCGGCAAGTGAAGCCTCGTATGTGTACCATACGGTTAAACACGGACTCAGCTACAACAGCACCGACTGTCTTGTTAAGCTTAACAAGCTCAATGGTGCTTTGTTTCATGACTCAAATGTTGTGAAGAAGATGCACTTGGGAAGAACGAAAGCGGAGATGATTACAATGAATGTTTGCTACTCCTACTGCTCTCTCCTCGTCTGCCCACGTGTTCTCACATACCCCGAGAGCATCTGGCCAGCGGGGTGGTGGCACTGGAATCCTCATCTCTCCCAAGTGGACATTCTCTCTTTCTCCCCTGACCCATCTGTCTATCTCCTCATTTGAATTCCATGCTGTCACAGTTACCAGCCCTTTCAAGCTTAACATCCTTATCATTTATCGCCCTCCAGGTTCCCTTGGAGAGTTCATCAATGAGCTTGACGTCTTGATAAGTTCCTTTCCTGAGGATGGCTCACCTCTCACAGTTCTAGGTGACTTTAACCTCCCGACGTCTACCTTTGACTCATTCCTCTCTGCCTCCTTCTTTCCACTCCTCTCCTCTTTTGACCTCACCCTCTCACCTTCCCCCCCTACTCACAAGGCAGGCAATACGCTTGACCTCATCTTTACTAGATGCTGTTCGTCCACTAATCTCATTGCAACTCCCCTCCAAGTCTCCGACCACTACCTTGTATCCTTTTCCCTCTCGCTCTCATCCAACACTTCTCACTCTGCCCCTACTCGGATGGTATTGCGCCGTCCCAACCTTCGCTCTCTCTCTCCCGCTACTCTCTCCTCTTCCATCCTATCATCTCTTCCCTCTGCTCAAACCTTCTCCAACCTATCCCCTGATTCTGCCTCCTCAACCCTCCTCTCCTCCCTTTCTGCATCCTTTGATTCTCTATGTCCCCTATCCTCCAGGCCGGCTCGGTCCTCCCCTCCTGCTCCGTGGCTCGACGACTCATTGCGAGCTCACAGAACAGGGCTCCGGGCAGCCGAGCGGAAATGGAGGAAAACTCGCCTCCCTGCGGACCTGGCGTCCTTTCACTCCCTCCTCTCTACATTTTCCTCTTCTGTCTCTGCTGCTAAAGCCACTTTCTACCACTCTAAAATCCAAGCATCTGCCTCTAACCCTAGGAAGCTCTTTGCCACCTTCTCCTCCCTCCTGAATCCTCCTCCCCCTCCCCCCCCTCCTCCCTCTCTGCGGATGACTTCGTCAACCATTTTGAAAAGAAGGTTGACGACATCCGATCCTCGTTTGCTAAGTCAAACGACACCGCTGGTCCTGCTCACACTGCCCTACCCTGTGCTTTGACCTCTTTCTCCCGTCTCTCTCCAGATGAAATCTCGCGTCTTGTGACGGCCGGCCGCCCAACAACCTGCCCGCTTGACCCTATCCCCTCTTCTCTTCTCCAGACCATTTCCGGAGACCTTCTCCCTTACCTCACCTCGCTCATCAACTCATCCTTGACCGCTGGCTACGTCCCTTCCGTCTTCAAGAAAGCGAGAGTTGCACCCCTTCTGAAAAAACCTACACTCGATCCCTCCGAAGTCAACAACTACAGACCAGTATCCCTTCTTTCTTTTCTCTCCAAAACTCTTGAGCGTGCCGTCCTTGGCCAGCTCTCCTGCTATCTCTCTCAGAATGACCTTCTTGATCCAAATCAGTCAGGTTTCAAGACTGGTCATTCAACTGAGACTGCTCTTCTCTGTCTCACAGAGGCTCTCCGCACTGCTAAAGCTAACTCTCTCTCCTCTGCTCTCATCTTCCTAGACCTATCTGCTGCCTTTGATACGGTGAACCATCAGATCCTCCTCTCCACCCTCTCCAAGTTGGGCATCTCCGGCGCGGCCCACGCTTGGATTGCGTCCTACCTGACAGGTCGCTCCTACCAGGTGGCGTGGCGAGAATCTGTCTCCGCACCACGTGCTCTCACCACTGGTGTCCCCCAGGGCTCTGTTCTAGGCCCTCTCCTATTCTCGCTATACACCAAGTCACTTGGCTCTGTCATATCCTCACATGGTCTCTCCTATCATTGCTATGCAGACGACACACAATTCATCTTCTCCTTTCCCCCTTCTGATAACCAGGTGGCGAATCGCATCTCTGCATGTCTGGCAGACATATCAGTGTGGATGACGGATCACCACCTCAAGCTGAACCTCGGCAAGACGGAGCTGCTCTTCCTCCCGGGGAAGGACTGCTCGTTCCATGATCTCGCCATCACGGTTGACAACTCCATTGTGTCCTCCTCCCAGAATGCTAAGAACCTTGGCGTGACCCTGGACAACACCCTGTCGTTCTCTACTAACATCAAGGCGGTGACCCGATCCTGTAGGTTCATGCTCTACAACATTCGCAGAGTACGACCCTGCCTCACACAGGAAGCGGCGCAGGTCCTAATCCAGGCACTTGTCATCTCCCGTCTGGATTACTGCAACTCGCTGTTGGCTGGGCTCCCTGCCTGTGCCATTAAACCCCTACAACTCATCCAGAACGCCGCAGCCCGTCTGGTGTTCAACCTTCCCAAGTTCTCTCACGTCACCCCGTTCCTCCGCTCTCTCCACTGGCTTCCTGTTGAAGCTCGCATCCGCTACAAGACCATGGTGCTTGCCTACGGAGCTGTGAGGGGAACGGCACCTCCGTACCTTCAGGCTCTGATCAGGCCCTACACCCAAACAAGGGCACTGCGTTCATCCACCTCTGGCCTGCTCGCCTCCCTACCTCTGAGGAAGCACAGTTCCCGCTCAGCCCAGTCAAAACTGTTCGCTGCTCTGGCACCCCAATGGTGGAACAAGCTCCCTCACGATGCCAGGACAGCGGAGTCAATCACCACCTTCCGGAGACACCTGAAACCCCACCTCTTTAAGGGATACCTAGGATAGGATAAAGTAATCCTTCTAACCCTCCCCCCCCCCCCTTAAAAGATTTAGATGCACTATTGTAAGTGGTTTTTCCACTGGATATCATAAAGTGAATCCACCAATTTGTAAGTCGCTCTGGATAAGAGCGTCTGCTAAATGACTTAAATGTAAATGTAAATGTAATGTTTTAGGACCGAAGACTGTGTGGGATATTTTGGATGATCTGTCCCCGACCGAAGGTGAGCCCGTGTATTTCTCAGTTGCCAGTGATGCCTCAAACAAGTTAAATAGGAAAATGTTTCCAGTGTGCGTGAGATATTTCTCTGTGTCTTATGTAGTGCAGTGCAAGTAACTTGACTTTTATGAAGAGAGTGATGATACTGCTAATGGCATACATCAAGCTCTGATGAACTGTCTGGAAAAACAGGAATTTGACACATCACAGCCTATGCAGCAGATAATGCCAATGTCAACTTTGGAAAACACCTCTCCGTTTACCAGTTATTGAGCAGTGCCAACAATCGCATTCTGAAAGCTAATTGCCCAGGTCACATAGCTCATAATGCTTGCATGCACGCCAGCTGTCAGTGGATATTGAGACAACTGTTTTAAATATCTACAGCCACTTCTCAGTATCTGCTTCCCGAAGAGAGGAACTGCGTGCATTTTTTGCCTTTGTTGACATTGAGTGGCATGAAATTCTGCGACATGTTTGCATACGATGGCTCTCTCTTTATCCAGTTGTCGATCGTCTCCTGCAAAGCTAGCCAGCTCTTACTTCATATTTCAGGTCCCTTGGGGTGACCTGTCCTGTGGCACTGAAGAGTATTTTTGAGTATGAAGAAAAAACAGAAGCTGCTAAGATTTATCTGTGCTTTCTCCACAACGTGGGCTGTGTTTTTGACCAACTCGTAAAAAGCTGGAGGAAACAACGCTCTGCATCACAGATGTTTATGAGGAAGTCCAAAAGTTCAAAATGAAGACGCTTCAGCGGAAACAGGACAACTTTTTGGATACCAGACCAAGCAGCTGATGGACAAACAATTGTCAGCACAAAGGCCCAAGCAGCAACAGGACTTTGAAGTTCTATGACACTGTCATTACATACATTGACAAGTGGTTTGATTTCTCACCAGAAAATGTAATGGTGAAACTGAAACCGATCGGCCTCTATGAGGAGCTCTCCTTCACTGACCTGGAGCAGGTGGTGGTTGCCCTCAAAATGACAGAGACAGTCAGTATGGACCAACTCTATGAAGAGTTTTGTGCTAGCCGGGAGGACATACAGAAAGCCAGACAGGATACCACAAAATCCACCAGTGAGAAGTGGGTGGCAGTTTTCCAAAACCTAGGGAAAGCCAACTTGAATCAGCATGTTCAGGATTGTCTCATTTGTCCTCAGTGTGCCAGGCTCAAATGCCTTTGTAGAGAATATTTTCTCTCTGATGACCATTAAATGGTCAGACTCAAGAAACAAATGCAGCACAGAGGCTAGAGAGAATAAAGTAGACGGCATCGGTCAAAATCGTGATTTATGAGCCTATGTCCGGATGACGCGTCCATGCCCAAATAAGGGCATCCGGTCAGGACATCCTGGCGGGAAGGTGTCACGTGGTTAGGGCCATATAGTTGCATCCTGTTCTGTCACGTGCTAGAGTGTGTGTTATTTTATATCTATATTGCATCTATTCCTTTGAAGTTGTCATGATGATTGATGTGTAGGGACCTCGTTGAACTTGGGGGGTTGTGTTTGAACATTTCAAAGAGGATGGCCCCACACCTCACCTATTTTATTGCTCTTAGGGTTGTTGTCAATGAAGTAGGAATGTCCGGGGGGGATTGTGTTGGAGGCAGACGCAGACCCAGAACAACACATGCGGCCCAAGAACACTAAACAAGATTTAAAAAATAAAACCCTGAACATTAAACAGAAAAATATGTCTCCTAGGCTAATTCTAAACAACTAAAATACCACAATTCAATTTT
Organism: Salmo salar; assembly: GCF_965601325.2. Lineage (NCBI taxonomy): Eukaryota > Metazoa > Chordata > Actinopteri > Salmoniformes > Salmonidae > Salmo > Salmo salar. Next base: position 70,342,898 of record NC_138305.1, read on the forward strand.
CTCAAACATACGACTATTTTACACCATTTGAAAGATAAACTTCTCCTGAATCCAACCACGTTGTCCGATTTCAAAAAGGCTTTACAGCGAAAGCAAAACATTAGATTATGTTAGGATACCACCACAGCAAAAAAACAACAACACAGCCATTTTCCTAGCAAGGCCAGCCATTTTCCAAGCAAGGGTAGCCGTCCAAAAGCACAAAACCAGCTAAAATTATGCACTAACCTTTGACAATCTTCATCAGATGACACTCCTAGGACATTATGTTAGACAATACATGCATTTTTTGTTCCATCAAGTTCATATTTATATCCCCAAAAAACATTTTACATTGGCGCGTGACGTTCAGAAAATGTATTCACCCCAAAATGCCCGGTGAATGTGCACCATAATTTACAGAAATACTCATCATAAACGTTGACAAACTATATAACAATTAATTAAAGAAGTATAGATGAACTATTCCTTTATGCAACTGCTTTGTCAGATTTCAAAATAACTTTACGGAGAAAGCACATTGTTCAATATTCTGAGTACTGAGACCCAAGCTATTCAGTTAGCCGTCCAGCCACGGCATCCACAAAACGCTGAAATATGTTAAAAATATTATCTTACCTTTGCTGATCTTCGGCTGAATGCACTCGGAAGGTCTCCCACTTCCACAAGAAATGTTCATTTGTTCGATAAAGTCCATAATTTATGTCGAAATAAATCCGTTTTGATGGCGCGTCCAGATCACCATTCCAAAATGCATCTATCCACCGTTGACGAAAAGTTATAAAGTTCCCTCAGCATTCGTAGAAACATGTCAAACCATGTTCACAATCAATCTTTAGGGTGTTTTTAACGTAGAATTTCGATAATATTCCAACCGGACAATAGCAGATTCATTACAGAAGAAAAATAAAAATGGCTAGCCCTGCGTGAGCGCGCACAAGGTAAGTCAATGACCCCAGCCCGACCACTTACTGTTCCAGGTATTATTCAGTCAAATTGCATTGTAGAAGCCTCAAACAAGGTTCTAATGACTGTTGACATCTAGTGGAAGCCTTAGGAAGTGCAATATGACATCACAGACACTGTAGTATAGATAGAACATCATTTGAAATGACTTCAACCATGTGAGGTCAAACTTCCTGGTTGGATTTTTCTCAGGTTTTTGCCTGCCATATGAGTTCTGTTATACTCACAGACATCATTCAAACAGTTTTAGAAACTTCAGAGTGTTTTCTATCCAAATCTACTAATAATATGCATATCCTACCTTCTGATTCTGAGTAGGAGGCAGTTTAATTTGGGTACGTTTTTCATCCGGCCGTGAAAATACTGCCCCCTATAGTGAAGAGGTTATATGACCCTTTTTTTGCATACAGGATGTCGCCCGAAAAAACGGCAACCCCGCTCTGTAAGCTCATTACAGAATATTTCTCGTTAGAGACACGACCTCGGAGCGAGGCTAGGGAAACAGATACTAGCCATTCTGTACGACCGGCTAAAATGCAACTCCAGACACCAGGCCAACAGCCCCCGAAGAGTTATCACCCCCGGACAGCTAAAAGATCAGCTGTGAAACCGTCATAATGGAGCTTTCTGAAGGTGAGTTAGTGAAAATAATATATTAGATTTGGAGAGGTATTTTCAGGGAATTTGATATCGATATTCTAAAACGGATGGACAACGATTCTTTAGGTAATATGTCAAATGCACGTATTCGTATATTTAAAAAATGTATATATAGTATAAATATATGTTAATATTAGTTTATCGTTTGTAGGGTCTCAATCCTTTACACAGTTGCTGGGGGGAATAGATGATTTGGAACAGCCTTCGTTAGAGGGGGTTTCAGTGGAGCTAAACACATGCAGCCAGTCCCCATCACACTATTGTTGATGTAAGTCCAATAATAAAATCCATAAGAATGTTTATACATTAAAAACAAAAAGTGTGAACCCTATATTTAAAGCTATTTTTTGTGTTTACAGCTGACAGACCACAAAAAAGGATCCCTGCTGCATTATGTACTCTGAACGACTTCGGAGGAGCAGATGACATAGATGCTATTCTCTTGTTCTGTACGAACGTTTTTTCAAACGCACCAAGAATCCTCACATCAACTCCCCCGGGAACCACCACACGCACGCAACGCACAACATGTGCGCAAGTGCATTGCGCAGAATCACCCCAGCCCGAAAAATGTTACTGGTCCGGAAACTTACTGCTTCAAGAAACGGTGCTACATGGACAAGGTATGAAGCCATTGTATATGTTATTAGTTATACATATTTTATTAGAATTTATACATTTTTATGATTGAATATGTTAAAACAATGACAAATAATGTTTTTCAGACTCCAACGAGACATGCCCGGCAGAATCTGGAAGGCCTGGTGAAAAAAGTCTAGAGCCCACGGTTTCCGCGATTCGTCAGAACAGCCCGCGTCAAAAAAGCCGAGGTAATTTAATTATGTATTGTTAATATATAGTATTATGTCTGAAATGTATTTGACATTTTTAACCTAAGATATTTTTATGTTTAATAACCTATTTTCTATATATTATTTTCTATCAGACTCCTCCCCGGCGTATAACGGCACAGAAGACCATACACACCGAGAGCACGTGGAGGATTTTGGCACGCCGGACATTCCCAATAAAACAACGAAACCGGATGATTTCACCGTTTTAAATGACATTCCCGAGGTAGACGACTTGCTCCTCTGCGAATTGGCCAACCTTCTTGATTCCTCCAATTCTTATGTAGAAACACCCAAACCTGAAATAGAACAAGCTAGGTTTATTACTGCCTTTTCCAGGGCTCTAAAATCCAGAAATGTCTTGCTACACAAACGAATGGTGGTTTTACTCGAGCGGCAATACAGTCAGGATCTATCCTTCTAGCGTAGAACAATGCCCCGCGTGTAAACTTGGAATCAATCACACGCTTGGTCGAGGGGTTCATAAAAAAACGGAATTAGTGACTTGGAGATTTTGAGCTCCTACAAAAAAATTAAATTGTTAGGGATAAAAAGGGCTTCCATCTAAGGAATGCCCCACTTACTAAAAGATTCAGGGTAGTCTATGACAAGAGACTGCTTTTACCTGACGGGACCACATTGCACTTTGGCTACTGACTTATGCTACAAGCCCTGCTGGTTTTGGACGATATGCTATTTGCAGGTAGCGAACATCCTGTAATTGCACGAGCTTTTACCCAATATCCTCATCATAGAAACCTGTCCGTGCTTTACTTGTTGCAGAATGTGTTTCACCAAGGTAAAAATAGCCATACCATTAGTTTGAATGCCAATTACATGGTTTTGTTCAAAAACCCTAGAGACAAACTACAAATTAACACTCTAGCTCAGCAGATGTACCCGGGAAGGAAATCCTACTTTATGGGGAGCTATGAGGACGCTACCAAAGCGCCATTTTCTTATTTAATCGTGGATTTAAAAGCAAATATTCCAGAACACCTGAGGCTCCGAACCGGCCTGTTCCCGTGGGAGTGGCCGGCTGCGTACATTCCTAAATAGTAACCGCTATGTCTCTGCGTTTAAAAAGAAACCTGCCCCTCTTGAGAAGCATAGTTGGGGCTACAGCTAAAGAACGGAAGGCCATCTTGGGTCACTGTTCTTCAGATCTCATATTATCCCTATGTGAGATTGCTTTGAATCTTCTCAAAGGGCACATTCCACTCACCATGACTCAATTACAAAAATTAAAGAGACAAAAGACCGCGATAGAACTCTTTGCCAATAAAAGGGCCAGTCTTCAAAAGAAAAGACATAGCCTACAACAGTCTGGGGGTTTTCTTCTGCCGTTGCTAACTATAGCTGTGCCCTTCATCACCAGCCTTATTGCGGCCAGACGTGGGGGTTGAACACGGAGTGTGATGGCAAATAAAATGTACTTGGTGCCTCAACAAGAGTTGGATAGACTTAAAAAACAAATGCAGGGTCCTGAAAATATCAGACAAACAGCGGGAAATGATTTGGATACGGTCATGAAGGATATTTTGAACCGAAAAGGATTGAACCCCTATGATAAGGTCCAAAAATACACAAACCTCTTGCAAAGGTATTTGGCCTTGGTAAAACAAGGTGAGAGAGAGAGACCAACCATTTAACGCTTTCCCTACCGGAACCTTTAAAAGATGACGCGCCTAGAAAGAGCCAAGCCCCTGTAATACCTGTACCTGCGATCTTACCGGCTGAAGATCAAATTCGTGTTGAAGATAATGTTATGCATGACATGTTGACACATGTTCCAGCACGTAACAGGAAAACTGTTAGATACATTATGAACAAGACAAAAGACTCAAAGGGGACCGCTACTTGGAATGACCAAGGAGAGTTTACCCTTCAGGGCGCTGTTGTCAAGGGTTCACATATGCTTGACTTGCTTAAAAGTACCACGGCAGCCCACAAGGTTGCTGATGACCGAAGACCTCCAGGGTGGCGTCAGTTTCTTAAAGCCCTGGCAATCCTCAACATTCCCCTCTCGGGGGTACCCAACTATAAGCTTCGTCAACAGATTCAAGCTTTAAAACAAAAACCTTCACTGAGCTACAGCACCACTAAAGATGTCCCAACAACCCCCCCCCCCCCTATGAAGGGGATGGTGATGACTCATTTACCCCCCTGAACGCCTCCGGACCTTTTCCTAATCCCGATCTCTCGGGGTGGTTAGACTTTTGAATGACTTTTGAATGACTATGACTAAATTCAATACATTTTATTTGAAAAATTAAGCAATTTAACATTTGTGGCATTCTTGAAACATTTGACGTGAGCATACGCCTTGATTACACGGTCTTAAAGGACACATATTTGAACACTTTATATTTTCTAACAAAACAAGCTACAACGGTATCATTACTTCCTAAATCATCATTATAAAGAGACATAACATCTTCAAAAGAAACTCCACAGGCTCTTTGGCATAGGTAGAATACACAGTGTTGACCACATGTAGTGGAAAGGTTATCTTGTACTTGTTTGATGCTGTAGTAGATCTTTGACCCGTTTTTGGTCAAAAATTCTTTAATAGATTTGGGAAAATGTGAAAAACCGGGGGGAAAGCCGTAGGAATCAAAAAAAGTTGAGATTTTTCTTCCTCCTTCATCTTCTAAGGTCACAGCTAGCCAATGTTCACCAGGCATGTGTTTAGGATGGGTATTGACAATAAACATGGCCGGCCGCTCAGGCCATTTCTCAATAGGTAATTCATCACAAGCCCACACTCCACAAAATTGTTTTCCAATCAGGCGGATCATGAGCCCTTCCAACTCTTGGGTATTCATGTCTTTGCTCAACGATCCCTAATAATAATCCACTAAGACTTGTCTTCGGGCTTTTACTTCCAAGATTGAATCAGAGCATGCATAAACAATCATGCTAACTGTACAGGCTAAAGGTGTACGGAAACGCATTTCCAGCCTGAGGTTACCTTGGGACACCACAGACAGATTTCCTGAGGTGTCATCATCAGGGGATAAATTGAAAGCATACAATGTGTAACCCTCTGCAAAATCATTTCTGTCAATAGGTAAAGAGAGATTTTTTAGATGCCTCCCGGTAGCCAGGAATAGATTGTAAAATTCTCACACAGATATGTTGTTATTAAATTGCGGTTGGAAAGCCTTAGCAGGGACCTGACGTCCGTCCTGACAGAGAGCTACATACTCTGCATTGAGGTGTTGAAAATTAAAGTTTTTTTTATGTAAGCTGCCCGTATCAGAGGCGTGATCAACCAAACCTATAACCATGTAGCGGGGTAAAGGGCCAAGAAAAAGGTTTTCTTGACTGCAGATTCTACTGCCCACAGGTATGCTAAAGGTTTTCATAGTAATTCTTTGGAGAGGGTAAAGGGCATTTCCTTTCATCAAAGCCTGTGAGTGACCCAGACGAACTGCCGGAGATACAGACACTTTTTTAATAAAAAGCGTTGCCCTCAACACTTTTAAACTAAAGTCACCGTCTTGGGCAGACATCAGACAAAACTCTTCCTTGGCCCTGGTAAATTTTAGTCTTAAATCAACCGAATCTAAGAGTAAACGTTCTTGAAAGAAAATGTCAGAGTGTATAGGACCTAGCAGATGAAACTCTCGAGATTCGGCACAGTAGTGAGCGCGTGCCTCCAGTCCTTTGTTTGCACCGGTGGAAGGGTCTATCGATTCCATAGAGGCTCCTGCAGTATCCTTGCTAAACAGCCCGGCGCTGAATTGTGTCTTGAGAGTGTCTTCGGTGTAGTTGAGTAAACACTCTATGATGGCCCTATAGGGGTATGTGGCACTGCTTTGACTGATTAGGCGTTCCACCAAAGTCACATCCACTTGGGAGAAGATGGTGGCCAAGGGGTAATTAATGAGACTCACTTTGGCATCGTTTGCAATATTAGTACCATCTCTTTTGGTCACTTTTAGACGTAAATGCACCAAGGTGTTGTTGAGGTCCAGACAGTTGTCACTGTGGCCTGGTATGAAAAATTCTATAGGACCGTTGTCGGTAATGGCAGAGAATGGGGCTATCTCCACATAACTGGACCTGTCTATTGAATGTTGGGTTAAGGGGGCCGTGAAAAGATCGAGCTCTGTTTTTATAGCTTCAGAGGACATGCGGTGTAAAAGAGACATGTTGCTTGTTCTTTCAGAAACTACTTCCGAGTATTCTTTTTGCCGTTTTTGGTCCAGACCTCCTCACTTTACCACGTCTTTGAGTTACTGAGTTTCTTTTAATGGTTAACCTCCTCTTTTTAGGGGCAGGCCTGCGCCTTATACCCGGAGGTCTCTTTTTTGGTCTTCGAGACAACATCATAAGCCCCGAGCCTTCTTGATGCTCGGCATCTGGTGACGCCCTTCGGGTCATAGCATTGGCTACAACCTCACTTACTATATTTTTAGCCGCTGATTTTAAATGGGGTTTGGCTATGCTGAGGCTTCTCTTCATAAACGGTAAAACCATCCTAAAGAGGTTACAAAATATACCTCATATCCCAGAACCGTACATGGTCGGGGATCCATGATAGCCGGGTAACGCATTACCCACTTGATCAACATAGTATGAGACATAACGTTTAGGGTCGAGATGGTGGTTGTGTTCCATAACCATTTTAATTTATTAGTATTATGTTTATATAAAAAATAAATAAAATAATAGTAATATATATATATAAAATACTAATAATATACTGCTCCAAAAAATAATGGGAACACTTAAACAACACATCCTAGACCTGAATGAAAGAAATAATCTTATTAAATACTTTTTTCTTTACATAGTTGAATGTGCTGACAACAAAATCACACAAAAATAATCAATGGAAATCCAATTTATCAACCCATGGAGGTCTGGATTTGGAGTCACACTCAAAATTAAAGTGGAAAACCACACTACAGGCTGATCCAACTTTGATGTAATGTCCTTAAAACAAGTCAAAATGAGGCTCAGTAGTGTGTGTCGCCTCCACGTGCCTGTATGACTTCCCTACAACGCCTGGGCATGCTCATGATGAGGTGGCGGATGGTCTCCTGAGGGATCTCCTCCCAGACCTGGACTAAAGCATCCACCAACTCCTGGACAGTCTGTAGTGCAACGTGGCGTTGGTGGATGGAGCGAGACATTATGTCCCAGATGTGCTCAATTGGATTCAGGTCTGGGGAACGGGCGGGCCAGTCCATAGCATCAATGCCTTCCTCTTGCAGGAACTGCTGACACACTCCAGCCACATGAGGTTTAGCATTGTCTTGCATTAGGAGGAACCCAGGGCCAACCGCACCAGCATATGGTCTCACAAGGGGTCTGAGGATCTCATCTCGGTACCTAATGGCAGTCAGGCTACCTCTGGCGAGCACATGGAGGGCTGTGCGGCCCCCCAAAGAAATGCCACCCCACACCATGACTGACCCACCCCCAAACCGGTCATGCTGGAGGATGTTGCAGGCAGCAGACCGTTCTCCACGGCGTCTCCAGACTCTGTCACGTCTGTCACATGTGCTCAGTGTGAACCTGCTTTCATCTGTGAAGAGCACAGGACGCCAGTGGCGAATTTGCCAATCTTGGTGTTCTCTGGCAAATGCTAAACGTCCTGCACGGTGTTGGGCTGTAAGCATGACTGTTTGAGCAGACACATGCACATTTGTGGCCTGCTGGAGGTCATTTTGCAGGGCTCTGGCAGTGCTTCTCCTGCTCCTCCTTGCACAAAGGCGGAGGTAGCGGTCCTGCTGCTGGGTTGTTGCCCTCCTACGGCCTCCTCCACGTCTCCTGATGTACTGGCCTGTCTCCTGGTAGCGCCTCCATGCTCTGGACACTACGCTGACAGACACAGCAAACCTTCTTGCCACAGCTCGCATTGATGTGCCATCCTGCATGTGCTGCACTACCTGAGCCACTTGTGTGGGTTGTAGACTCCGTCTCATGCTACCACTAGAGTGAAAGCACCGCCAGCATTCAAAAGTGACCAAAACATCAGCCAGGAAGCATAGGAACTGAGAAGTGGTCTGTGGTCCCCACCTGCAGAAACACTCCTTTATTGGGGGTGTCTTGCTAATTGGCTATAATTTCCACCTGTTGTCTATTCCATTTGCACAACAGCATGTGAAATTTATTGTCAATCAGTGTTGGTTCCTAAGTGGACAGTTAGATTTCACAGAAGTGTGATTGACTTGGAGTTACATTGTGTTGTTTAAGTGTTCCCTTTATTTTTTTGAGCAGTGTATATTATATATGTAGAGGCTTTGGAGGGCCTAAAGTGGAGTTTTACAATCGTTTTACCATAAGTAAATTCTATGTTTTCGTTGTAATCCGTTTTAAGCTCAACCAGAATTTTTTCAATATATTTCTTGCTTACAGGTACGTAGTGTGGCTTGTCGTAGGTGACAGTGACTATCCCTCCATCCTTTCCCTCTATATGAACTGTTCTCAGGAGGGGCACACAACTGTCTCCTAACCTCTGATATGATATGATGTCGGTATACACAAATATGTTGTAAAACCCTGCATGTATATCCGCAGGGAATGGGGCTAATTTATCTTTCATATACGTCCATTTATTGGGAACCATCCCCAACATGTAGGCTAAATTACCGGTGGTCTTTATACCCCTATCCGCAGCCCCTGGGATTTGTACACGTTTATGAATAGGGTTGTAGCTCAAGAGTATTTCCGTATTGTTCTGGGTTAGGAGTTCGTTCAACTCTGAGACGATCCTGTCGATGGTTCTATAGAACCCTTTTTTAATCTTTATAAGTTTCGCAGGTTCCGATATCCTTTTGCAATAAAAATCCCGGTCCTTATCCTTGATATTATACCAACTATGTGGGTATGTAATCTCGCTGAGACCTACTTCCCACGCCTCGGATAACTCTATAGGCTTTGGAAAATTGGTTGTATAATTCGAATTTGGTTATTGCGATATATATATATGCAGACGCATTACTGGGGAGGGTCAGGTAGAAGCCGCTGTGTTCCATGATGCACTCCTGTGTACACGCGAATGACGTTGTATTTATCATGCATGAGGGTTTAAGTTAACCCCCGATGCCTCCACCACATCGTGCTCTAAAACCCAACTGTTGAACTTTTGGGGCCAGTTTTTCCAACGGAACAACACCCATTTTTTACCCTTTTCTCTCTTATGATCTAGAATCTCCTCCACGTCAAATACTTTGTCTTTACCCATCTGTACCTTCTGTAGTTCCTTCTCATAAAACGATCCCTCTATAAGCTCCCCGTCATAATCTTTTAACTTGTAGACAGGGGGTATGCGAGGTAGACATTCGGTAACGGTGAACACCTCATCGCCGTAACCTTGCTCATATTTTTTGTTGAAAACACCCCTCAACTTGGATATACGTACCAAGTCCCCCACTATGAATTTAAAATAAAACATTTTCTTACGGCAAAGGGGGAACAAACCATACAGATTTTTAAAGACTTGAAAAGAGTTTTCAGAAGAGACCTCTGCGGGCTTCATCCTTATACTCTTATGGTAGCTGTAGTTGTAACCCTTTACTAAATCTTGAACTATATCGATATATCTATGCGTGTTGTGAGCTGTAAAATATCTTCACATCCGCTCTTTCAGAGTTTGGTTAAAGCGTTCAACAACTGAAGCTTTCAAATCCGAGCCTGGAGCAAAATGTACTATATTGTGCTTCTTCATGAGTTTCTGAAAAGTATTATTAAAAAATTATTTTACGCCATCAGTCTGCACTTTCTTGGGGACTCCTTCCTTCAAGATAGCGTCAAAGGCCCTGGTCACCTCTGCCCCGCTCTTATTTTTAAGACCCTTACAAATGCCATTTTAGAGAAAATATCTATAACCGTTAGCATGTATCGATTTCCATAATTTTTATCTGCAAGGGCCTGCATGTCACATAGATCCACCTGAAACTGGGACAAGGGATGAGTAGAAAAAACGATATTTCTTGGAAATTGTTTTCGTACAGGTTTATGCAGAGTATAAGCATCCTGCTCGGCTAACCACTCATTCACTTGAGCAATGCCTAACCGGCTGTCACGTCCTGACCAGTAAAGGGGTCATTTGTCATTGTAGTATGGTCAGGGCGTGGCAGGGGGTGTTGTTTTTGTGTGTTTTGGGGATGGTTTATTTAGAGGGGATTTGTTCTAGTTTTCATTTTCTATGTTCTTTTTCTATGTGTGGCCGAGTATGCTTTCCAATCAGAGGCAGGTGTCTTTCGTTGTCTCTGATTGGAAGCCATACTTAGGCAGCCCTTTTTTCCTTTGGGTTTGTGGGTGGTTGTTTTCTGTATAGCCGTGTGCCTTACGGAACTGTTTCGTCGTTTGTTTATTTTGTTTGAGTGTTCTCTTTAAAATAAAGAAAGAAGATGAGCACTATTCCCGCTGCGCCTTGGTCTGTCCCTTACGACGCTTGTGACAGAACCACCCACCGAAAGAAGACCAAGCAGCGGGGTAAGGAGCAAGAGAGGTATTTGGAGTTGTGGACGTGGGAGGAGATTTTAGATGGTAAGGGACCCTGGAGGCAGGCTGGGGAGTATCATCGACCGATGGAGGAACTGGAGGCAGCGAAGGCACAGTGGCGCAACTATGAGGCGCTGTATAAGCCAAGAGGCAAGTGCGGGAGGCAGCCCCCCCAAAAAATGTGGGGGGGGGGGCACACGGGGAGTTGGGCAGAGTCAGGGTGGAGTCCTGAGCCAACTCCCCGTGCTTACCGTGGGGAGCGGGTGACGAGGAGAGCACCGAGCTATGCGGAAATGCGTACGGTATCGCCCACACGCACGCACAGTCCGGTGCGGTCAGTACGGGCTCTGCAGCATTGCAGGGTGAGAGTTGGCCGGCAGCCAGGGAGAAGTGCGCCGGCGCAGCGCATCTGGCCATCAGTACGTCTCCTCGGTCCAGCTTACCCTGTGCCTGCTCTACGCACGGCAGCCCTCACTCTCCAGCACAGCCCAGTTTGCCCTGTGCCAGCGCTCCGCCCGTGCCGGGCTACAGTGAACATTCAGCCAGGACGGGGTGTGCCAGCCCTGAGCTCCAGACCGCCGGTGCACCTCCACGGCCCAGTGTGCCCCGTGCCTGCGCTGCGCACCCAGTCTCCTCCAGCAACGCTCCTCAGCCCGGAGCCTCCAGCGACGCTCCTCAGCCCGGAGCCTCCAGCGACGCTCCTCAGCCCGGAGCTTCCAGCGACGCCTCTCAGCCCGGGGCCTCCAGCGACGCCTCTCAGCCCGGGGCCTCCAGCGACGCCTCTCAGCCTGGGGCCTCCAGCAACGGTCTGCAGCCAAGGGCCTTCAGCGGTAATCTGCAGCCAAGAGCCTTCAGCGGTGGTCTGCAGCCCAGAGTCTTCAGAACGGGAGCTTTTGTGGTTTTTTTTGTTTTGAGGTGCAGTCGGGGTCTGCACCTTTGGGGGGGGGGGGGGGGGTACTGCCACGTCCTGACCAGTAAAGGGGTCATTTGTCATTGTAGTATGGTCAGGGCGTGGCAGGGGGTGTTGTTTTTGTGTGTTTTGGGGTTGGTTTATTTAGAGGGGATTTGTTTTCATTTTCAATGTGTGGCCGAGTATGGTTTCCAATCAGAGGCAGGTGTCTTTCGTTGTCTCTGATTGGAAGCCATACTTAGGCAGCCCTTTTTTCCTTTGGGTTTGTGGGTGGTTGTTTTCTGTATAGCCGTGTGCCTTACGGAACTGTTTCGTCATTTGTTTATTTTGTTTGACTGTTCTCTTTAAAATAAAGAAAGAAGATGAGCACTATACCCGCTGCGCCTTGGTCTGTCCCTTACGACGCTTGTGACACCGGCTACCTGTTTCTTCGGCTATAGCTCACTGTAAACGCACCTTGCCCCCATAAGACCCCGGGTTAGAGGGGCTATGATACACGTTTTTCAACATCTGCTCCGCCATCCTTCTTGCCTCTCTGAGGTACAATAACGTTAATGAGCCACTTTCAAATAATGGCAACATTTCATTTTCATTTTGTATTTTTATTTTTGCAAACATCAAGTATTACGTATACAGACAATTCAGGATTCGTTGCAGGATACTTGTCCCCGTTTTCTCAACGATCCAAGCATGCAACACCCTGTATATTTGGTTTAGATTTACAGGCTTGTGTCGCTGAATTTTTAAAACACACACACATCCTCTATATACGTATATAAACAACAAATATGATACATGTTACAATTACACGGTGTTTCAAACAAATAAAATAAAATCTTAGACAAGATGATTCTTCTTCAGAATCATCCACAAGACGGGAGACCAGTTGTGTCCATTGGCCTTCCCTGTAGCTCAGTTGGTAGAGCATGGTGTTTGCAACGCCAGGGTTGTGGGTTCGATTCCCACGGGGGGCCAGCACAGAAATAAAATGTATGAAATTGTATTAAATGTATGCATTCACTACTGTAAGTCGCTCTGGATAAGAGTGTCTGCTAAATGACTAAAATGTATTTGTAGACTCTCACCCGTATGTCGTACATGATTTGCTCCATTTTTAGCACACGCTCTACATTAGCCCATGTATTATGGGTTGTGCAGAACGATACATTGTTCACTTTATTTTCAATAATTTGATGCATCACATTTGTAAGTTCTCTCAAAAGAAAAAATGTATTTATTCTCTCTAACATCGTATGTATATGGTTCCCCATTGCTTTACATCTAAATAACAAATATGTATTGTCACTCGTTCTCTTGGCTTTTGTTGAGCCAGAAAGTCATCACATCCTCCACCACAGCTTCCCGGTATTTGTTGTCGTCCACCAGGGTGTGTCGGATTTCTTTGAGTTTCTCGTGGATGTAGATCGCCTCCTTCAGTTCATGTAGGAAAGCCTCGGTTACCCCGTAAACTCTGGGAATAGACGGCACAAGACCCATAGACTCCAGGGCTCTGACCAGCGAAGGTATAAACCTGCAGGACCACAGTCTTTTCACCAGCACATCAAAATGGTTGAAGAAGTAGTATCTTGGGGGCTCTTATAAACACTGATGCCGGCGCTGGCTGGGGTGATTGATCTCACAACCGATGCATTTTTCTCGTATATACTCTCCAATCACCACGTTTAAAAGTGTGGCTACAGAGGCCTTGATGGTGTCCACAAAAATAGTACTGACCACCCAATCAAACACATCCTCAGGCTGTGTACATGTAGTGGGTGTCGGGGGTCTTGGCTGGGGGGAGTAGAATGGTTGGCTGCGAGGCATAGAGTCCTTAGGGTTTGGCCCCCATGACATATTCCAGTCCTGGTACCAGTCCTGGTATGTTGTATGAATATCCATGGTATATGCGGAAATGCGGAAATAAAGAACCGGAGGAGTTAAGGGCACTCCTTTTATTGTTGAACCAGTCCTATGGGGGTCAGGGCATGGTTAACGCAGCCGCGTACTTAGTTTTCTTCGGGGGCTGACCCTTCTGAAGATGACCCTTCTTGGGGTTCCTTTGAATCATAATCCTCAGGATTCGTATATATTATGCACTTCCTTAGCCGAACAATGCTCTGACGCTGTTGGCTCTGTACAAAAAGAGCGTCCAACAACTCTAAGATTTTTAATTCCATTAGATCCCAACTTTTAAAAGGAATAAGCATGCGCAACCTGAAATCCCCAGTCAGGCCACCATCACGAATGTTTTGGTTGCGGGTTTCCTCGTTGCTGATATAGAACTCCACGCAGCCACAAGGAAGTCCATTCTTTCTCTGTATTTTCACCCTGTGAAATACTCTTCCTGAGGAGTCTGGGGTACCTTCCCAATGGGTCTCGTAGCCCGTGAACAAGCTATACCCCTTTGTGATAACTCTCAGTTCGGGACACACAACCTTGCGAAAAACCGACCAGTCTTCAACCCCGTAGTCCACTCCTAAAGTCTGGTCTATATATTCTTCACCTTCGGCTACGGTATAGAGTTTCACTCTACAGGCCTGGTAATCATACTGATACCCCCAGTGCTGTCCATTAGACATCAACACTTGATCTTTCAGGGCAGTTGCGGGCGGTATTTGGGTTCTATACATACTTAGAAACCGCTTTTTTGGCGCATCATATATTGTTGCTTTATACTTGGTCTTTTCTCTATGTTTCAGCCGCGGTCCTGCTTCCGTTGTTACGGTCACCACTGCTTTGCCACTGATCACAAAATCCATGTTTATTTTTAAAATCTTGTTTAGTGTTCTGGGGCCGCATGTGTTGTTCTGAGGTAGTTGTTTGGGCTATTTATAGATGGGCTATGTACAGGTGCAGTGATCTGTGAGCTGCTCTGACAGCTGTTGCTTAAAGCTAGTGAGGGAGATAAGTGTTTCCAGTTTCAGAGATTTTTGTAGTTCGTTCCAGTCATTGGCAGCAGAGAACTGGAAGGAGAGGTGGCCAAAGGAGGAATTGGCTTTGGGGGTGAAAAGTGAGATATACCTGCTGGAACGCGTGCTACGGGTGGGTGCAGCTATGGTGACCAGCGAGCAGAGATAAGGCGGGACTTTACCTAGGAGAGTCTTGTAGATGACCTGGAGCCAGTGGGTTTGGCGACGAGTATGAAGCGAGGGCCAGCCAACGAGAGCGTACAGGTTGCAGTGGTGGGTAGTATATGGGGCTTTGGTGACAAAATGGATGGCACTGTGATAGACTGCATCCAATTTGTTGAGTAGGGTGTTGGAGGCTATTTTGTAAATGACATCGCCAAAATTGAGGATCGATAAGATGGTCAGTTTTACGAGGGTATGTTTGGCAGCATGAGTGAAGGATGCTTTGTTGCGAAATAGGATGCCAATTCTAGATTTAACTTTGGATTGGAGATGTTTTATGTGAGTCTGGAAGGAGCGTTTACAGTCTAACCAGACACCTAGGTATTTGTAGTTGTCCACATATTCTAAGTCAGACCCGTCCAGGGTAGTGATGCTGGACAGGCGGGCAGGTGCAGGCAGCGATCGGTTGAATAGCATGCATTTAGTTTTACTTGTATTTAAGAGCAGTTGTAGGCCACGGAAGGAGAGTTGTATGGCATTGAAGCTCGTCTGGAGGGTTGTTAACACAGTGTTCAAAGAAAGGCCAGATGTATACAGAATGGTGTCGTCTGCGTAGAGGTGGATCACTATGAGACATTCGGCCATTTCTATCACTCATCGAATAAATCCATGAAATTAGTGTTGGGCACGGATATGGAAAAGTATATATATTGACATCAGTAGCATTTTTCAATTTGATATTGATATCATATCGGTTTGTAGAAAATACATTGCAACTGTGTTGAATGTTCCCTTTTGTGTGAAGTCCAGACAAGTGCTTGAGGATTGCCCATTGGGCCACGTGTATTCTGGTGACATAAACCTACCATACAATGGGAAGCCAATCCCATTGTATTCAAAACTGGGTAGGTAGGTTTATTTATCAGTAGGCAATTGAGTATGCATAGCAGCCTGTTTTAGTTTGATTTTTTAAGGTATGCTAAGCAGTCTGTGATAAGGTCTGTGTGAGGGCTTTTGTATGCAGGAACAGTCATGTATGATTTTTTACAGAATAGGGTAGGTTAGCAGGAGTAATAAACTGTTATCATGATATACCTTGCTCATATCGATATAAAACATTTTACATTTACATTTTAGTAATTTAGCAGACGCTCTTATCCAGAGCGACTTACAGTAGTGAATACATACATTTCATTTTAATTTCATGCATTTTTTGTACTGGCCCCCCGTGGGAATCGAACCCACAACCCTGGCGTTGCACACACCATGCTGGCGTTGCAAACACCATGCTCTACCAACTGAGCCACAGGCTTTACCGAGCAGTACAAAAGTAAGATCGCACAGGGGAAAAGGGCTGCCTAAGTATGGTTCCCAATCAGAGACAATGAATGGCAGCTGCCTCTGATTGGAAACCATACCTGGCCAAAACATAGAAATATAAAACATAGAATGCCCACCCCACACCCTGACCTAACAAAATAGAGAAATAAACCGTCTCTCTCAGGTCAGGGCGTGACACTACAACACTTTATTCACTCTGTGCAGCAAACACTGGACAAGCAAGAAGCTTCAAAGGTTGAAACTATTTTACGGCGGTCTGACAAATCTCTAAAGTTGATATCCAAACTGTATCAAGGGTTGAAAAAGGCTTTTCCTGATGACACAAAACATGTCAAACAAAAATCTGAGGAAGACCTGGGAGACGCTATGGATGATGATGAATGGATACAGATATGTTAGAATGCCCGCTCATGTTCATATAATCTCAGACATAAATTACCGCAGTTTAAAGACCATCCATAGAACGTACTATATGCCAGTGAAACTGAATATCATACACTCAGAAATATAATTATTCTGCTGGAGATGTAAATATATTTGCATATATGATGGTCTTGTGAACGGAGGCTGAATTTGGGAAAAGACTATATTCGTCTATCTCAACATGTCTACAGATTCTTCCTGTTTTTATTTGCTTGGAAATGTTGATACTGGAGACTGTTGTCAGGTTAAAAGAGCTCAACAGTACTATCAGGCCTATGATATGAATTAAATGGAGGATGTACTGTTTGTGTGTTAATGTGTCGGTGTATGTGTCTTTACATTTTTGTTACTTTTGTTTTCCAACCCTTTCCCTTGAGACATAACAAAAAAAGATGGGAAGGAAGTTGTGTTATCAAAATCGAATCAAATGAAATGTTACATGCGCCGAATACAACGGTTGTAGACCTTACCGCGAAATGCTTACTTACAAGCCCTTAACCAACAATAGAGTTAAGAAAAATATTTACTAAATTAACTAAAGTAAAAAATAAAAGAGCAACAATAAAATAACAATAGCGAGGCTACAGTATATACAGGGGGTACCTAGTCAATGTGCGGGGGTACAGGTCAGTCGAAGTAATTGAGTCAATATGTACATGTAGGTAAGGGTAAAGTGACTATGCATAGATAATAGATAATAAACAGCGAGTAGCAGAAGCATAAAAAGGGGGGGGGATAGTCCGGGTAGTCATTTGATTCGCTGTTCAGCAGTATTATGGCTTGGGGGCAGAAGCTGTTAAGAAGCCTTTTGGACCTAGAGTTGGTGCTCCGGTACCGCTTGCCATGCGGTAGCAGAGAGAACAGTCTATGACTAGGGTGGCTGGAGTCTTTGGCAATTTTTCCTCTTCCTCTGGAGAGAGTTGCGTTATTGACTAGACTGGTGGGGGTCGGGCGTGCCGGCGACTTATGCTGGTTGGGCGGTCTGGATGAAATTTGATATAGAGAATGCTTTGATAAATATAATCAAAAGTTACGTCTTTGCACTTTATTTGTAAGAGTTGTTCATTTGTTAGGCTATTAGTTAAAGGTGCAACACAATATTGATTAGTGAATTATCATTGATCTATTTCAGTCTTGTCAATCACTTAAACATATTTAATAATGATCTCTTAACTAGCTTGATGACTGTGGTCATTTTTGCTTACTTTTTGTTGTTCTAAATAGAGATGGCTAAAAGGGCCATGGGTCATATTAGATTGTGTAGAAGTGCAGGAAATGAACTTGAGATGCCCAAAAAAATTGAAGGACCCCCAGACCCCCTCCATGTTAAAAACCAAAGTTACGCCCGTGGGTCAAGTTAATGGAAACATAGCTTGTGAGTTGTCTGAGTGGGGAGGGGAACACTGAAAACGATCTGGTATTGGCATAGGTTTGGAACTGTCTATGTTATTGGTCTACTAACCAATTTACCACATGGTGATGTCACCATGAAAAGCTGAAACTCCCCCCCCATGTAAACCTGCTGATTTTGGTCTCCGAGTGGCGCCCAAAGGCATTGCATCTCAGTGCTAGAGGCGTCACTACAGATCCTGGTCCGATTCCAGGCTGTATCACAACCAGCCGTGAATGGAAGTTCCATAGGACGGCGCACAATTGCCCCAGTGTCTCCCGGGTTAGGGTTTGGCCGGGGTAGGCCGTCATTGTAAATAAGAATTTGTTTCTAACTGACTTGCCGAGGTAAATAAAGGTTAAATAAATATAAAATAAAAGAAGGTCCTGTGTAAGATTGTATTTTCAACCAGTAAATAACACTGATGAAATTGTTTCACACTTTTACAGTGTTAGTTTAATCAGCACCTCCATTAGGGCAAGGCAAGAGTGCATGAAAATCTAGTATGGAATGACATTTTATTTCACACTGGAAGCAAACAGAGTAATCTAAGAAAACATGTTAAGGTGTTGTCGTGACATGACTATCATTAATGTGATGACTGCTATTTATCAAATAATTACCTACTACGTTTAATTATTACTCAATTAAATTAATCATGTAAAAATTAACTCATTAGGAATTTGGGGCACCACGGGAAAAGTTTATTTAATGAGTTACCGTCTCCCGAATTAACTCAAGAATATATAGATATCGCACCAGTCATCAATTAATAATTTCCTCATATTAGTCTCATTCTGAACGTCGTTGACTTCTTGAATCTGCACAAACCCGAGTCTTAATAATCATTCCATACCACACAAATTGATTTGATTATTTTTGGTTAGAAATGTAATATAATGATGACAAGTCCCTAGCAGACTAATACAATAAGACACTTGTTACACAAGATGGAGATTTAAAGAGAGCAAGAGAGAGAGTGCGAGAGAGAAAGAGAAACAACACTTGGATTCACTTGTAAACTACGCTTAGTTTAGCCCTAATACTTTGCCCCGAACTGCCGTTCTTTTGGGTAAGAAGTAATGTAATGATCTATTTATGTGTTGAAGGTCTTCCTCGTGTATCTCTGTTGGGCCCTCTTCGGATGGCCTTGTCTTTCGTTCTCAGGTTTAAGTCTCTGATTGTCCACAAGACGTCACAATGTCCTTAGTTGTCTGTTTACTTGCACTCGTTCTGGAAGAGTGGTCTCCTGAGGACGGCTAAACTGTCATTGTCAAAACATATAGATTCAATGGTTGTAAAGATGGGGAGAGGTCTGGCCGTAATAAAGAGGTGCTCTGCTTTTTTGACACCACACTCCAAAAAGCAAGTTCTACAGGATCTAGTTTTGTCTAATATTGATTATTGTCCAGTCGTGTGGTCCAGTGCTGCAAGGGAAGACCTAGTTAAGCTGCAGCTGGCCCAGAACAGAGAGGCACGTTTTGCTCTTCATTGTAATCAGAGGGCTGATATAAATACTATGCGTGCCAGTCTCTCTTGGCTAAGAGTTGAGGAGAGACTGACTGCATCACTTCTTCTTTTTATAAGAAACATTAATGTGTTGAAAATCCCACATTTTTTGCATAAACTTACACATAGCTCTAACACACATACTTACCCCACCAGACATGCCACCAGGGGTCTTTTCACAGTCCCAAATCCAGAACAAATTTAAGAAAGTGTACAGTATTATATAGGGCCCTAATAGCATGGATCTTCCTTCCATCTCATATCACTCAAATAAACAGCAAACCTGGTTTAAAAAAACGGATAAAGCAACACCTCATGGCACAATGGATCTCCCCTATTTGACCTAGATAGTTTGTGTGTATGCATTGATATGTAGGCTATGTGTTCTGTCCTTGAGCTGTTCTTGTCATTCTGTATTATGTTTCATGTTTTGTGTGGATCCCAGGAAGAGTAGCAGCTGCTTTTGCAACAGCTAATGGGGATCCTAATAAAATACCCAAAAATACCAGAGTGGTGATGAAAGCCGTGTAGGGCATGATGATTTGAAGAGAATAACTTGAAGGTCCTACTTAAATTCACATTCTTAGATACAGTATTCAACCGTAGCAGTTACACAACCGTAGCATTGATTGTTAAGAGGTTCCTTTGTCTTCAACCTCGTGTTGTGTTTTCGGAGTCGCGACTATCTTAGCCCACACTGCAGCTGTGGTCCGTTTTAGTCAGCTATGTTAATTCTTAACTCAAATTCTTCATACCCTCGGGTAAAAATGGGTGCGTTTACGTCAGGCTGACACGCTCTCCGGGTTCCCTGGGGCGTGGCTAGTTACGAGGCAAGGTTCCACAATTTACTATGATCTCGTTAGAGAACTGAAATCACAATCTTATCGTCACAAAAACATTCTCTTTATCCTGGATATTTTCCACCCAACATAAAGTATGTAAACATGATATACACAGTATGAAAACTCTTCAAGTGACAATGTTTTCTTTATAACGTCTTCATGCAACTTTTAATGACGTCACAAAACAGGCATCATTCCTAATATTCTGATGTTAAAATCTATTGTCCCAGTGTCCATGGTTTGATGTTGTAGTTTTGGGCGGAAAACTCTTCATAAGACACAAAGACGATCCGATCACCCAAACTAGGCCCCAAAAGGAATCGTCTGCTGCTTATGGTTTACGATCAACGTGAGGTGTCATAAAACCCCCACATCCATCCCTCTCCACCTCTGTGGGAGAACGAGAGCTCTGTAGAGCTGATCCACTGTAACCTGATCTTTTGGATCCTCACAGGAGAGTCATGACACTGTTTTGTTTTTCCAACTGATATTCAACATGACAACAATAAATGTATGTATTGTTTTGGAAATCATATAAAATGCTAGTTAGTATAGAGTCCTTACATGACCCTACTCCATAAGCCAATATGTAATTCATATACAGTAATTATATTTTGCTTCGTAGTAGCCTAGTGGTTAGAGCGTTGGGCCAGTAACCGAAAGTAACCGAAAGGTTGCTAAATCGAATCCCCGAGCTGACAAGGTAAAAATCTGTCATTCTGCCCCTGAACAAGGCAGTTAACCCACTATTCCTAGGCCGTCATTGTAAATAAGAAATTGTTCATAACTGACTTGCCTAGTAAAATAAAAAGTATTCAGTTTCCCATGAAATAACACCATGCGTAGATCCTACTGAGTTTTCTCAACCACACTTCTACCTACACTACCGGTCAAAAGTTTTAGAACACCTATTTATTCAAGGGTTTTTCTTTATTTTTACTATTTTCTACATTGTAGAATAATACTGAAGACATGAAAACTATGAAATAACACATATGGAATCATCTACTAACCAAGAAGTGTTAAACAAATCCAAATATATTTTAGATTTTAGATTCTTTAAATAGCCACCCTTTGACTTCATGACAGCTTTGCACACTCTTGGCATTCTCTCAACCAGCTTCACCTGGAATGCTTTTCCAACAGTCATGAAGGAGTTCCCACATATGCTGAGCATTTGTTGGCTGCTTTTCCTTCACTCTGCGGTCCAACTCATCCCAAACCATCTCAATTTGGTTGAGGTCGGGGATTGTGGAGACCAGGTCATTAGATGCAACACTCCATAACTCTCCTTCTTGGTGGAGCCTGGAGGTGTGTTGGGTCATTGTCCTATTGAAAAACAAATGATAGTCCCAATAAGCCCAAACCAGATGGGATGGTGTATCGCTGCAGAATGCTGTGGTAGCCATGCCGGTTAAGTGTGCCTTGAATTCTAAATAAATCACACACAGTGTCACCAGCGAAGCACACCCACACTATAACACCTCCTCCTCCATGCTTTACGGTGGAAATACACATGTGGAGATCATCCATTCACCTACACCGTGTCTCACAAAGACATGGCGGTTGAAACCAAAAATCTCAAATTTGGACTCCAGACCAAACGACAAATATCCACAGGTCTAATGTCCATTGCTCGTGTTTCTTAACCCAAGCAAGTCTCTTCATATTATTGGTGTCCTTTAGTAGTGGTTTATTTGTTTAACACTTTTTTGGTTACTACATCAAATAAAATGTTATTGGTCACATAGCAGATGTTATTGCGAGAGTAGCGAAATGCTTATGCTTCTAGATCCGACAGTGCAGCAGTATCGAACAGGTAGTATCTAACAATTCCACAACAAAACTTAATATCTAACAAATTCCACAACAGAACCTAATACACACAAACTAGTAAAGGAATGGGATAAGAATATATAAATATAAAATATATGGATGAGCAGAGCGGCTAAGATGCAATAGATAGTAAAGAATAGATAGTGTAGGATACAGTATACAATATATACATATGAGATGAGTAATGCGAGATATGTAAATATTCTTAAAGTGGCATTATTAAAGTGACTAGTGTTCCATTTATTAAAGTGGCCAATGATGTCAAGTCTGTAGGTAGGGGTGGCTGTTTAACAATCTGATGGCCTTGAGATAGAAGCTGTTTTTCATCTCTTTTTCTGTTTTTCATGATTCCATATGTGTTATTTCATAGTTGTGATGTCTTCACTATTATTCTACAATGTAGAAAGTAGTTAAATAAAGAAAAGCCCTTGAATGAGTAGGTGTTCTAAATATACTGCTCAAAAAAATAAAGGGAACATTTAAACACATCCTAGATCTGAATGAAAGAAATAATCTTATTAAATACTTTTTTCTTTACATAGTTGAATGTGCTGACAACAAAATCACACAAAAATAATCAATGGAAATACAATTTATCAACCCATGGAGGTCTGGATTTGGAGTCACACTCAAAATTAAAGTGGACAACCACACTACAGGCTGATCCAACTTTGATGTAATGTCCTTAAAACAAGTCAAAATGAGGCTCAGTAGTGTGTGTGGCCTCCACGTGCCTGTACGACCTCCCTACAACGCCTGGGCATGCTCCTGATGAGGTGGTGGATGGTCTCCTGAGGGATCTCCTCCCAGACCTGGACTAAAGCATCCGCCAACTCCTGGACAATCTGTGGTGCAACGTGGCGTTGGTGGATGGAGCGAGACATGATGTCCCAGATGTGCTCAATTGGATTCAGGTCTGGGGAACGGGCGGGCCAGTCCATAGCATCAATGCCTTCCTCTTGCAGGAACTGCTGACACACTCCAGCCACATGAGGTCTAGCATTGTCTTGCATTAGGAGGAACCCAGGGCCAACCGCACCAGCATATGGTCTCACAAGGGGTCTGAGGATCTCATCTCGGTACCTAATGGCAGTCAGGCTACCTCTGGCGAGCACATGGAGGGCTATGCGGCCCCCCAAAGAAATGCCACCCCACACCATGACTGACCCACCGCCAAACCGGTCATGCTGGAGGATGTTGCAGGCAGCAGAACGTTCTCCACGGCGTCTCCAGACTCTGTCACGTCTGTCACGTGCTCAGTGTGAACCTGCTTTCATCTGTGAAGAGCACAGGGCGCCAGTGGCGAATTTACCAATCTTGGTGTTCTCTGGCAAATGCCAAACGTCCTGCACGGTGTTGGGCTGTAAGCACAACCCCCACCTGTGGACGTCGGGCCCTCATACCACCCTCATGGAGTCTGTTTCTGACCGTTTGAGCAGACACATGCACATTTGTGGCCTGCTGGAGGTCATTTTGCAGGGCTCTGGCAGTGCTTCTCCTGCTCCTCCTTGCACAAAGGCGGAGGTAGCGGTCCTGCTGCTGGGGTGTTGCCCTCCTACGGCCTCCTCCACGTCTCCTGATGTACTGGCCTGTCTCCTGGTAGCGCCTCCATGCTCTGAACACTACGCTGACAGACACAGCAAACCTTCTTGCCACAGCTCGCATTGATGTGCCATCCTGGATGAGCTGCACTACCTGAGCCACTTGTGTGGGTTGTAGACTCCGTCTCATGCTACCACTAGAGTGAAAGCACCGCCAGCATTCAAAAGTGACCAAAACATCAGCCAGGAAGCATAGGAACTGAGAAGTGGTCTGTGGTCCCCACCTGCAGAACCACTCCTTTATTGGGGGTGTCTTGCTAATTGCCTATAATTTCCACCTGTTGTCTATTCCATTTGCACAACAGCATGTGAAATTTATTGTCAATCAGTGTTGCTTCCTAAGTGGACAGTTTGATTTCACAGAAGTGTGATTGACTTGGATTTACATTGTATTGTTTAAGTGTTCCCTTTATTTTTTTGAGCAGTGTATATAGATTCTACAGAACCTACTGTATTGAGTATTCCCAACCCCACTTTTACCTTTGCACATAGAATAGTTGTTTCTCTAAACATTGAACATTGTATTTTTCTATAGTGTTCTTAAAAAATGTTTTCAGAAGCATATTTGTATTTGTTTTCATAAATTCCTCCCTACATTTGCTTATAAGCACAATACAAATGGACATTGATTAAAATGTAATACACCATCTTGATTGACTTATCCACGTTGCAGTTTTCAATCGCGGGCTTTTATTTTGACGGTTTCCTCATTACCATACAAAAGAGACGTCAGCATTTGTGCAGCTGGCAAAAATACTGCTGGACGTTTAACTGGCTTAGGAACAAATTGCGTGTTGTGTTTGGTAGATCTTTTGTCGTTTCTTACCTAACACATGACCTGCAATTTACCCAGTGTACTGGCAGTGGTGGAGGGAGCAAAAGAGGAGAGTTTGCGTCCGAGTGCAAGCGGGGCGGCGAGTGACTGAAGTGCGCCAGGGAGGGAGAGCTGTATCGGTCAGCCATGGGTTTCCGAAAGAAGAACAAGAGCCCGGCGGTGCTGAGCCACGAGTTCGTGATCCAGAATCACGCTGATATGGTTTCGTGTGTGGCTATGGTCATTCTCCTCGGCCTGATGTTCGAGGTACAATGTTAAATCCTGGGATGTATGCTGTATAGGTAGGCAAATAACTAGGTTGCAGGCATCGTCTCAACTATGATGACGAGGGGGCTGGGCGCAAGCCTCTCCCCTTCTCATGTGTCACACTGATTGCACACGGGGAGGCCCACTGTTCAAGCTTGTGGCTGCCTGGTCAGCTGGCGTTTCACACAACCTAGTTCGCTATCTAATATTGCCAAATGGATTGTTAGCCAGTTAGCTTTGAAATCTATCCACATTACAGCAAAAGACGGGACTTGTTTTCATTAACCACCCAACCTCTGCCTAACACATTTTACTGTTGTTGACTCTCACACACGTTTGCATCAGGAAGAACCACCGTTGTTACAAACTGCCGTGTCAATACCATTTTGCTACATGAGAATTTGCATGCACATCATTGCTTCCCATCTTATGTCCTTTATTGTAGGTGACAGCGAAGTTTGCCATCACGTTCATCACTGTCCAGTACAATGTGACTCAAAGTCTTGGTAAGTTTACATTTTGTCTTTGTATCTATTTTTAAAACAAGATAATTGGATTGTATTACATCATTTAGTACTTGTGTCCAGTACATTGTGTTTGAAGCCTTGGGCCATGTTTTTTGTTGTTGTTCTTTGTGTGTTATCAGATGAGAGGGCTGAGCCCGTGAACCTGTACCAGTATGGTCCTAAAGACATGGCCACTGTGTTCTTCTACCTGCTCATCGCTGTCATACTCCACGCCTTAATACAGGAATACATTCTCGATGTGAGTGGCTATGCACACAGACCCTGACACACTGTGTGACCTGAGAGAGAAAGCGGGACCTCTGTATAGGTCCTTGCTCTACAGAACACATATGTCACTGTGTATGCGAGAGAGAGAGTGTGTGTGTGTGTGTCCCCTTCTTTTCCATCTCTCTGTGTGAGTCATAAAATAAGGTCTGGCCTTCTCTCTCATCAGTCTTATCCTTCTCACCCTCTTAGCCAGTCAAATAGCACCCCCCGCCCCCCCCCCCTCCCCACGTCCACTACACAGCCCACAACAAATGATAACTCACACGTTTCCCAGCTTCTCATGTCCTGTTCTCTCTGATTTCAGAAAATGAATAGGCGGTTGCATCTGTCAAAAACCAAACACAGCAAGTTCAATGAATCGGGACAGCTTGCTGCCTTCTACTTGATCTCCTTCATCTGGGGCTGCAGCATCTTAACAGCGGTAAAAAGGCCAACGAAGCACTGCCAGGGAACATTGTGTGACAAGACGAGCACTCCATCCCGTTGTATATTTTCTTTGGCTCACACCTTCTCTTCTTTTCATCTGTTAGGAGGAATTTGCAACAAATCCTACTTTCCTATGGGAGGGCTATCCACACACCCACATGGTGTAAGTAAGGATTTCTACATTCATTTTACACCTTCAACTCACTCGTTCATTATTTCAACAATATGTCAGTAGGACAGGGTAAGAGATTTATTCATCATCACTACTTGTTATTGTTTAGAGTTACCAAGTGTTCTTGAACGCCAGTTTTCTGGGAAGGCTCGGCTGTTTGAGTTGGCACATCGGACAGGCCTTGCTTACCCAGGGTGCATTGCAGCCCCAGTATTGCGTGTGGGGAGTACACTTCTGCTGTAATGGGCTGCCTCATCAAATCCATGTTAGATGTCAGGTTCCCCTGAAATATTTATTAAGAATGTGATGTTTTACTCAAACTAGACACACAGCGACAGGTGTCTCTCTCCCCATCCTTTCCAGATTTGTCATTATGTTACGAGGCATCTTATTTCTATGCATTTTAATTTGGGGAAATGGAATAAGCAGGTATGCATAGATTGTGAACTGAATATTTTCTCCCAAATTACATTTTTATTATTGATGGACTTTAATGTACCATCAAATAACATGTTTGTAAAATGCAGGTAACAGGATTGGAGTTATCATGGTCAAACCTTCCAATCATATCCACTCCTTCTGCCTGCCTGTAACCTGTCCTCTGCAGCTTTCAGGTGAAGTTCTTCTACATTTGCCAAATGGCCTACTGGCTCCACGCCCTTCCTGAGCTGTACTTCCAGAAAGTGCGAAAGGTAAGCGTCCATGATCGCACCATGGGTTAGGTCCTAAAGATGACCCATCTGTTATTTTAAACACGGAAGGATATGTCTTGTTATACTGTAATTGTGCTACGTCTTGTGACTAATTCCCCAATGGTTCTATATACACTGCTCAAAAAAATAAAGGGAACACTTAAACAACACAATGTAACTCCAAGTCAATCACACTTCTGTGAAATCAAACTGTCCACTTAGGAAGCAACACTGATTGACAATAAATTTCACATGCTGTTGTGCAAATGGAATAGACAACAGGTGGAAATGATAGGCAATTAGCAAGACACCCCCAATAAAGGAGTGGTTCTGCAGGTGGGGACCACAGACCACTTCTCAGTTCCTATGCTTCCTGGCTGATTTTTTTTTGGTCACTTTTGAATGCTAGCGGTGCTTTCACTCTAGTGTTAGCATGAGACGGAGTCTACAACCCACACAAGTGGCTCAGGTAGTGCAGCTCATCCAGGATGGCACATCAATGCGAGCTGTGGCAAGAAGGTTTGCTGTGTCTGTCAGCGTAGTGTCCAGAGCATGGAGGCGCTACCAGGAGACAGGCCAGTACATCAGGAGACGTGGAGGAGGCCGTAGGAGGGCAACAACCCAGCAGCAGGACCGCTACCTCCGCCTTTGTGCAAGGAGGAGCAGGAGAAGCACTGCCAGAGCCCTGCAAAATGACCTCCAGCAGGACACAAATGTGCATGTGTCTGCTCAAACGGTCAGAAACAGACTCCATGAGGGTGGTATGAGGGCCCGACGTCCACAGGTGGGGGTTGTGCTTACAACCCATACCGTGCAGGACATTTGGCATTTGCCAGAGAACACCAAGATTGGCAAATTCACCACTGGCGCTCTGTGCTCTTCACAGATGAAAGCAGGTTCACACTGAGCACGTGACAGACGTGACAGAGTCTGGAGACGCCGTGGAGAACGTTCTGCTGCCTGCAACATCCTCCAGCATGACCGGCGGTGGGTCAGTCATGGTGTGGGGTGGCATTTCTTTGGGGGGCCGCACAGCCCTCCATGTGCCTGCCAGAGGTAGCCTGACTGCCATTAGGTACCGAGATGAGATCCTCAGACCCCTTGTGAGACCATATGCTGGTGCGGTTGGCCCTGGGTTCCTCCTAATGCAAGACAATGCTAGACCTCATGTGGCTGGAGTGTGTCAGCAGTTCCTGCAAGAGGAAGGCATTGATGCTATGGACTGGCCCACCCGTTCCCCAGACCTGAATCCAATTGAGCACATCTGGGACATCATGTCTCGCTCCATCCACCAACGCCACGTTGCACCACAGACTGTCCAGGAGTTGGCGGATGCTTTAGTCCAGGTCAGGGAGGAGATCCCTCAGGAGACCATCCGCCACCTCATCATGAGCATGCCCAGGCGTTGTAGGGAGGTCATACAGGCACGTGGAGGCCACACACACTACTGAGCCTCATTTTGACTTGTTTTAAGGACATTACATCAAAGTTGGATCAGCCTGTAGTGTGGTTGTCCACTTTAATTTTGAGTGTGACTCCAAATCCAGACCTCCATGGGTTGATAAATTGGATTTCCATTGATTATTTTTGTGTGATTTTTGTTGTCAGCACATTCAACTATGTAAAGAAAAAAGTATTTTTAATAAGATTATTTCTTTCATTCAGATCTAGGATGTGTTGTTTAAGTGTTCCCTTTATTTTTTTTGAGATTTTATATATATATATATATATATGTTCATGTTCTTTATTCTCATCTTACACTGATACAGCAGTCATTAATAAAGGCTCTGTCCTGCTTGTTTCTCAGGAGGACATTCCCCGCCAGCTCTATTACGTTTTCCTTTACGTCTTCCACATCACCGGTGCCTACGTCTTAAAGTGAGTGTCTTTTTAGTGAAGTGGTTAGATAAGAGGATACATGGACTATTTGGACTATCACGCCGTTTGGACGTGTTTCCGCTTGCACTTTTATTTACGCCTATATTCCATGGCCTTGAGTGGGCCGTTCCGAATAATTGAATGAAGCAGCAGAACCTCTTTTCAATCCGAGAAAAGGGTTTGGTATGGCAGAGGGGTAAACGTACTCCATATCTGGGTGTTCCTGTCATTGCAATAAAGTGTGTATGATCAGCTGTGGATATTCCCTTATCGCCTCGTGACTGTGTGTGAGGTGGCCTGGTTTAGTGTGATGGGACTATGCAGACAACAAGGGAGGTATTCAAACTATGCCAGAGGGATACTGCAGTTAAAACAATCCCCTTATGTAATATATCCCGAAGAGAGTTTGTGTGCTGGGTGGGGGAGATGGGTGGGGTTAGTTGTAAACATTTCCTTACTTTGTCCTCAAAATACAGGCAGTCTTTTAAACTTACTACACACAGGTCACGTCTGACAAACTAATTTGTTCTGTGAAAGTGGCTATGGAAAGATTTAGTAGTAATGGCAGATGGTAGAATCATCAGTAGTACCTCTAACTGGTTTTTGCTGACTTCTGAACCTTGGCCCGATATTATGTAATGGCCCTCTGTCATCTCTCCTTCGATACCGCTGGTCTGGAAGACGGGGTAAAGGCAGCGCAGGGCAGTCATTTGATTCTAGTGCGCCACACATCTGTTCCTGATCACCGGGCATGACCGACGGGAGTCTGGGGAAGGAAGGAGGTCGTTCAAGACTATTTGCAAATCGCTTCAATGTGATGTATCCTGTACCCCTGTTGGGGCTGGCTGACTTTTCTCCATGTCCTCAATCGGCCTCAGGGTTGACATTTTCGCTAGTGTAGCAGAGCAGCACTCGCAGTGGTGCTGTTGTTACCAAATAAAACAACTGCAATATTTCTAATAGATCGGACACCTACTACTGAACAATATTGAAGTACTGCAGCTTATAATTGCATGCATCAGTTCTAGGCTGTTTTGGTAGATATGTATAAATCATTGCTACCATCTGGGTGTCTTTAAAAAAACTGCTTCCTGCTGCAAATGTGAATAATATTGAGTATTTCAGTGCTGTTAATCCCTGGACAAAAAATGTCATCTGAAGTTCTGCTATGTTTCACCTGGTGCTGTGCTGACTTCCTGTTTCCTGTGTGTTCACTAGCCTCCACCGGCTGGGCCTGGTGCTGCTTGTACCTCACTCCCTGGTGGAGCTCCTGTTCCACGCCTCGCGCCTGTTCTATTTCAGTGACGAGAACAAGCAGAAGGGGTATGGATTGTACACTGGCAGTAGAATCTGCATACAGGGTTTTGGAATTTAGTTTGAATTATCACCATCCTTCAGCAACTCACTCGTGTGATCCAATGGGAGCTTTTCCTATGTCGGCGTCCACAGATTTTTGGTTTGAATAACTTGGTAGTGATGGTGTCTTACATCGGGGTTTCCCAAACTGTCCTGGGGCCACCCCTGGATGCACGCCTAGTTTTTAACCCTAGCACTACACAGCTGACTCCAAGAACCAACTCCTCATCAAGCTTTGATTAGTTCAATCCACTGTGTAGTGCTAGGGCAAAAACAAAACTTGTCCCAGGATAAAGTTTGGGGAAACCCTGTCTTACATGAGCCTGTAGAAGATGTCTTGTAACCCCCCCCCCCCCCCCCCCCTCTGGTTCTCCTTTCCCAGTTTCACTTTGTGGGCGCTGCTTTTCGTCATCGCACGCCTCGTCACCCTCACCCTCTCCGTACTGACATTCGGCTTCGGACTGCCCCGTGCAGAGAACCAGGGATTTTCACTGGCGGAGG
Organism: Salmo salar; assembly: GCF_965601325.2. Lineage (NCBI taxonomy): Eukaryota > Metazoa > Chordata > Actinopteri > Salmoniformes > Salmonidae > Salmo > Salmo salar. Next base: position 70,373,664 of record NC_138305.1, read on the forward strand.
GAAACTTTAATGTGCTCACCGTTAGGCAAGTCATGTTCCTTTTAGGTCACTTTTTAATTTGCCCCCTCTCCCCTTCTGATTGGGGCCTTGAGCAAGTTAGAGGAAAAGTTCTAACTAAAAGAATAGAAAGCCTGCTCATGGCTGGTCCTCATGTTTCCTTCCCTGACTCAGGATGACATGCCTGGCGGCCATTTGCCTCACCCAGGCCTGGATGATGTGGAAGTTCATCAACTTTCAGCTGAAGAAGTGGAGGGAGCACAGCCAGAGCCAGGCTTCCAAGGTGAAGGCTATCAGCCCAAAGAGCAAGCCCCACAAGAAGGACCCAGCCCGGGGTGAGTCCCCCACTGCTGCCCACTCTAAACACCCACCTCCAGCCATTTGTAACTCTGTGACGCAAATATGTTTCTGACGTTGTTCTTGTTCCTTTTTGTTTTGTTAGGAGGTTCTGCCAACGGTGTGCTGAAGTCTGATGACAAGACATCGCCACGGGCAAGAAAAGCCTTGTAGAGATGAAGGGAGAGAACTGAGGGGGCTGCTCTCAATGTGACACTTTTCACCACTTAACTTACTGTTTGCCAAAACAACCACTTAAGCGCACAAAGAAACTAACTTAACCATCTCTTGAGTTAGAACCTAGTTTTTAACAGTTCTATGTTTTGATGACCTGATACGTTTGTGTTCAGTCGTTCTTTCTCAGGATGTAATATAGGTCGGGCATGGTCGACTGGTTAAATGCTTTAACTGGATAGAATGGTCAAAAAGTGTCCTTTTTGGAGAGGACTTCCTATTGCATCCATCTTTAGGGCCTGATTCTATCAAACTTGGTAACCGGTTTTATGAGGAAGTCAAACAAGCACTGTCCAATTTGCATTGCAAGAGTGCATGTCAGGATTCATGTTCTCAACTGAACATGTAAAAGAAAGAGTGGGGAAACGTTGGGTGTAAAGTTTTGCCTTTTACCTGGCTGTTGGTTTCGATTTGAATAAGGACCTCACCATTAACTCCTAAAAGGTGTCTGTTTACAACCTGTATTGTTACCTGCCTTTTGCCATATGAAACCTGGGCTATTATGGGATTGAGGGCACTGTTTGTCATTACTAGCCCCGTCTCACTGTCAGATTTACCAACTCTCCATCAGCCATCTTCAGACTCAACTGGCCTTCATCCAGAAATCTGAACTCCTGACGGGACATACTGTCTTTATCCATGCAGAACTAGATCTCTTGAGCAAATAGTGCATTCATGTAAGAGTAGGATTTGTTCAGGTGAGGTTTGTTTGTTTTCAGTTCAGGATTTCGATCCATGATATCTTCGTTAACAACGGCGATCCTTTCTGCGCTCAAGTTATTGTTAAGCTTCAAGGGTCATGGTTAGGTTTTGATGTGCTGTCATGTTTGAGTTTGCATATCTCAGAAGCATTCAGTGGTCTTTTTTCACATCTGCTGTAGGTTTTGAGTTATTTATTTCAGTCGTATCTTGCATTTTTTATATCATGCTTTGGCAACTCTCTAACCAGCATAGACAAGAGGTACAAAGTGAAACGCTTTGTCTCAGCGCTCAATCCAAATGATACAATACTCCTTTAAGTGTCCTTAAAATGTCAGTGGTGCGAGCTGTGAAATTCTCCTTGGGTTTCCTTTTCTGTTTGCCTTTTTTATATCGGGGTATATGATGGCAGGCAGCTGCTTCCGGAAACACCCACCTATTATACTGTACGTCCCATTCTCAGATGGGAGAGGTGTGTGTTGGTGCGTGTTTGAGCCTTTGTGCAGTGTTACCTGTGGTAATGCTTCTGTTGCGTCCGTGAGGAAGTGAATGCTCCACATGAGTCATGCTTTCGTCTTTGCTTTTTTTCTTGGTGAAAAAAAAACAAAAAAAAGTTGTTGCTCTTGTGGCATTATAGAATGCGACAGAACCAGTTTATAGACTTCCCTCATTTCCTTTTTAAGTCCTCTACCATGTATTGATTTAACCCTTGTTTGTTCATTTTCTAAAGGCCTTTGTAACGAAGACGATGATTGACAACTGAGTATATTCTATATAAAGTTAGTTGTTGGATGCTTACAACCTCTGGCCCTTCCTTAACCCTGTCCTGTATGAAAGAGATTCTGTGACTTCTGTTTTTCAAATTTGGGGTGACGGGGGCTTCTTGCTCCACCTTTCCAGTGATTTGGACACTTGTTATGTCCTACTGTAGACCCAATGCTGTTGCCACAAATAGGCCAGGTTACCAGTCCTGCTATGGTGAACCAGTGTGCCTAATCTCAACTCTGCTTCACCAACTTCTCTGACTAGCGTTATAGTTGGCTGAAGCATATACTGGTCTGGGACCAGGCTACTTGTTTGGTAGGTTGCATAGTGTTTTGTTATTTTTTTGGCAGGAAGTACTTGAGGAGTCGTGACTAGTTTCGTCCTCATAACGCTCTATCTTAAGTTGAGTGTGGATGACTTGTGTGGCAATGTCTCTGAGGAGGAAAGGTGGAGCAGAGGACTTTTTCTACCAGTCTGTACATTACTCTATCTGATGTTTAACATCTACATGAACCTAATGCTACACTACAAAAAATTGTCATTTTTTTTTTAAAGCAATTTTTTTATAGAGTTGAAGAACTTAAAGTTCACCAATATTCAGCACACAGATATAAATATACGAATATTATTTTGCATCCACATTGGCATGTTTTTATACATCAAAAGACAAAGCTTGCTCCCCTTTTTAAGTCAGGGTTCACATTTCAGTTTCATCATGTATATATTGAGTAGAGTAAATAAGAACCACTCTGCCATAAGATGATGCTCAGAAAGCACTATACGGAAACTGTCTACTGTAGTTTTATTGTATTCTACTGTCCATGGCACTAGGTAGCAAAGCTACTGTTTGATCAGCAAGGATCCTGATATGTTTGTTCTAAGGTGTATTTAAATCAGTTGGTCGTCCTACTCTTGCACTAGCCTGATCCCAGACCGGTGTGTCTGCTTCAGCCAACTTCTCTACTAGCATCACAACCATAGTCAGAGAAGTTGACTAAGATATTAGTATCTGATCAAGGACCAGGCTATTGCTGTCCCTGTAAAACAACACATTTCTCTTCACCTAGCTGGTGCATGCCACTAAAACATCTAAATATATACAATACTTTGAAGTGATAATTACAATAAAGGAAAGATGAGCATTTTGCCCTTCATCCATTCCTTTATGAATTGATTTGACGTCGTGATACTGTGTGAGGGGCCAAGTAACAGGAGTTTCTCTATCCATGTTAGGACGCGTGCTAACCCTCTCTGAGTTGACTTCTCACTGCTACAACCGCTATTGAAATATACAGTGTAGTGAAGCATAACACCGATGGATGCCGCTGTGTACTGTCAGCATGTTGGGTTGCAGCCTAGCGCGAGTCTTGACTGCTATGACCATTTGCCACCTTACCAGAGATCAATGGGCCAACACAATGCAAAGTCCCATGCTAATAGTTTATTAGTGTATGTCAGCCCTTTAGGTGGCAACAACCATTTGCAAATGCATCAATGGGATGTGTACTCCTTCATAGCAGCCAGGTACACAGAAAAAAAACATGGTTATGGTTCATGCACTGTCCTTGTTTTGTGTTGTTTTGCTGCTTGCTTCTATTTTTTTTTTTTTAAATGTGTTGTCTCTGAAATGCTCTGGAATGTATTTATGCAAAATCTTGGTATTTCTCAAGTTTCTTTGTTTGTACTTATTTCATGTTTGAATAAAGCCTTTGATTATCTGGAGTGATGGTGTCGCCTTTAGTGTGATTTGTTACGTAAACTAAAGGTTGAAGTGTTTCTACATATGTCGGCGGGGCAGTCATTTTAAAATGCTCATTACTGTATTAGAATGAGGAATGTCTTGTCAGTCGTACAGCAGGGGTTTATGAGACGCCTTTCAACTGATTTTTATATTGTTGTCTGCCCTCCCACTGTTTTTCTTAGTGGGGGGGGGGGGAGAGTATTTGATCCCCTGCTGATTTTGTACGTTTGCCCACTGACAAAGGATGTCTAATTTTAATGGTAGGTTTATTTGAACAGTGAGACAATAACAACAAATATCCAGAAAAATGAATGTCAGAAATGTTATAAATTGATTTGCATTTTAATGAGGGAAATAACTATTTGACACCCCCCCCCCCCCTCTCAATCAGAAAGATTTACGGCTCCCAGGTGTCTTTTATACAGGTAACGAGCTGAGATTAGGCACACACTCTTAAAGGGAGTGCTCCTAACCGCATCTTGTTACCTGTTAAAAAAAAAAAAAAAAAAAGACACCTGTCCACAGAAGCAATCAATCAATCAGATTCCAAACTCTCCACCATGGCCAAGACCAAAGAGCTCTCCAAGGGTGTCAGGGACAAGATTGTAGACCTACACAAGGCTGGAATGGGCTACAAGACCATCGCCAAGCAGCTTGGTGAGAAGGTGACAACAGTTGGTGCAATTATTCGCAAATGGAAGAAACACAAAAGAACTGTCAATATCCCTCGGCCTGGGGCGCCATGCAAGATCTCACCTCGTGGAGTTGCAATGATCATGAGAACGGTGAGGAATCAGCCCAGAACTACACAGGAGGATCTTGTCAATGATCTCAAGGCAGCTGGGACCATAGTCGCCAAGAAAACAATTGGTAACACACTATGCCGTGAAGGACTGAAACCCTGCAGCGCCCGCAAGGTCCCCCTGCTCAAGAATACATATACATACCCGTCTGAAGTTTGCCAATGAACATCTGAATGACTCAGAGGACAACTGGTGAAAGTGTTGTGGTCAGATGAGACCAAAATGGAGCTCTTTGACATCAACTCAACTCGCCGTGTTTGGAGGAGGAGGAATGCTGCCTATGACCCCAAGAACACTATCCCCACCGTCAAACATGGAGGTGGAAACATTATGCTTTGGGGGTGTTTTTCTGCTAAGGGGACAGGACAACTTCACCGCATCAAAGGGACGATGGACAGGGCCATGTACTGTCAAATCTTGGGTGAGAACCTCCTTCCCTCAGCCAGGGCATTGAAAATGGGACGTGGGTGGGTATTCCAGCATGACAATGACCCAAAACACACGGCCAAGGCAACAAAGGAGTGGCTCAAGAAGAAGCACATTAAGGTCCTGGGGTGGCCTAGCCAGTCTCCAGACCTTAATCCCATAGAAAATCTGTGGAGGGACTTGGAGAAGATCTGCAAAGAGGAGTGGGACAAAATCCCTCCTGAGATGTGTGCAAACCTGGTGGCCAACTACAAGAAACGTCTGACCTCGGTGATTGCCAACAAGGGTTTTGCCACCAAGTTCTAAGTCATGTTTTGCAGAGGGGTCAAATACTTATTTCCCTCATTAAAATGCAAATCATTTTATAACATTTTTGACATGCGTTTTTCTGGATTTTTGTTGTTGTTATTCTGTCTCTCACTGTTCAAATAAATCTACTATTAAAATTATAGACTGATCATTTCTTTGTAAGTGGGAAAACGAACAAAATCAGCAGGAGATCAAATACTTTTTCCCCCCACTGTATGTTCATCTTTAGATTGGTGTACCATCACACTCTCTTGCTTAATTTTCACTACATGGATACCAATTTTTTACTTCTGCAGAAAAGGCTCACATTTCTATTTTGACTTAATCTCAAAAGAATTTCCTTGATGATTTTTGCCATCCTCTACTTGGAGGGTCATCAAAACATCAGAGGGAAGCAAGGTTGTGTGTGTGGCTCAGTTGGTAGAGCATGGTGCTTGCAACACCAGGGTTGTAGGTTCGATTCTCAAGGGGAATTGGAACGGATTATGTTTTAGATCTCTGAAGATCAAAGGGAAAGTTATTTCAGACAAACAGGTTGACATTTTGTGTGAGGACAGAAAGAACAATGAATAAAATACTGCCGCTTATAATTTGGATTATGTAGGCCGTTTTGTAATGCTCCTTCCGATTGCAAACGATGTTCGGCAATGGTTCTCATTGTTCATGTATCTTGTTAAATAACAGCTAGCTAGGCAAGTAGTTGATTTGTAAATGGTGAGCAGAGAATACCAGAAAAATATGAGCCATTTGTTTTCAATATGTGAGGGTTACATGTTAAACAGTGAAAGTTACATTGAAACTGTATTGTAGCCTAAATATTTCTGTACCTTAAATAGTATTAAATGTGTGTATTGTGTTAGATATTGTAATAATATGCCTTTACAATCTCCACGCATTACTTCCTTGATCAAACAAAAAGCTACAAAGGAGTTTGCAAAAGCAGAGACAGGCTATTAGCAAGGCTAATGGTTAGTCAATAACTAATAGTTAAGCACATTTCAATCTGGAGCCTTCTAATTTTGTCATTTCAAATCAACATTTCGAATATGTAATTTAAAATCAACATTCTAATATGATATTTCAAGTACTGTAGGTATAACTATACATTCCCCTACATATTTATTTGGACAGTGAAGTTAACTTTTATACTCCGAGCATTTTGAATTTTGAGATCAAATCTTTTATGAGGTCGACAGTACACCTTTTATTTGAGGGTATTTTCATACATACAGAATCAGTCAAAAGAGTGTGCAAAGCCATCAAGGCAAAGGGTGGCTGCTTTGTTTAACACTTATTTTTGGTTACTACATGATTCAATATGTGTTATGTCATAGTTTTTTATGTTTTCACTGTAAAAATCAAGTAAAACTCTTGAATGAGTAGGTGTCCAAACTTGACTGTTACTGTATGTTTTACCATTTTTAAATTACACTTTATGTATCTAGTCCCCCCATTTGAAGGTGACATAACTATTTGGACAAATTCACTTATCGTGTATTAAATTTAGTCAAGTTTGTATGTGATCCCATATTCCTAGTACGCAATGACTACATCAAGCTTGTGACTACAAACTTGTTGGATGGATTTGCAGTTTGCTTTGGTTGTGCTTAAGAATATGTTGTGCCCAATAGAAATTAATGGTAAATAATGTATTGTGTCATTTTGGAGTCACTTTAATTTTGAATAAGAATAGAATATGTTTCTGAACACTTCTACATTCATGTGGATGCTACAATGATTACAGATACATATCAATATCATAACCCCCCCCCCCCCCCCCCTTCTTGTTTTGGGGATGTGATTTTGTGCATTTGTAACTTTCTCATTGTTATTCACATTTCATTCATGATTGTCCTTAACCATGGTAACATCCAAACTCATTGAGAAGTGTGGGGTACCTGACTGGGGGGGAAATCCTGTGGTTGTAGATACACCCTGTTTCTGTGACACCGACCTTGCTCCAGACTTAACTATGGGTTGCAGAGCTATATGGGTTGGTTCTGTTCAAACGTGAGGACGATCCGGAGGGTTGGTTCTGTCCAAACGTGATGACGATCCGGAGGGTTGGTTCTGTCCAAACGTGATGACGATCCGGAGGGTTGGTTCTGCTCAAACGTGAGGACGATCCGGAGGGTTGGTTCTGTCCAAACGTGAGGACGATCCGGAGGGTTGGTTCTGTTCAAACGTGAGGACGATCCGGAGGGTTGGTTCTGCTCAAACGTGAGGACGATCTGGAGGGCTGGTTCTGCTCAAACGTGAGGACGATCCGGAGGGTTGGTTCTGTCCAAACGTGATGACGATCCGGAGGGTTGGTTCTGCTCAAACGTGAGGACGATCCGGAGGGTTGGTTCTGTCCAAACGTGAGGACGATCCGGAGGGTTGGTTCTGTCCAAACGTGAGGACGATCCGGAGGGCATGCTGATAAAGGAGTTCATGAAGACGGGATCAAGGCCCTGCTAAAGAAGTGTGGGAACGTATATCTTGTCTTCAACAACAGAGACCTCACCAACCAGGAGCAGGTGAAAGGGCTGCTGGAAAAGGTGGAGGGGAGCAAAGGAAAGTACTTCACCTATGAAATGTTGAGAGAGGCCAAGGATGAAATCAGGGAGGTAATGAGGATGAAGCTAGACCTAAAGTCACCCCACCTCTGACTTTGACCTCTGGATGAGGACCATCAACTGCCTTGAGGTCCTGGCAGAAATGAAGGAGTGGGTGGTGCCATTATTGGTAGGGGCAGAGGTAGGAGCTGTAGCTCAAATCAAAGCAAATCAAAATGTATTTGTCACATGAGCTGAATACAACAGGTGTAGACCTTACCGTGAAATGCTTACTTACAAGCCCTTAACCAACAATGCAGTTCAAGAAATATTTACTAAATAAACTAAAGTTAAAAAAGTTTATCAAATCAAAAAGTAACAAGACAATTACAAAACAATAACGTGGCTATATACAGGGGGTACCAGTACAGAGTCAATGTGCGGGGGGGTACAGGTTAGTCGAGGTCATTTTTAAAGTGACTATGCACAGATAATAAACAGCCAGTAGCAGCAGTGTAAAAACAAATGTAAGTAGTCCGGGTGGTCATTTGATTAATTGTATAGAGGTCCTGGATGTCAGGAAGCTTGGCCCCAGTGATGTACTGGGCCGTACGCACTATCCTATGTAGTGCCTTATCGTCAGATGCCGAGCAGTTGCCATACCAGGCGGTGATGGGCCTATAGTTGTGGGGGCAAACACATGTAAAGCTGTAGGGTGCAGTGCAGCAGTAGGAGGGGCTGTGGGAGGGATTGCAGGGTTGATGCTGGGAGCGGAATAGGAACACTTTCCTATTATTGAGTTGCACCCCCTTTTTCCCTCAGAACAGCCTCAATTTGTTGGGGCATGGACTCTACAACGTGTCAAGCTTTCCACAGGGATGCTGGTCCATGTTGACTCCAATGCTTCCCCCAGTTGTGTCAAGTTGGCTGGATGTCCTGCGGGTGGTGGACCATTCTTGATACACATGGGAAACTGTTGAGCGTAAAAAAAAAACAGCAACTTTGCAGTTCTTGACACACTCAAACCAGTGCGCCTGGCACCTACAACCATACCCTGTTCAAAGTCACTTAAATATTTTGTCTTGCCCATTCACCCTCTGAATGGCACACATACACAATCCAATGGATTTAACAATTTATTGATATCAATAAGGGATCATAGCTTTCACCTGGATTCACCTGGTTAGTCTATCCCATGGAAAGAGCAGGGGTTCTTAATGTTTTGTATACTCAGTGTATATTTCACTGAACAAAGTAAAGAAAACATTAGCATTTGTAAGATCTGTTATTGCTCTGATCTGGAATGTGCAGATGCAAATAAAGCTGTTGACTAAACTTTTGAATTGCAGGGATTTAAGACATGGTACGTAGGAGTCGATGCAAGACAGGAGAGACACATTCACAATTAAACACAAATAAGGAATTATACATTACAAATAATACATTTGGTTTTATTTATTCATTTATTGCACTTAATCATTTTCATTGTGGATCCATATGAAGTCTTCAGTGTGTGTGCATGTGTATAACTGCAAATAGGTTGGTGTTTGATGATGCACTTTTGAGACAAGTGCACAAGAAAAAGTGTGTTTTCTCAGATCCTCTTTTCCCCTTTTCCTCTCCATCCTCCCTCATTTCCCCCTGGTATTGAGGCTTCCTGTCTTATCGTGAAAATAATGGTACGATCCTCCTGATTATGGAAAAAGCAGGACTGCAATAAGCATCTTCTACCATTGACTATATGTCTGCTACACCCTTTGGCCCACAAGAGGGCAATGATGAGTCTCACCTGAGGGACCATTGCAGTCTGCAGGGGGATAGCTGCAGGCAGCTAGACCTGCATTAATAAATCACCGCTAAGAGAGAGAGAGAGAGAGAGAGAGAGACACTCACACACACACACACTCTCAGACATACAGTCAATATCGTTAGCGTTAAAAGCCACACTACAAAGGCGCACGGGGGAGAAATGGACAGAGAGAACGAGGGGGAAAAATTGATTAAGAGAACGAGGGAGAGAGACACAGTGGAAACAAACCTCTGCCTCCGTGCTAAAGCATCTCGGTGTGGGTGCTATGGTTTCAGAGTGATGGGGATTTTCTCAGTGATCAGACAGCATGATGGATCAGTGGGAACCAGACAATCAGACTGGAGCTCTGCAGGGTCGCCAGGATGACACCAGTTCTCGCACACACACTCTCCACCACACACACCACACCAGGCAGCAGCTATTCAGCTCTTAACAAGGCTCCCAAACCTCTGTGAGTGAGTGAGTGAGTGAGTGAGTGAGTGAGTGAGTGAGTGAGTGAGTGAGTGAGTGAGTGAGTGAGTGAGTGAGTGAGTGAGTGAGTGAGTGAGTGAGTGTGCGAGAGAGAGAAAGACCCAGCGGTAAGGTTTCACAGTGCCCAGAGTGAGGCTTTTATTAGCAAACGGGAAGATATAGGCCAGCGAAATGTATTTACAAAAAATCATCAACTGGATCAAAAAGAGCTCTTTCAAACAAAAACCCAGCAGCATGCCAACCTGTTGCCTGTCCCACAAACAATGAGAGGACAGGCCCCCTCCACGGAGAACATCTATGTACAGTGCCTATGCTTCAATCATCACTGCACTATAAAACACATGCAAATTAGAACATCTGGTCTACTGAAAAGAAGCATTCTGTGACAATTACATCACACGTGTCCCTCAATATAATGACAAAATGTGTACGGCCTATAGAGCCCTGACACTGTTGGGTGAGTGTGTGTGTGGGTTGGTTTGTGTAAGAGAGAAGGGAGAGGAACGAGATGTGAAGGATAGGATACCCTGTCTGTATGTGGCCAGTCTGAGATCAACTCCAGTCTCCTATTGTGCCTGCTGACATGATGCGTATGGTCATCAATGGGCATATTGAGTGAATATAGTCATTCACTTGAGGACAGCCTAAGTATCTACTTAATGACTAGCTAATGTCAGAAATGCTTGTGTTTTACAGCATATCACAGCTCAAAAGGAGAGGTGAGCATCCTAAATTGCTGCAGAATGCTGTAGAATCTACCACTGACAATTTTGTTAACCTCTGTCTACAGGCCCTGCGACCTGGCCAGTGTTTAAACCAGGAGTCTTATAGGTCGAAGGCAGTCCTGCATAGAGGTTTGTATTGCCGTTCTCCATGCATTGAGTTTACAAGGATAACACATGGCAATGGCAGGGCTCTGCGCTGACCATTTTTACAAGGAGCATGTGTGCGCCTCAGTTGAAAAATGTAGGCACACACAAAGAAATACAAAATTTATTCGATATTAAAGCTAGAATTCTTCATTTTTTCTAGGTGCACTGGTGCTCCTAAATAAAAATTTGAGGTCGCACAGCAAAATATTTAGGCGCATATGCAAGTAAAATGGTCGCACTATAGAGCCCTGTACTGTATAATACAGCTTCTGCTTTTGTTGAATTGTTTTGCTCCTACAAATAAAAGTGTTTGAAATCATTCTGCTTTATTATCAATGATGTTATGCTTTATCTCCTAGAGTGAACGCTTAACAGAGTGATATGTTTTCCATTACAGAATTCACTATATTTATTTGCCGTTTGTGCAGAACCAGCACTTCACGCCAAGGGACCTTTGGGACCAGATCTTCCCGCCTCCGGACCCCCAGAACCAGCCCTTCCAGCCATGGGACCCCTGGAACCAACCCTTTCCGCAAGGGGCCAGTCCTTCCCGCAACAGGACCGGCCCTCCCCCCACAGGACCCCGAGACCAGCCCTTCACGCCACGGGACCGGCCCTTCCCGCCAAGGGACCCCCTGGGACCAGCCCTTCATGCCACGGGACCAGCCCTTCCCGCCACGGGACCGGCCCTTCCCGCCACGGGACCCCTGGGACCAGCCCTTCATGCGGGGGCCAGCCCTTCCCGCCACGGGACCAGCCCTTCACGCCATGGGATCCCTGGCACCAGCTCATTAGAGACTGGCACCTCTAGGCAAACCAAAGATCAAATGTCCTATGCAGTTTATGGCTAAACAATAATTATCTGAATAGACATCAGTATAGAAAGCCACCAGACCCTGCCCCATTTTTACAGGTAAGCCTACACATGACTTTGAATAATTGTAAGAATTATTGTAATTACAAACATGTACAGTACGCATTGTCCATTGGTAATAGTAAAAACCCTTATAATACACTGAATTTGCTATTTGCCCTTCAGATGCAACAACTTGTCTTGGAGGAGATCTGTTTGGAGTTCGTCCTCTCAGAGGGGGATATTGCCTACCTGACCCTTGTGGTGGCTAATTTCTGCATTACCAAATGAGGAGAGTTACAAACTTCACACACCAGTCAGAGTTATACTTAAACTACATCTTTAATAATAAGAGCTTTGCAATAGCACTTGACTTTCAATGATGCACCATTGAAAGTGACAACACAAAAGTACAAAGATCTTTTATAGCCAAGATACACCCCTCTCAACCTACATGACGAACCACAGATCTTAGGAACAGTTCTTAAAGAAAGACTTTCACTTGAGAGAGGAGTATCCCATAGCCAGATAGGATTTGCTATAAATTATCGTTCAGTTTGGTCCCTAAGACGAGGTTCTAATCTCGTTCCTGGTACTTCATAGCACAAAAACATTACCTCATGTTATTCTGGAATGCTCTTTAGGTTTTATCACCCAAAGACATGGTCAGTGCTATCTCATAGAGGCCCATCCTCAGTAAAACACACACAATAATTAACAGAATACTCTATTCTGTCAAATAAAACAACCATTATAATACAGTACAAGCATTATAACATAATCTTGCAATTTTCCACGACATCTCCCCCATTTGGAGAATCTTCTCAACTTAAAAGAAAATTACAAGATTTAAGAACATTCATTCACATAGAAAATACATATGTTCTACATAAACCAAAAATCACAAAACAATAACTCATTGCATGGGGTTCCTGCACATGACCAGCTTCCACAACACTAACTCAGCCTCGTCCCAAGAAACTCAGCACTGTCTCTTATTTCAACCCCCAACACATTTTCTAAGCACTCTAGCAATTTGTCTGCGAAGGCTATGATACACAATCACATGCAAGAACCCACGAAGAAAAACAAAAGATGCATACAGTTTATGAGATTCAAAGCTATAATTTCCATAGACAGTGAAAAGCGCATATTTAATGCATAATGCAGTGCATGCAACAATGGAGTTGAATAAAATAATCTTTAGTTATCTATCACACTCCAATGGATCAGCATAGTATGTTGGAAATGACTATTTCCATCCCAGAAACCAAAATTAACATATCTTGTTGGACAAATCCAGGTAGTGACTCCTAGTTAAAATAAAATGTACTCCCTTGGTGCCTAATGAACATCACCCAAGACAAGCATCAGGATTCCACTATTTATAAGGTAATGCCTATAGATCCAATAGATTATGATCATTTTCACTCTCCAGATCAGAGTTCACCCATGTCATTCACCCATGGCATGCTTATAATAACCTCAACATCTTTAGTTCATAACAACAATCAAAACAATCAATCTCTAATACATTAATTTCTTCACTCATATAGATATTAACATACTCAACTCAAATCAATCCTTTAGTTTTAAAAATCATTCAATTTCCAAATAAAACCATAAATACAACCCAGTTAATTATCCAACCAAAATTTTAAAATGACATTGCTCAGTGATTCAAATGGGTCCTATCACTCAAAGTAAAAAACTAAATTTAAACACACAACATTGGCAGAATGTACATTTATATTAACATCCAGTATAATTATCCCATAATTCTACTATTAACTTTTTTATCACGATTATAATACAGATCAGTATCTCAATGCATTCTTAATCTAAATTACTATACTTTTACGCGGTGTAGACCTCTACAATCAACCTGATACCCCAAAAGTCTAAAACAATTTTTTGGCACAGTTGACCAACGCCCTCCTCCAGGCACTGATTCTTCTGGCGTCCTCTTCGTTCTTCTTCAGATAGCTTTAAAGTTCAAAGTGGATTTCCCATGATAATGTCCCAATTTCAATATCTCACCTGAGCCGCCATCACCTTTACCACCCATGTCTTGTCCATTTGTCAACCAGTATTCCAGCAACATAAGAGAAGTTTAGAACAGATCTCTCCCCATGCTCACTCCACGTGGACTCCTCTCACACTCCTGAGAAAAACATGAGAGAAAAGCAGTTGATAGCTTAGATCGGATACTGTACACCGATTTCTGGCTCGGCTCATTTCTCTCGGTAGAAGTGGTTCGGACAGGGCCGTATTCAACGCCTTTGTCACTTTTCTTCAGACAGTTAGAGGGGGTTTGACGTACACACACTGTTCGGTCAAATGATCTCTTCCATGCATTAAGATACCGTCTAATGTCACTTTTCATGATAACCTTGAAAGAACAGATCAGAACAACAGTTTAGTTCAGTTCATTAACTACATGATAAATTATTACTTTTACCAATTATTCTTAATACAAATGTCTAAACATATGTTAAAGAGAATAACAACACATTCTATTGAAACTATTCTTTCAAATTGGCTTATACTCCCCATCACAATTTCAACTTCATCGCAGAGCCAAAAGATCAGGAAGTTAGACCTATAACCTATCGGGAATAGAACAGAACAAACAACACAACAATATACTCCTTCACATATCACCCAAGGTGTGTAAACTTCAATCCAAAACCTCAAAGAACTGAATCCAAAACCTCAAAGGACCGTATCCTCCCCCATTTTTAACACATAACTCTCCATGAGAGTAATGTATAAAACAACACTACTACTGGTCAAAAGATAGAACTACATTTCAAATAACATACACAAATTACAATCACTACTCTGAAAACCTACACAAAGAAAAAGTATTGTACCCATATGGTCATAGGAAAATAGACTTAAAGCAGCCTACCCTTAGTTAAAGGCAATGCCCTCTCCTTCACGTTGGTCCAAATTACAAATATGTCTAAGAACTATAAACTATAAACTAATTATCAATTTCACGAATTACCTTGAAATCAGTATTACAAATTACCTTACATTCATTATCCAAATGGCTTTCCAATGAGGCTGATCAGACCACAAAGGAAAGCCCTGACAAAGGTCAAAAGTCATACCACCCCTTCAAAGAGGTGTTTCTTACTATATTAGACAAATTAAAGAAAAACCTTCAAACATTTCCTACATGTTGTATACCAGGTTCCCAGAACATTTTTTTATTAAAAGAATTCACGTGTTTAATTAAAACTCAGCAAATAAAAACGTATAAAAAATTCCATGTGTGTGGGTGCCCCTTTAAGATATCTTAGCACTAAGTCAAATGGAAAACTCACCAAACCCAAAGGAAATATAAAAACAAATCAAACATAGTATTTTAAAAACACCAACAAATAGTTATAACAAATGTGTTGTGTGTGGGGGGGTATTTGCAAACCTTAAGGTAAAAACAAACAAAACATTTCCAGGCCTTTTCAATTTTCGTAGTTTACAGCCTCAATCTCACTCACCCAAGATTATAGCCCCAGGAAACATTCCAAAGAGAGACAATGAAATCCCCATTTTCCCAAGGAAAAACACAAAACACTTCGTTAGCATTCATTATACTACACCGATTCAGAAACCCAAAAGTTAACTACAAACTAAATCGAATAATAATGATGATTCCACTATACACCCTCAAATCATTAATCATTAGTTTTAAACTTCCTCAATGTTTGTATGTACTTAATTTAGCATGCGCTACCCTTAGGCACAATTATCCTCTATTGCAAATGTAGTACATTTCTCAGCGTAAGGAATCAGTGAAATTCAATCCCAGGCATTTAACAAAATGTTGTTTAAGACGTGTTCTCCCATGTCTCCTTAAACATACATACTTTAGGTGACTTCCATCCATCCCGGAAGAAAGAATCCTACTCAAACACATCAGATAATATGGAAAAAAATGTATGAAATGTATGCACTCACTACTGTAAATCGCTCTGGATGAGAGCGTCTGCTAAATGACTAAAATGTAAATGTAAATAATACAATGTTTAATTAAGTGAAATCAACACCCAAAATAAACAGTAAACAATAAACAAACCCATAACCCCTTTCCAGCAATCTAATCATTTCAACCTGTTGCATAAATTTTGTAAAAACAAACCTGTTGTTTAACAAATCTAAAACCTTTAAAAAGTTTGTGCTGTCTCATCAGCGTAAGAGTCAAAACCAACTTTTTTCCACTCATATCTACAATGTTTTCATTTCCCAAAGATCAATACTGTTCAACTCGTACATTAATGATCTTCCTTCTGTCGGTACAGGGTCTGAAAGTTCCAATGTATGCAGATGATACCGTGATAAATGCATGCAAATAACAAACAACAAGCTACACAAGAACTCACTACTGTAATGGTTCAGATGACAAAGTTGCTCAGAGACTCATGTTTGCATCTCAATAAAAAATAAAAATAAACACAGTCTGCATGTTCCTCACAAAGAAAACAACTGATGCCCCTGAGACAGATGTCTATGTATCAGGGGAAAAGCTCCAGGTGGTATCTGATTTTAAGTACCATGGCATCATACTTGATTCCAACCTCTCTTTTAAAAAGCAAATGAAAACGATAACTCAAATAACCAAATTCAACCTAGCTAATTTCCAAAACATATGAAATTGTTTGACTACAGAGGTAACAAAACTATACTTCAAATCTATGATACTCCCCCACTTAACATACTACTTTACTAGTTTGGCCCAAGCTTGCTTTGCAACATTAAAACCCATTCAGTCTGTCTGCAAACAGGCTCTCAAAGTGCTTGATAGGAAGCCAAATAGCTATAGAAAGCATAAACTCCTGAGTTGGAAAAACATCTTGTGCAATACACACACCTGTCTTGTACTATTTAAGTTGAATTAATTCGTCTTTCAATTTGAACCAAACAAGCTATTAAAACGTTCAGTTTATATCTTAAACAAACACTAGCGACCGTATCTTTCCAGGCAAAATATATCAATAGTTGAATTACAATCAGAAACACAGATTTTAGTCAGTGTATTGGCCGGGAAACGAGCCCGGGTCTCCCGCATGGCAGGTGAGAATTCTACCACTGAACCACCAATGCTATTTAAATGACTAAGACTCCCCGCAAATAAACCCACTTTACAATTGTCTGTAGTGGTAAAATCAGGCACGTACTACCGAGACAATTCCCAGAAAATAGCCCTAATTTAAAGGTCCAATCGTTACTCCGGCGATGATTCTCACATGCCAAATTAATAGATTAGCAGTCAAAGAGTAAAATCGACATTCATTGACTAGGAAACAGATCTTGCGCCTTTTAATAAAAGTAGATTATGTTTTTTCATGCAACGTATTTCAATTACTTTACTACATCACATTAATCACGCAATGGTAATTAGTTTGATGGTGTAAGGCTTGGGCATAGTGGGTGCGGAGTCAGGCGCAGGAAGCAGAGAATGCAGGGTAGTGTCTTTAATAAAACACAACGGCAAACACAAGCCACCCCAACAGCGATCCAGGGCGCACACAAAACCAAAAGTGTCGCCAAACACAGGGGACAGGAAAAGGTCGGCACAAAACAACGCACTAGCACCTCAAAACACATGAGCGTGCAACAACAAGCAAAACACAGATCAAATAATCCCGCACACGGAGCAGGCGGGCCTCCTGGCTAAAATAGCCCAGCTAATCAGCCCAACACAAAACAGGTGCAAACAATAAACGGAAAGGGGGAAAAAGAATTAGTGGCAGCTAGTAGGCCGGTGACGACGACCGCCGAGCGCCACCCGAACAGGAGGGGGAGCAACCTACGGTAGGAGTCGTGACAGATGGATACCCTAGGCTTTGTACGACATTATAAATTCGGTCGAGATTCCATCTTAATTCGCTCTAACTTTATGGAAAACTTTTATTCAATAAATCCAGCAACTCCTCTCATACTGGGAAGAAAAAATACAACCGTTTCAGACCTTAAGGGCAGTTTTATTTCAAATGTAGTACCCAGAACGAAAAAATCCAATAAGTATTTTATAGTTACATATTTAGGGTAAATTCACCAAAAGTGGACACACTCCAATCTGTTTCTAGAGCACAATTTCCCTGAAATTTTAGACAGTTTAATAGTGCTTAAAACCTCATCTTTATCAAATGATCCATTAAAGATACCAACTCAAAACCTACGTACGTCTACGAATGGGTGGTTTAAACTGTATCTAATTATATTCTCAGCATTACTTTATCAAATCTCTAGTAATCGATTATACACACATACAATTTATCATATTTTCATATATTCACAGAATCCATATAAAACGTTAGAAATTCTTAGGTACTCACACAGAACTTTAAGGATCACCCACACAGGATTGGTCAGATGCTCACACAGAACTGGTCAGATGTCCACACAGAACATCAGAACATAATTGAAAGGTTACCCACACAGAGTCAACCTACCCCGCTCACACAGAACACTCCTACAAAGATTACCTAGTGGTCCCAAAATAAAATACTCACACAGAGTAACCCAGGGCATACCTGGCTAGCACATTTAAAATAATTGGAATTCACGACCTCTGAGGGTCACTTAGACAGTCACACAGACACTTTCAGAATGAGTTCCTTCTTCCAATAGGGCTTCACCAAGTACCGTGTTTCACACAGAACACACAGTCACCCTGGCCCCTCACCCCCACAGACCGCACCAATCCCCACTGTGATCAATTCAGTGTCGGGACGGCTCTAGGTCGCCCGCAACCGACCAATGGCAGAGTATCTTTGAGTCCGCAAACTCTCAGATTACTCTCCTCTGACTCGGCCCTGCTTACGCCTCCAAGGTGCCCCCCTCACAAAGGAATACACACTCAGAGCTCACGTAACAGAGGCTTTTCTAAAAACTCAACTTCAAGTGTGGTTTGCTCACCTCTTTCTTAAAAAAACTAAGTTCGAGATGTGGTATCCACTCGGCTCGCTACCTCTCAGATCAAAGGTGGGTCCATCTGCTTCGTTCCCGAAGTGTGGTTTCCCTGAGATCCCAGGTTTGAGGGATCCCTCGTGCACGATTTGCCCAGATTGTCAGGAGTGGTAACCAAGTGAAGATTCACATCCCATCCCAGTCGCCAAATGTGGTGGCTAATTCCTGCATTACCAAATGAGGAGAGTTACAAACTTCACACACCAGTCAGAGTTATACTTAAACTACATCTTTAATAATAAGAGCTTTGCAACAGCACTTGACTTTCAATGATGCGCCATTGAAAGTGACAACACAAAAGTACAAAGATCTTTTATAGCCGAGATACACCCCTCTCAACCTACATGACGAACCACAGATCTTAGGAACAGTTCTTAAAGAAAGACTTTCACTTGAGAGAGAGGAGTATCCCATAGCCAGATAGCATTCGCTATAAATTATCGTTCAGTTTGATCCCTAAGACGAGGTTCTAATCTCATTCCTGGTACTTCATAGCACAAAAACATTACCTCAATGTTATTCTGGAATGCTCTTTAGGTTTTATCACCCAAAGACATCGTAAATCTCCTCTGTCAGTGCTATCTCATAGAGTCCCATCCTCAGTAAAACACACACAATAGTTAACAGAATACTCTATTCTGTCAAATAAAACAACCATTATAATACAATACAAGCATTATAACATAATCTTGCAATTTTCCACGACACCCTTTCCTTGATATGCAGGGGATTAAGGGTTGTTGTGAGCAGTGGAGAATTTCGAAAGCGGATCCACTTTGCCTGGCTGGACTGAAAGTAGCCAATGCAATTAGTCTGAAATGTAATTTGATATATTCAGTGCATTCGGAAAGTACTGAGTAAAGGCTCTGAATACTTAAGTAAATGTGATATTTCAGTGTTTTATTTGTAATTCATTTGCAAACATTTAAAAAAAAACTGTTTTTGCTTTGTGATTTTGGGGTATTGTGTGTAGAAAATAATAATTCAAGTCATGGGATCTGAATACTTTCCGAATGCACTGTAGGTACCAATCAACACGTTTCTTGCTATATTGTTCAGTATTATTCAATGTTTTATACAATATCAATAATGACCGTAAAAGAATGTAGAACAGAAACAACATCTGTTTTTATGAAGCCATTGTGGCTCAGGCAGCAGAGCAACAGTGGCATGAAAAAGTTACAGCACAGTTGATTGATTCAAGAATGGAATTTTCCATCATCTCCCTGTTTCATGTATCATGTCATCTTAGGCAGTATTGTAATTATAAGCGTGTTCATTTTAGTAATGTTATGTTCTCCCTGATTCTCCCTCTGTTTCTTGATACAGGCGTGGTGAACGTCGGGAGCATGCTACAGGCGTTTGAAGTGTTGATGTGTATTAACTGCAATGAGTACTTCAAAGACAGTGTGAGGTACACAGGGAATTGGAAACGTGGAGTTCTCCAGGGGGTATTTCACATACCCATCCTTTCCTGGATGGTGCTCAGATTGGCAGTTTTAGGTACTGGGTAAAGAGCAGGGGGATGGGGGTCTGTTATGTCTGTGACAGAGGGGTGGAAGAGAAGGAGGGGGGTATATTCGTTACATATAGGTGATTGCAGGGGGGGGGGGGGGCTGCGTGGGTACTAAGGAAAGAGAGAGAAACTCCATGAGGGACTATATGAAAACCACACCAAAGAACAAAACAACACTGCACAATACATACCTACTGAAGAGTTTGTTCAATCAATTACACAATGCATACTAATTACAATTGAACATGATAGACTCAGTGTACATTTCTTTTTGTGTGATTGTTAGACTACATGCAGGAGATTACTGGTTGACCGATCAAATCAATCAATCAATCGCATTTTATTTGGACTCATTCGAGTTGAAAAATAAATGCTGCGCTCATGGAATGGGATGCTTTGAGCACTACTGAAAAGTGCTATCTACAGTTGAGGTCAGAAGTTTACATACACTTAGGTTGGAGTCATTAAAACTTGTTTTTCAAACACTCCACAAATTTCTTGTTAACAAACTATAGTTTTGGCATGTCATTTTTCCAACAATTGTTTACAGACAGAGTATTTCACTTATAATTCACTGTATCACAATTCCAGTGGGTCAGGAGTTAACATACACTAAGTTGAGTGTGCCTTTAAACAGCTTGGAAAATTCCAGAAAATTATGTTATGGCTTTAGAAGCTTCTGATAGGCTAAATGACATCATTTGAGTCAATTGGAGATGTATCTGTGAATGTATTTCAAGACCTACCTTCAAACTCAGTGCCACTTTGCTTGACATCATGGGAAAATCAAAAGAAATCAGCCAAGACCTCAGAAAGAAAATTGTAGACCTCCACAAGTCCAATTGTAGACCTCCACAAGTCTGGTTCATCATTGGGAGCAATTTCCAAACGCCTGAAGGTACCATGTTCATCTGTACAAACAATAGTACGCAAGTATAAACACCATGGGACCACGCAGCCGTCATGCCACTCAGGAAGGAGACATGTTCTGTCTCCTGGAGATGAACGTACTTTGGTGCGAAAAGGGCAAATCAATCCCAGAACAACAGCAAAGGACCTTGTGAAGATGCTGGAGGAAACAGGTACAAAAGTATCTATATCCACAGTAAAATGAGTCCTATATCGACATAACCTGAAAGGCCGCTCAGCAAGGAAGAAGCCACTGCTCCAAAACCGCCATAAAAAAGCCAGACTACGGTTTGCAACTGCACATGGGGACAAAGATCGTAGTTTTTGGAGAAATGTCCTCTGGTCTGATGAAACAAAAATAGAACTGTTTGGCCATAATGACCATCGTTATGTTTGGAGGAAAAAGGGGGAGGCTTGCAAGCCGAAGAACACCATCCCAACCATGAAGCACGGGGGTGCTTTGCTGCAGGAGGGACTGGTACTTTTCAGAAAATAGATGGCATCATGAGGCAAGAAAATGATGTGGATATATTGAAGCAACATCTCAAGATATCAGTCAGGAAGTTAAAGCTTGGTTGCAAATGGGTCTTCCCAATGGACAATGACCGCAAGCATACTTCCAAAGTTGTGGCATAATGGCTTAAGGACAACAAAGTCAAGGTATTGGAGTGGCCATCACAAAGCCCTGACCTCAATCCTATAGAAAATCTGTGGGCAGAACTGAAAAAGCGTGTGCGAGCAAGGAGGCCTACAAACGAATGGTTCAAAATTCACCCAACTTATTGTGAGAAGCTTGTGGAAGGCTCCCCGAAATGTTTGACCCAAGTTAAACAATTTAAAGGCAATGCTACCAAATAGTAATTGAGTGTATGTAAACTTCTGACCCACTGGGAATGTGATGAAATAAATACAAGTTGAAATAAATCATTCTCTCTACTATTATTCTGACATTTCACATTCTTAAAATAAAGTGGTGATCCTAACTGACCTAAGACAGGGAATTTTTACTAGGATTAAATTTCAGGAATTGTGAAAAACTGAGTTCAAATGTATTTGGCTAAGGTGTATGTAAACTTCTGACTTCAACTGTACATGTAAAAAATGAATGCCATATGCTGCATTTGCTATAGGCCTATTGTTTACCTTTTTGTTGGTGACACTTTGATATCTTGATAATGTGCAGCTGTTTAAAGGACAAATCCACAGATGAAACAATAACAAAAACGGCTGCCATGCCTCTGTTTTGGTAAAAAGCTGAGGGATGGGCCTGGAGAAATGTAACCATTCTCAGTTTAATAGACAGAGCTATGGATGTAAGGACTGACCATCCATGATATCAAAATGATCGTTTTAACCATGTTATGAGGCTATAAGGTGTTTGTTTATATTTACAATGTTTACAAACATTGGTGTAAAACAAGCTTACATTTTGGGTTCTCATGGAGTGTGACAGTTGAACTGAGCTCATGAAGCATTTATAGGTTATATTCTTCAGGAATCAATGGATATATACAGGGGTTTTTCTTTATTTTGACTATTTTCTACATTGTAGAATAATAGTGAAGACATCAAAACTATGAAATAACACATATGGAATCATGTAGTAACCAAAAAAGTGTTAAACAAATCAAATTCTTCAAACAGCTTTGCACACTCTTGGCATTCTCTCAACCAGCTTCATGAGGAAGTCACCTGGAATGCATTTCAAATAACAGGTGTGCCTTTAAAGTTAATTTGTGGTATTTCTTTCCTTTTTTATATAATGTAACCTTTATTTAACTAGGCAAGTCAGTTAAGAACAAATTCTTATTTACAATGATGGCCTACCAGGGAACAGTGGGTTAACTGCCTTGTTCAGGGGCAGAACAACAGATTTTTACCTTGTCAGCTCAGGGATTCGAGGCTCTAACCACTAAGCTACCTGCAGCCTTGCTTTCTGGTTGGCTGGCATGTTTCACCATCCAACTATTTCAGATCTACAGGAGGGCAAGTTTCACCATGGCACCACTTTTAAATGGCACGGCCAACACCGTTCAATTAAGAGCTTCTAACCTATAGCAGAGCGCTTTCGATACCCACTACTCCGAGACCAGTCCGGGACGCAGCTACCTACACTTGAATAAAACTGCTGGACATAATGACCAGACACTTCAAAAAAGAAAACAACTTTTCCTCCCACCTATCTGTTTCATGTCTCAGGTAGCCCGCGAAAGTCAAGCAATTGACTAATATTTGACATATTCTAATCATTCTCATGTGCCAACGTATTGTCAAGCTCTGTGCCATGGTGAAACTTGCCAGCCAACCAGAAAATCAAGGCGAAGCAATTCAGGCATTCTTGAAAGTCAGGAAAATCCTTGCCATGCAAAGAAACATTTTTATCGTTGAAAAAAAATGTATTTTGCAAGCAGTAGGCATTTAGAATGAAATGTGAAGTGGAGCTTATAGTTATGTCATGACATCACTTGCCCTGCATACCTTCAAAAGTATTCGGCAATAATTTGTTCGAAAAAAACACAGTTTCCATCACTTCTCTCAATAAAGAAAGTTAGACAAAAGAAGAATCCACCCTTATCAAACGGATTAAACTGTCGTTGATCTTTAGAAAACGACTCCTGTATCTGCCATTCCCATTACATTTTTTTGGCGACATTGCTTTTGTAGAATAAACCTGGGTCAATGGAATCCTGCCTATAGAAACCATGTGCTCGAACGCGCCCCATTTGCCCTTCAATATTCTGAACAGGAAATTAACAGAAGCCTCTTCAATAAACGAGGAATAAAATATAATCATACATTTCTGACGATCTACCTTAACATTTCAATTGCTAAACATGATCACATTACAGAGGTAACTTCTGATTGTCACACACATGACAAGAAAGTGTAACATTTTACCTGGAGATGCACAAAAATTGGTTTTGGTGCCAACAATATGCAATATGCCGACGCGCTTCTTTTGCTATAGTGCTATAGGCGTCACTACAGGGCGGCGCACAATTGGCCCCGCGTCGTGATCGGGGTTGGCCGTGATTGTAAATAATAATTTGGATTTAACTGACATGCCTAGTTAAAAAAAAGGTTAAAAAAGAGTACGTAAATCGTCAGTGTCTGGTTATTAATCATTTATTGTAGATGAGAACATGGGACGATCATCAGCGTGTCTGTCTGCCTGCGTACTCTAATCATTTTTGGCCTGAACTTTACAGCCCCGAAAAGACGGTCCCAACCAATTAGAAGAAATCGGTAAAAAATCACTCACGTTCTTTTCGTCTAATTCCTCCCCCCTTCATCCAATGAGCATACATCTCTTTCTGAATCGTGCGAATTATGTGTAATTTCCATATAAATCAGCTTTATTAAAAAGTGAGACTTTCTTATTTAACGAGGCTCATTTGGAATTCTGTATTTAATAAGACATGTAATCCTAGACTCGCTCACTAATAGCCAACAATTAGCAGGGCTGTAGTATCAATGGGTGTGTGTGTGTGTGTGTGTGTGTGTGTGTGTGTGTGTGTGTGTGTGTGTGTGTGTGTGTGTGTTGCCATTACTACTCACCCTACAAACCCACACTTACCCAAAGTGTGTGAGTGCAGGGGCAGAAGTAGTGACGTGGAGGCCCCAGGGATTTAAAGTAAAGTTTTAATGTCCAGGGAAACATTAAATGCTTTTCTTCCAACTCCAAACCCCAAAATGCAGTAATCAAAATCAATGTAGCACAAAAAAATAACATAAGGTAGAACAAAAATACACAAGAAATAAAAATACGAAATAAGAACACAAGAAAGTAAAACGCTATATATATGTAATTTCTACTGAAAAAAAAAAGTGTTGGTTTCATGAGCTGAAATAAAAGAAAATGTCCATACGCACAAAAAGCTTATTTCTCTCAAATGTTGTACACAAATTTGTTTACATCCCTATTAGTGAACATTTCTCCTTTGCCAAGATAATCCATCCACCTGACAGGTGTGGCATATCAAGAAGCTGATTAAACACCATGATCATTACATACGTGCAGGGTCCCCGCCAGGGATTTTGGGCCCCACCACCATAGGCCACACCAAGCCTGCGCAATTGCTGTAACCACACACCTCCAGAACCCATTCGACCCATTCAAGGGTCCCATGTTTACTGTACGATACTTACTGACAGTGAGCTGTGAAAATATAACACTGTGCAGACATTCATGCAACATTCTGCATATTGTGGAATTCACTATTTGATGCAAGACTGATGACTATAAGAAATGTGCTAAAGGCCATCTTTTACAGTCTACATGCAATTTTAATGGTCAAATTCTTGAATGGAAAATTCTCTTAACATTAATGAATAACTTAAAATAAATATAACTTAAATATACATTAACCTCTTCAATTAAAATAAATGAACATTATCATCTATAGAATGATATAACAAACAAAATAATAAAATCAGCAGCAAATGTTTGAACTAAGTATATACCAACTATAAAATAAGCAGCTGTGAAAGTGGAAATGGAAAGTGGAAAACAAAATGGAAATGGAAATGAAAAGGCCTGATGGTGGCGCTAGAGGAAAGGTCAAGTGGTCACCAAATCAATAGGTTTCTTCCACTTGGGGTCTTGATTGCATAACAAATGTTATGGCAATCCAGCCATTACATTGACAAATATCTTGTTCTCAGTCTGTTATCAGTCTTGTTCTCAGCCTGTGGGCATCATGTGTGTAGTGATTCAATATCCATAGCCATGCCATTTAACAGTTATCACTGGCCCTTGCTCAGCCTTCTTGCTAGCAAGTCACAGATCAAGTCTTTGAAGTCCAGCTTTCTAGCTAACTGACTTTCAATGAATAGCATGGCAAGACTGCAAAGCCTGTCCTGGGACATAGTGGAACTAAAATAGTTTTTTTTCATCAGTTTTAGCTTACTGAAAGCTCTCTCGCCACCAGCAACAGTCACAGGCAGTGTGCAAAATATATGTAAAACAATGCACACTTCTCCAAAAATGCCTTGAAGCTGCATCTTACAAATTGCATCCATGAGACCAAGAGGGGACAAGTTATGGGGGAAAGTGGCAGTATATACAGTGTTCAGGTGTCTTACTTTTCAAACTCGAAAATCGAATCAAATCAAACTTTATTTGTCACACGCGCCTAATACAACAAGTGTAGACTTTACCGTGAAATGCTTACTTACAAGCCCTTAACCAACAGTGCAGTTCAAGAAGAAGAAAATATTTACCAAGTAGACTAAAATAAAAAGTAATCATAAAAAGTAACACAATAAGAATAACAATAACGAGGCTATATACAGGAAGCACCGGTACCGAGTCAGTGTGCGGTGGTACAGGCTAGTTGAGGTAATCTGTACATGTAGGTGGGGCCGAAGTGACTATGCATAGGTAACAAACAACAGCGAGTAGCAGCGGTGTACGAAAGAGGGGGTGGGGGGGGGGGGGGGGGGGTCAATGTAAATAGTCCTGTGGCGATTTTATGAATTGTTCAGCAGTCTTATGGCTTGGGGGTAGAAACTGTTGAGGAGCCTTTTGGTCCTAGACTTCGCGCTCCGGTACCGCTTGCCGTGTGGTAGCAGAGAAAACAGTCCATAACTTGGGTGACTGGAATCTCTGACAATTTTATGGGCTTTCCTCTGACACTGCCTATTATATAGGTCCTGGGCCATTCACATTACCCTCTGTATCGCCTCACGGTCAGATTCCGAGCAGTTGCCATACCGGTCAGTGATGCAACCGGTCAGGATGCTCTCGATGGTGCAGCTGTAGAACCTTTTGAGGATCTGGGGACCCATGCCAAATCTTTTCAGTCTCCTGAGGGGGAAAAGGTTTTGTCGTGCCCTATTCCCGACTGTCTTGGTGTCACAGGATCCAACGAAAGTGGCGCCCCTCCTCGGTCGGGCGGCGCTCGGCGGTCGTCGTCGCCGGCCTATTAGCTGCCACCGATCGTTGTTTCTGTGTCTTTTGGTTTTGTCTGTCTGTTCCGTACCTGTTTTGTGTCTGTCATTAGTGGGGGCTTATTTAGTGTGTGTTTTCAGTTGGGGTTTTGTGCGGGATTGTTTATTGTCCACTCAGGACGGTGGGACGTGATTTGTACATTTTCACTGACAGTTTTGTCAGAAGATTTACCGGGCTGCGCCCCTTGCTTTTTGTGCCGTGTGATAATATTTTTTCGTGTTTTATGGGAATGTGTTTTTCCCAGCACCTCTGTCTTCTGCATCTGATTCCGCCTCTACACTAGTCCAAGTCAGTCGTGACAGAATCCCGCACCTTCACCTATGGAGTCAGCAGGAGCAGAAGCACCATCCATGGCTGAGCGGGTCTCCCAACATGCCAGCCTCCTCCACCGCCTAGGCTCGGCCATGGATCAGTTGTTGGCCCGGTTGGAGAGCTGGGAGAGAGGTGCCTCCCCAGCCAGACCAGCTCCGGTCCCTCACCCTGCGCCCCTACCCACACCCACTGAAGCGGGTGCCGGCGGGATCCGGATTTCACCTCCCAGGGAGTTCGATGGGACGGCCGCTGGGTGCAAGGGGTTCCTGCTCCAACTAGAACTGTACTTGGTGACCGTCCGCCCCCCTCCCTCCGACGAAGAGAGGGTGAGCGTCCTCGTCTCGTGTCTCACGGGTCGAGCCCTGGAATGGGCCAATGCGGTCTGGGATGGTCCAGACTCGGCCCGGGGTGACTACCCTGAGTTCACCAGCCGCTTCCGGGCGGTTTTCGATCATCCCCCGGAGGGCAGGGCGGCGGGTGAGCGACTATTCCATTTGAGACAGGAGACGAGGAGCGCTCAGGATTTCGCATTGGAATTCCGGACTCTCGCCGCTGGATCGGGGTGGAATGAGCGGGCCCTGATAGACCACTATAGGTGCAGCCTTCGCGAGGACGTCCGCCGGGAGCTGGCTTGTAGGGACAACACCTCTACTCTGGACCAACTGGTGGATTTGTCCATTAGATTGGACAACCTGCTTGCTTCCCGGGGACGTTCCAGTCGGGGCCTGTTCGTTCCGCCTCCCAGTCCTCCCGCTCCACAGCCCATGGAGATAGGGCTGTATCGAGGAGGACCGGAGGGGGGGGTCTCTCCTGCACCCGATGTGGGCGCAGAGGACACACTGTGGACCGGTGCTGGAGAGGTCCCTCCGGGAGTTCGGAGGGCAGGCAGAGCACTACTTCGACCCCCCAGGTGAGTCCGCACCAGCCACACCCAGAGCCCCCTGTCGACCACTTGTACACCTCCTTTTGTTTTCCTAATTTTTCCCCTCACTTCCAGTATAAGGCGCTAGTCGATTCAGGTGCAGCTGGGAGTTTTATGGACCGTGGGTTAGCTAAGAGGTTAGGGATTCCCCTGGTTCAGCTGGACCACCCCTTCCCCGTGCACGCCCTAGATAGTCGACCGCTAGGGTCAGGCCAAGTAGGGGAGGTCACCGTGCCACTGGTTATGCAGACGTGGGGGGGTCATGAGGAGCGTATCAGCCTGTTCCTCATTGACTCCCCAGCGTTTCCGGTGGTACTGGGAATCCCCTGGCTAGCCATACACAACCCCCAGATTTCGTGGGGGCAGAGGGCTCTGACGGGGTGGTCGAGGGAGTGCTCAGGTAGGTGCATAGGAGTTTCCATCGGTGCGACTACGGTGGAGAGTCCAGACCAAGTCTCCACCGTGCACATTCCCTCAGAGTATGCCGATTTGGCTATCGCTTTCAGTAAGACGAAGGCAACTCTATTACCCCCCCATCGACGAGGGGATTGTGTGATAAACCTCCAGGCCGACGCGGTTCTTCCTAGGAGTCACGTGTATCCTCTGTCTCAGGAGGAGACAGTGGCTATGGATACATACGTCACTGAGTCCTTGAGACAGGGATACATTCGGCCCTTCAAGTCCCCCGTCTCCTCGAGCTTCTTTTTTGTGAAGAAGAAGGAGGGAGGTCTGCGCCCGTGCATTGACTATAGAGGTCTAAATGCTATCACAGTGGGTTTCAGTTACCCGCTACCTCTCATTGCTACGGCAGTGGAGTCATTTCACGGGGCGCGCTTCTTCACGAAATTGGATCTCAGGAGTGCGTATAACCTGGTGCGTATCCGAGATGGAGACGAGTGGAAAACCGCATTTAGTACCACATCGGGCCATTATGAGTACCTCGTCATGCCGTATGGGTTAAAGAACGCTCCCGCTGTCTTCCAATCCTTTGTGGACGAGGTCCTTAGGGACATGCTCGGGCAGGGTGTGGTGGTGTACATCGATGACATCCTGATCTGCTCCGCCACACGCGCCGAGCATGTGTCCCTGGTGCGTAAAGTGCTTGGGCGGCTGCTGGAGCATAACCTATACGTCAAGGCTGAGAAATGTGAGTTCTTCAAACGAGCCGTCTCATTTCTAGGATATCGCATTTCCACCTCGGGGGTGGAGGTGGAGTGTGACCGCGTGACGGCTGTGCGTAATTGGCCAACCCCCAACCACTGTGAAGGAGGTGCAGCGGTTCTTGGGGTTCGCTAATTATTATCGGAGGTTTATCCGGGGTTTTGGCCAGGTGGCAGCTCCCATTACCTCACTGATGAAGGGGGGCCGGTGCGGCTACGATGGTCAGCAGAGGCGGACAGAGCCTTCCATCGTCTGAAGGTTCTGTTTACCAATGCACCTGTCCTGGTGCATCCGGACCCCTCTTTGCCATTCATAGTGGAGGTGGACGCGTCCGAGGCTGGGGTAGGAGCTGTGCTATCGCAGCGCTCGGGCGTTCCTCCGAAGCTCCGCCCATGTGCGTTCTTTTCTAAGAAGCTGAGCCCGGCGGAGCGCAACTATGATGTGGGGGACTGGGAGCTGTTAGCCGTGGTCAGGGCTTTGACGGTGTGGAGACATTGGCTTGAGGGGGCATGTCACCCTTTTCTGATCTGGACCGACCACCGTAACCTGGAGTATATTCGGGCAGCGAGGAGACTTAATCCCCGTCAGGCAAGGTGGGCCATGTTTTTTACGAGGTTTAACTTTACCCTCTCGTACATTCCAGGTTCCCAGAACCGGAAGGCTGACGCACTGTCGCGTCTCTACGACACCGAGGAGCGGACCATCGATCCTACTCCCATACTTCCTGCCTCCTGTCTGGTGGCACCGGTGGAATGGGAGGTGGATGCGGACATCGAGCGGGCGGGTCGGTCAGAACCCACTCCACCGCAGTGTCCCGTGGGCCTGAAATACGTTCCGCTTGGTGTTCGCGATCGCCTGATCCGATGGTCCCATACTCTACCCTCCTCGTGTCATCCTGGGGTGGAACGGACAGTGCGGGGCCTGAAGGGAAGGTACTGGTGGCCCACCTTAGCTGAGGATGTTCGGCGTTATGTCTCTTCCTGTTCGGTGTGCGCTCAGTGTAAGGCTCCTAGGCACCTACCTCCAGGGAAATTACAGCCCCTCCCCGTTCCACAACGGCCCTGGACTCACCTCTCGGTGGATTTCCTTACGGATCTCCCGCCGTCTCAGGGGAACACGGCGATCCTGGTCGTTGTGGACAGGTTCTCTAAGTCCTGCCGTCTGCTCCCTTTGCCCGGTCTTCCTACGGCCCTGCAGACCGCGGAGGTCCTGTTCACCCACGTCTTCCGGTACTATGGGGTGCCCGAGGACATCGTATCTGATCGGGGTCCCCAGTTTACATCCAGGGTGTGGAAATCGTTTATGGAGAGGCTGGGGGTCTCGGTCAGCCTGACCTCGGGGTTCCACCCCGAGAGTAATGGGCAGGTAGAGCGCATTAACCAGGATGTGGGCAGGTTCCTGCGGTCGTATTGCCAGGACCGGCCAGGGGAGTGGGCGCAGTTCGTGCCATGGGCCGAGATGGCCCAGAACTCTCAGCGCCACTCCTCCACTAACCTGTCACCCTTCCAGGTGGTGCTGGGTTATCAGCCGGTCCTGGTGCCATGGCAACAGAGCCAGACAGAGGCTCCTGTGGTGGAGGCATGGGTCAAGTGCTCTAAGGAGACCTGGAACGCGGTCCAGGAATGTTTAAGGAGGGCTAGCAAATGACACAAGGAGAGCGCTAACCGCCACCGCAGTGACGCCCCCGTGTTTAACCCGGGGGATAGAGTCTGGCACTCGACCCGGAACCTGCCTCTCCGCTGGGTCCGCGGTTTGTGGGGCCGTTCAAAGTCCTGAGGAGGATAAACGAGGTGTGTTACAGGTTACAACTCCCTTCGTATTACCGCATTAACCCCTCGTTTCATGTGTCTCTCCTCAGGCCGGTGGTAGCTGGTCCGCTGCAGGACAATGAGGTGCTGGAGGTCCCCCCGCCCCCCCTGGATATCGGGGGGGGTCCCGGCGTACACAGTCCGAGCCATCCTGGACTCCCGACGTCGGGTAGGGGGCCTGCAGTACCTCGTGGACTGGGAGGGGTACGGTCCGGAGGAGAGGTGCTGGGTTCCGGCGGCGGACGTTCTGGACCCCCCTATGCTGCTGGATTTCCACCGTCGCCGACCGGATCGGCCGGCGCCTCGCCCTCTGGGCCGTCCCCGAGGCCGGCGTCGGCGTGCGGCACGTCAGGGGAGGGGTACTGTCACAGGATCCAACGAAAGTGGCGCCCCTCCTCGGTCGGGCGGCGCTCGGCGGTCGTCGTCGCCGGCCTATTAGCTGCCACCGATCATTGTTTCTGTGTCTTTTGGTTTTGTCTGTCTGTTCCGCACCTGTTTTGTGTCTGTCATTAGTGGGGGCTTATTTAGTGTGTGTTTTCAGTTGGGGTTTTGTGCGGGATTGTTTATTGTCCACTCAGGACGGTGGGACGTGATATGTACATTTTCACTGACAGTTTTGTCAGAAGATTTACCGGGCTGCGCCCATTGCTTTTTGTGCCGTGTGATAATATTTTTTCGTGTTTTATGGGAATGTGTTTTTCCCAGGCAGACTGTATGTAGCGCCCTGTGCCTTACGGCCTTTTGTGTGTGTCGATTTATTAAAAGACACTCACCTCCAGCACCTCTATCTCCTACATCTGATTCTGCCTCTACACTAGTCCAAGTCAATTGTCACACTTGGTATGTTTGGACCATGATAGTTCATTGTTGATGTGGACACCAAGGAACTTGAAACTCATTACCCGTTCCACTACAGCTCGCCTTTTCCTGTTGTTCACTATCAGCTGCTTAGTCTTGCTCACATTGAGGGAGAGGGTGTTGTCCTGACACCACACTGCCAGTTCTCTGACCTCCTCCCTATAGGCCGTCTCATCGTTGTCGGTGATCAGGCCTACCACTGTTGTGTCGTCAGCAAACTTAATGATGGTGTTGTAGTCGTGTTTGGCCACGCAGTCGTAGGTGAACAGGGAATACAGGAGGGGACTAAGTACACACCCCTGAGGGGCCCCAGTGTTAAGGATCAGCGTGGCAGACGTGTTGTTGCCTACTCTTACCACCTGGGGCCGGCCCGTCAGGAAGTCCAGGATCCAGTTGCAGAGGGAGGTGTTTAGTCCCAGAGTCCTTAGCTTAGTGATGAGCTTCGTGGGCACTATGTTGTTGAACTCTGAGTTGTAGTCAGTGAAAAGTATTCTCACATAGGTGTTCCTTTTGTCCAGGTGAGAAAGGGCAGTGTGGAGTGCGATTGAGACTGCGTCATCTGTGGATCTGTTGGGGCGGTATGCGAATTGGAGTGGGTCTAGGGTTCCCGGGAGGATGCTGTTGATGTGTGCCATGACCAGCCTTTTCAAAGCATTTCATGGCTACCGACGTGAGTGCCACGGGGCAGTAATCATTTAGGCAGGTTACCTTCACTTCCTTGGGCACAGGGACTATGGTGGTCTGCTTGAAACATGTAGGTATTACAGACTCGGTCAGGGAGAGGTTGAAAATGTCAGTGAAGACACTTGACAGTTGGTCCATACATGCTTTGAGTACACGTCCTGGTAATCCGTCTGGCCTTTGTGAATGTTGACCTATTTAAAGGTTTTGTTCACATCGGCTACCGAAAGCGCTATCACATAGTCATCCAGAACAGCTGGTGCTCTCGTGCATGCTTCAGTGTTGCTTGCCTCGAAGCGAGCATAAAATGCATTTAGCTCATCTGGTAGGCTCGCGTCACTGGGCAGCTCTCCTCTGGGTTTCCCTTTGTAGTTCTTAATAGTTTTCAAGCCCTCCCACATCCGACGAGCTTCAGAGCCGGTGTAGTAGGATTCAATCTTAATCCTGTATTGACGCTTTCTTGTTTGATGGTTCATCTGAGGGCATAGCGGGATTTCTTATAAGAGTCCGGATTAGTCTCCCGCTCCTTGAAAGCGGCAGCTCTAGCCTTTAGCTCGATGTGGATGTTGCCTGTAATCCATGGCTTCTGGTTGGGATATGTATGTACAGTCACTGTGGGGACAACGTCATTGATGCATTTATTGATGAAGCCGATGACTGAGGTGGTGTATTCCGAAAATGCCATTGGATGAATCCCAGAACATATTCCAATTTGTGCTAGCAAAACAGTCCTGTAGTGTAGCATCCGCATCATCTGACCACTTCCATATTGAGCGAGTCACTGGTACTTCTTGCTTTAGTTTTTGCTTGTAAGCAGGAATCAGGAGGATAGAATTGGTTGGATTTGCCAAATGGAGGGCAGGGGAGAGCTTTCTCTGTGTGTGGAGTAAAGGTGGTCTAGGATTTTTTTCCCCCTGGTTGCACATGTGATGTGCTGGTAAAAATTTGGTAAAACTGATTTAAGTTTGCCGGCATTAAAGTCCCCGGCCACTAGGAGTGCTGCTTCTGGGTGAGCATTTTCTTCTTTGCTTATGCCCTTATAGAGTTGGTTGAGAGCGGTCTTAGTGCCAGCTTCACTTTGTGGTGGTAAATAGACGGCTACGAATAATACAGATGAGAACTCTCTTGGTAGATAGTGTGGTCTGCAGCTTATCATAAGGTCCTCTACCTCAGGTGAGCAATACCTCGAGACTTCTTTAATATTAGAGATCGCGCACCAGCTGTTATTGACAAAAAGACACACACCCTCACCCCTCGTCTTACCAGAGGTAGTGTCTCTGTTCTGCCGGTGCATGGAAAATCCTATATACTATATTGTCCGTAACTTCGTTCACCCACGTCTCGGTGAATCATAAGATGTTACAGTTTTTAATGTCCCGTTGCTAGGATAATCTTAATTGTAGGTCATACATTTTATCTGCGGCCTCTTTTCCGGTGTCTTTTCTTCAAGTAAAAGGCGTGGATCTGGGCCTGTTCCAGTGAAAGCAGTATATCCTTCTCGTCGGACTCGTTAAAGGAAAAAGTTTCTTCCAGTCTGCGGTGAGTAATCGCTTTTCTGATGTCCAGAAGTTATTTTCGGTCATAAGAGACGGTAGCAGCAACATTATGTACACAATAAGTTACACAAAACGAAGAAAAAAAATTACCAAAATAGCACAATTGGTTGGGAGAATGTAAGCTAACAGGTTAATTTCCACCACTCACGGACTACACCCACCTTCCTTTGTGAAAAATTGGGTGACATACTGTCGCCCTTTCTTTTCGCTCTCCTGTCTTTCTTTTCTTTCTTTTCATTTTTGGAAGCCAGATTTTTCTTTAGGAAGCTGAGACATCATGCTCCACCGGCACTCTTCACTCGCAAATCACTGCTAGCAAGTCACAATCACGCCTGGTTTTGGGGCAGGACCGAACCATATCATTTAAATGGGGGGGGGGGGGGGGGCAATACAGAGGCTCTCTGGATGTTTAGTTTTTGCCAAAAACAAGAAAAGAAAAAGAAACCGTTAGTTTCATTGGTACATTGTAAATAAAATATTATATTAATGATGATAGGTTAATAATTTTATAATATTGAAAACATTTTACCTAATGTTCTAATACTTTTTTAGGGCCCCTGTCAGTCACAGGCCCTTAGTATCGTCCTAACTCCCCCCCCCCCCCCCCCCCCCCCCCCCATACGGCGCCCCTGCACAGGTGCACCTTGTAGCGGGGACAAAAGGCCACTCTAAAATGTTTTGTCACACAATACAATGACACAGATGTCTAACGTTTTGAGGGAACATGCAATTGGCATGCTGACTGCTGGAATGTCCACCAGAGCTGTTGCCAGAGAAAAGAATGTTAATTTCTCTACCATAACCCACCTCCAATGTTGTTTTAGAGAGTTTGGCAGTACGTCCAACCGGCCTCACAACCGCAGACCACATGTAACCCTGCCAGCCCATGATCACCACATCCAGCTTCTTGACCTGCCGGATTGTCTAGGCCAGCCACCTGGACAGCTGAATGAACTGTGGATTTGCACAACCGAATAATTTCTGCACAAACTGTCAGAAACTGTTTTAGGGAAGCTCATCTAGGTGCTCGTCACCCTCACCAGGGTCTTGACCTGACTGCAGTTCAGCTTCGATAGCCACGGGCACGCTGGAGAAGTGTGCTTTTCACAGATGATTCCCTGTTTCAATTGTACAGGGCAGATGGCAGACAGCGTGTGTATGGCGTCATGTGGGCGAGCGGTTTGCTTATGTCAAGGTTGTGAACAGAGTGCCCCATGGTGGTGGTGGGGTTATGTTATGGCAATGCATAAGCTACGAACGATGAACACAATTGTATTTTATTGATGGCAATTTGAAAGCACAGAGATACTGTGATGAGATCCTGAGGCCCATTGTCGTGCCATTCATCCGTCACCATCACGTTTCAGCATGATAATGCACAGCTCCATGTCGCAAGGATCTGTACACAATTCCTGGAAGGTGAAAATGTCCCAGTTCTTCCATGGCCTGCATACTCACCAGACATGTCAAACACTGAGCATGTTTGGGATGCTCTGGATCAACGTGTACGACAGCGTGTTACAGTTCCTTCCAATATCCAGCAACTTCGCACAGTTAATGAATAGACGTGGGACAACATTCCACAGGCCACAATCAAAGCCGGATCAATTCTATGCTAAGAAGATGTGTCGCACTGCATGAGGAAAATGGTGGTCACACCAGATACGGTCTGGTGTTCTTGAAAAAATTTATTAAAATAATTCATATCTATCTCGAAATTCATAACTTACGAACCTGATGGTGAACTTGATAAGAAAGGTAACATGCACATATTAATGTGATTATTGTGGATAGTCAGGTCAATGTAATAAAAAAAATTTAAAAAACAATTTACGTGTTTTACAAAAAGAACGATTTCCCTAAATGGCCACATCTGAAATGGGACTTTGATCAATTCTGAAAGTTGGCAATCAAAGTAAACGTTCTACCACAGTGACCATGTTATTTTTGCGAAGCCTATTTGATTCTGACTTCAGACATATAAAGTTTGTATGTGGTAACTGTTTATAAGATGCATACTTTCAGTTTCTCCGAACTCACTTCACTCGCAGTGTTGCAAAATAAATTTACACAAACATGTTATTCAATCTTGCACCCACATTGCTCGCGCGTGCTAACGAGCGTCTGCGTTGCCAAGTGTTAAAATAGAAGTCAGTTCTATTTGTGATGCTGAACGCGGTGCAAGTCCTGCCTCTCCCATCTCCTCATTGGTTTATAGAAGCAGATACCCACGTACCATCTCCTCATTGGTTATACCCATGTGGGTGATTGAAAGCTGAACTGAGGTCGGTCGGTCGTGGTAATACACCTATGAAAGTTAGATGCCAATCGCCATATAAAGTACAAAGAAGAAAAAGCCTGGAAGGAGGAGAGATGACTAGAAACGATTTGGTTGACCGTTTTATGTGTGGATTAATTGTTGAAGTAGAGGACCTTGTGCATTTCAGGTAAAATAACAACTCGACATTTATATCCCAGGACAAATTAGCTAGCAACAGCAAGCTAGATAAATAGGACGAATTAGCTAGCAACTGCAAGCTAGCTAGCTAAATTGCCATAAATGTTTAATGCTGATATTTCAACCTGTGTGTCGTGATCGCGTTTGGTGTAGGGGGGGACAAAATCAATTTGCGCACGATGGCGGACATGCGCGTCCGGTTTGGGTATGGTGTAAGAGGGAAAATTGCATTACCCCGTTACCTGGCACATGCCCAGATCAAATACCCCACTTTTATGCTGATTAAGCTGTTTAATCAGCATTTCAGTTGGACCTTGTATGCAACTGACTAATAAAGAGATCTTAATCTGTGTGTCTCAGTGATACGGTCATAAAAAAAAGGTGTCCCCATAGGAGAACCCTTTGGAGAATCCTTTCAACAGAGGTTTCTACATGGAGCCCAAAAGGGTATACCTGGAACCAAAAAAAGATTCTTCAAAGGGTTCTCCTATGGGGACAGCCAAACAACCATTTTAGGTTCTAGATAGTGCCTTTTATTCTAACATGCTGACCACGCTGCTCGCGTTACATGCGCGGGCGTTGCATAATAATTGTACATATACATGTTACTCAGTCATTGCATCCAAACTGCTCGTAAGCATCAATGAGCGTCGTCGTAGGCGCAAAAAGTAGAACTTGGTTCTATTTGTGATGCTTCATGCGCTGCATGTCCCGCCTCTCTCATCTCCTCATTGGTTTTTAGGACCACATACCCACGTGGGTGATTGAAAGATGAACTGACATCCACACTCCAGTCCAGTTGGTGGTGATAATGCACCTTAAATTTGGTTGCCAACCCGCCATATAAAGTCCAAAGAAGAAGAAGAAGCCAGAAGGAGGAGAGATGACTAGAAACTAACTCAGATTACCAATTTATCTGTGGATTAATTGTCAGAGTAGAGGACCTTGTGCACTTCAAGTAAAATAAAAACCCAATGTTTGTATCCCAGGACAAATTAGCTAGCAACAGCAAGCTTACTAGCTAAATTTCCTTAAATGTTACATGCGTTTTGACCTGTCCCCAAATTAATATAGTTGGTTCAGAGTTCGTTTTGATATTTCAACCTGTGTGTCCTGATCGCATCTGATGTGGGTAGACAAAATCAACATGCGCACGCGGACGTACGCGCCTGGTCTAGTCAGCATGTGAGAGTGGATCACTATGGGAACAGCCGAAGAACCCTTTTGGAACTATTTTGTGTATACCGGCTGTATTTCTGTATTTTGAAAGTTCTATATCTTGAAACCTTGATTGCTGACATGCAAAATATTTTGGGACTATATCAACAATGGACTAATGAAACAAATACCAAGAGATCGTTCTGGGGTGGAATTTTCCTTTAAGGCTCCAGTGTGCCTTGAGGAGGGGGATGTGGCGAATCAGTGTCCAGCCAGCAAGCCAATGGGAGAGAGAGAATGAGGGAGAACTATAATTAAGGAGGAGAGGAGAACAGAAAGGTGGGTGGAAGGTAGGTAGGCAGGCAGGCAGGGATAGAATAACTGTGAGGAGGGAGAAAGAGAGAGGTTATTTATCATGTAACCAACCACAGTAAAGGAGAAGAAATGAGGGGGTGGAAAGAAGGGGAAGGACTGAACGAGTTTAGTTGAGGGAAGAGAGGGAAAAGAGAAGGGAGGGGTGGGAGCATGGCAGTGCTCTGAAACTAGGACACCGCCACTCCAAAACTGCATGAGCAACTCTCCTCAATCTAGAGCTTACATTACATTATGACTATGTGTGTGTGTGCGTGTGCACGAGCGTGCCTTCGTGCACGTGTGTGTGTGTCAGTGGCGTAGGCAGAAATCCATTGATGACAGGGCCAGCAAAAATGTAGGTTGGCCAAAATGTGGGCACTCAAATCATCATTCTTAGTCGAGATCACTTTTTGAGTCAAAATGCAAGCCAAGTGCAATTCTCCGCTGGGCGCGGGGGATCAAGTGGGCCTACAATGTATTGTGTGATTTCAATTAAATGATCAATAGACTGATTATAGGGCCTAACTCTAGTGCATGGGAGGAGAAGCACAGGCTAAAGTTATATTTCCAATTATAAACTTGGTGGTTCAGTCCTGAATGCTGATTTACTGACAGCCGTGGTATATCAGACCATATACCATATTTTT
The DNA here is from genome assembly GCF_965601325.2 of Salmo salar. Lineage (NCBI taxonomy): Eukaryota > Metazoa > Chordata > Actinopteri > Salmoniformes > Salmonidae > Salmo > Salmo salar. The sequence goes on from NC_138305.1 coordinate 70,412,791, forward strand.
AAGGCACCTCGGGGGTTTGTGGTATATCGCCAATATACCACGTCTAAGGGCTGTATCCAGGCACTCCGCTTTAAATATACTTTCTCTGCATTTGCCTATTTCCATATATAAGAAGAGATCTGTTTTTCTCCAGGTATTGTAATTAATGTAGAGTCCCTTATATTTCAAAACTCGAGTCTCAAGCTAAGCTATATGATGAAACGTAATAGATCAGTTGTTGTAGCCTGTTACTTGTGAGGCGCAGCGGAGCATAAATTGAAATAACTTGTTTTTTTTATGTCACTGGACTGATAATCATGTCTCAGCGGAGGGAGGGAGAGTGTTTGCGTTCAAGTGGAGAAACATGTTCCATGATTTCTAAAAGTGAAATAAAACATTGTTGTAGTGCTGATCATTGTCTCAATGTACTGAAACTGTCTTTAAGGCCCTCGATTGGGTCAATGCAATCAGTGATTGATATAGAGGGGGACTTGAGGCCCTTCATGGCAAAATCACTGTCTCTTGAAATACATTTTTAAAGTGAGCTTTGTTTGGCAATTTTACTTGTTTTTGCTAGCCAAGCTGGCTAGTGAGTCTTAACTACCTTGCTAACGGTGAGTAGCCTACACAGTGTAGCTTAGCCTACACAGTGTAGCTTAGCCTACACAGCGATAGCACATAGTATCAGTGCGAAGTGACACTTGCCAAGACCTGCCCATTATTTTGAAATTGATAAGCTGATTGTTTTTTTTTGTTTTTTTTATAGTTTTTTCCGGGTAAATAATCGAGCATAATTCAATTCGTCGGCGCATGGACTCTACAGGGTATTGAAAGCGTTCCATAGGGAGGCTGGTCCATGTTGACTCCAATGCTTCCCACAGTTGTGTCAAGTTGGCTGGATGTCCTTTTGGTGGTTGGACCATTCTTGAAACACACGGGAAACTGTTGAGTGTGAAAACCCCAGCAGCGTTGCAGTTCTTAACACACTCAAACCGGTGCGCCTGGCACCTACTACCACACCCTGTTCAAAGGCACTTCAATCTCTTGTGTTGCCCATTCACCCTCTGAATGGCGCACATACACTATCCATGTCTCAATCGTCTCAAGGCTTAAATATCCTTCTTTAACCCGTCGCCTCCCCTTTATCTACACTGATTGAAGTGGATTTAACAGGTGACATGAAAAAGGGATCATAGCTTCCACCTGGATTCACCTGGTCAGTCTGTGTCATGGAAAGAGCAATGTTTTGTACACTGTGTATATATCCCTTTCATTTTTCCACCCTCCTCCCTACTGCTTGCTATGAATTCTATCTGAAGGTGTATGAATGCTTAGGCCAGTGGTTGACTTGGACTGAAATAGGTGCCGGTACTTATTCTTGGCGCTGGTACCATTTTATATTTAGGTGGAGGAACTCCTCGATGCATTTGAGCTAATATTCTATGGGAGGTGCAGGAACTCAAGTGGAAGAAAATGTGAGTTGCCGGTACTCAGTTCCGGTGAGTTCCTGCCCAAGTCAAGTACTGTGCTTAGGTAAAAAGACAAACAATGTCCTGTTTGGAACGCTGTTTTTTTTAAAACAGACACTGTTAATTACTTGGCACCATGGGAAGTCTGTTTTGTGTGTGTATGTTTGTGCGTGTGTGTGTGTGTGCATGTGCGTGCGTGCATGTGTCTATGTACGTGCCGGCAAGTGTGTGTGATCATGTCCATGCAGCTGGGATCAATAACAAACTGTGCATCTGGCAGAGTGAATATTTACCACAAACACAACACACACAACAGTGGCATGGCCAGCTGCGTTGGCAGCTGACGGCACTAGTAAGGTCAGGTGTTGGTTCAGACCAGTCTCACTACTGATACACTTCTCTGTGTATTGTTTTGTTTGGCTGTGCCCTTTTTATATTTTCAGTTGATTTGAACTCCTAAAATCCATGTAATAATCTCCTGTGACAAACGTATGATTAAAATCCATGAATAAGGATGAACCTCGAATCCAACTTGTTCACATACTGTACATTTAGTTAAGTATGTTTTCACAGAGAACAACCGCACGAGAGTCCCTAGAGGCAGTTTCTGAGGATGGACCTATTGCAACATTTATCTTATCATGTTTACTGTTTATATTAACAATATCAACTTGTCTGTAAAAAAAAATTGTAACCTGAATTTGTATGCCGATGATACTACAGTGTATTCTATTGCCCCCACGGTTGACCAGGCTCTATCTGAACTACAGTCTGCCTTCATTGTATTACAGGAAAACTTAATTGACCTGAAATTACTATTGAATACAGGTAAAACGAATTATATGTTGTTCTCTAGAGCACGTCGAAATATCTCTGAAGATTTATGCATATGTACTTAGGATGGTGTCCATATTGACCGTGTCCCTGCTTACACGTCTGGGCATCTGGATAGATGAAAAGCTGTCTTTTAAAAAGCCTGTTGATGAGCTAGTTAAGAAGTTGAGAATACATATGGGCTTCTTCTATAGAAATAAGTCCTGCCTCTCGCTAAATAGTAGAAAGCAGATTATTCAGTCGACGCTCCTATCGGTCCTAGACTATGGCGACATCTTCTATATGAACGCAGCTGCCGCTTCATTAAAGCCGTTAGACGATGTTTTCCATGGTGCACTGCGCTTTATTAAAGGCAACAATTTTAGTACTCATCACTGCATTCTCTACCAGAAATTTGGTTGGCCCTCTTTGATGTCACGTAGATTGATACATGGCTATGTTTTCATTTCAACCCTTTTACAAAAAGTCCCACTGCACCCAACATCATAACTACACTTTAGACATACGAGTTACCACACCATGGGTTTGTTCTTTAAGACCTTGTTTTGCTTTCTGCTTGCATTTTGTATTTCTATTTTGATGTGTGTAATTTATGTAATTCAGGGCTCATCTGTAAAAGAGTCCTTGGTCTCAGTATGACTCCCTGATAAAATAAAGGTTAAATGAAATCAAAATCAAAAATCTGATTGATCTGCTATAATCATCAAGTCCTATTGATTTGGCTTTGTTGTGCTGATGGGAGCTCTACAGGCTGCAATAAGAGGTGGCTGCAACAGGAGGTGGCTGCGGTAAAAGGTGGCTGCGGTAAAAGGTGGTTGCAATGAGAGGTGGTTGCAATGAGAGGTGGCTGCAATGAGAGGTGGCTGCAATGAGAGGTGGCTGCAATGAGAGATGGCTGCAATAAGAGGTGGCTGCAATAAGAGGTGGCTGCAGTAAGAGGTGCCTGCAGTGGGGGTGGCTGCAGAAGTGGGATGGTAGCTGAGACTATGAAGAGATGGGTGACAGAGAGATGGTCAGCCTTCCTTGTATTGTCTCTCTTTCCACATTCTCTCTTTCCACATTGCGGCAGGAAGTACAGGTGCTGCTGGTGCTGCACCATCCCCTGGTGGTGAGATGGTAAAACTGCAATAATTTGTGTTGTTTAAATAACAAAATCGTACAATTTTTTCTGTTGCATTATTGATATAAAAGATAATGGGATTGGGGTGGAGGCGAGAGAAAAACATGGGATATTTATATATGGGCCCCATTCTGCATGGAGAGCTCTTTCCCTTTATAAGCGGTGCGCTCATAGTATGCTCTTATCTATTCTGTTGTGGGAGTTTGGAGTTGGACACACTTTGCTGTACGATAAACAGTTTACTTTGAGTTAATCAGGTCTCTCTCTCTCCCCCTCTGTCCCTCTCCCCTCTCTCTCTCTCTCCCTCTTCTCTTCTCTCCCCTTGTGGTGGATATCAAGTGATGTGGAGCAGTGCTCGCAATAGTTTACAATTCTAAACTTGGCAAAAAGGTAATGGAAAAAAATATCAAATAAGGAAGATTACATTCTCTCCCCCTCAGCTCGCAGGCCTGCTCCTGCCCATGTCAAACACATTGGTGAACTAGCCCACTTTATTTAGGAAGGTGATTTTCTTCCCCCCACCCCTCGCACTCAGCACTCACTACTCGCTACTCAAAACATCTCCTCATCCTTCCATCTATCTTTTTCTCTGTGTTGTTAGTCTCTCTCTCTTCATCTGTACTCCTTTCAACTCTCCTATCTATCCCACCCCCCTTGCATCTCTTTTCATCTCTCCTTTTGTGTCTTCCCACATCTCCCCTCTCTCTTCCCTCATCTAGCTCCTTCCCTCAAAATGATACACCTGAGTGCCTGCAACCTTCTCTATTCACCTCATGCTCGCTCTCTTTTTCTCTCTCCGCCTCTACACTCTTAGAAAAATGGCTTCTAAAGGGGTTCTTCTGCTCTCCCCGTAGGACTTTTTTGGGTTCCAGGTAGAACTATTTCTGGTTCCAGTTAGAACCCTTTTGGATTCCATGTAGAACCCTCTGTGGAAAGGGTTCTACATTGAACCCAAAAGGTTTCTACCTGGAACCAAAAGGATTAAACCTGGAACCAAAAAGGGTTCTTCAAAGGGTTCTCCTATGGGTCAGCCGAAGAACCCTTTTAGGTTCTAGATAGCACCATTTTATCTAAGAGTGTACCTGTCCGTCTGTCATATGTGGCAAAAGGGGGTTATTGTGATTAAGGTACGATATATCAATTTGTGTGTGAGTGAGCCCTGCACGGGCCCCTTATAATGAGGAATGGACGCACCTTTCTCTCTCTCTCTCCTCCCGCACTCACTACCAACCCGAGCTCCAGCTCCACGCTCCGGCACAGCCATAACGACACCAAACGCTACTACAACATTACAGCCAGCTAGCTACCACACCAAGATAACCTTGTCCAAACGTTGTGTGTGTTGAAGTGTGGAGGCGAACGTAATAGAAGAAGATGAGGCCAAAAATTGCTGAAGTAGCCTACTATTAGCTGGTGGTAGAATTACAGGTGTGTGTGTTGACTAGCGGAGGGAGTGAGCACTGGAGCGACTGTTTGGTTTTTGATTTAGTTATTGTTTGAACTGTCTCCTGTCTTTGAGGCACCCTTACTATATTTATTTGGTTTAGTCCAAGGGCATTTTGCTTTGCTAGTGTTCCTGACTATTTGACAGACAGAGTTATTCAGTGATTCAGACGTCATACTGTCACCAGTTTTCTCTGTCTCGCAGTTCCTATCCGGATGTTGTGGGTGGCCTTGACGCGACTCCCCTAGAACTCTGAACTCTCGCGACGGTCCAATTCTCAAGTGCACTACTGCTAATCTGCACTACGGGCCCATACTACTGTGGGAGCTTCAACAATCTAAGGACTTATCTTTATCGTCTATTGTACCTTCATTGTTTTATTGTTCATTTTATATTTCATTTGTTTATCACTTTTACTATTTGATACCTTTTTAAAAAGAGACTTTTTCCCCCCCAAAAATATCATAACGTTATTCTGGTCTCAGACTCTTCCCTGGGTAAACAGTGTGAGTTTCCACCAGATTTAAGAACCTGTATTGTATGGTTAGGTAGAGCTCCCCTTGCTCTGGTTTAAAGCTGGGGTGGAGTAGAATCGGCTACTCCATGTATTTTCACTATTTCCTAACACCTCTCTCTACCAATCTCCTATTACTCTCTACCCCCTCCCCTTCTTTTTCCCTACACTACACCTGTGTGCAAGTGGACGTTTCCAAACCCATCCATCTCCTCTGTACTTTCACTCTCTCTTTCTGCCTCCCCCTCTCGCTCCCACTGAGCCCCTGTGCGTTATACCTGTGTGTGCCGCTGGCTGCTCTGCAGCTCCTGAATCCTCTCTACTTGTTTGGAATGTTAAACAGCCTCGCTCTGTCTATTCCCTCTCCCTCCCTCCCCTCTCACTCTCACTGTCACTGCAGTACTGAAAACTTCCAGGATTCTGTCTCAGTAACATCCGAAACATCTCTATCCAATTACTGCTCTTTGACTTATTCTGCTCTACATGTGTTTGATACAGACCCAGGCTCTTTGCCTGTTCAGTTTCATGCGCGTATGTGATTAAGAAGGAGGGGGGTATAGGACAGTTTTCCACCACAGTTTGTGTGCGTGTGTGTGTGCGATCATTCCTACCCTGCTATACAGTGTGGAAGCCTGGACCCCATCGAAAAATTCCACCAACGCCGCCTCAGGATAACACTTAACATCAGCTGGGAAGACAGACAAACCAACATCAGTGTCCTGGAGAAAACCAACTCCCCCTGTATAGAAGTCAACACTAGGAAACATCATCTCCGACGGGCAGGTCACCTCGTGAGGATGAGCAAATCAAGGCTCCCTTGGCAAGTTTTCTAATCCCAAATTCAGGGATAGATCCCGTGCCCCTGGAGGTCAGGAAAAGCGTTACCTTGAAGACCTCAAAGCACACTTCAAGAAATGCAATATACACTGCTCAAAAAAATAAAGGGAACACTTAAACAACACAATGTAACTCCAAGTCAATCACACTTCTGTGAAATCAAACTGTCCACTTAGGAAGCAACACTGATTGACAATAAATGTCACATGCTGTTGTGCAAATGGAATAGACAACAGGTGGAAACTATAGGCAATTAGCAAGACACCCCCAATAAAGGAGTGGTTCTGCAGGTGGTGACCACAGACCACTTCTCAGTTCCTATGCTTCCTGGCTGATGTTTTGGTCACTTTTGAATGCTGGCGGTGCTTTCACTCTAGTGGTAGCATGAGACGGAGTCTACAACCCACGCAAGTGGCTCAGGTAGTGCAGCTCATCCAGGATGGCACATCAATGCGAGCTGTGGCAAGAAGGTTTGCTGTGTCTGTCAGCGTAGTGTCCAGAGCATGGAGGCGCTACCAGGAGACAGGCCAGTACATTAGGAGACGTGGAGGAGGGCGTAGGAGGGCAACAACCCAGCAGCAGGACCGCTACCTCCGCCTTTGTGCAAGGAGGAGCAGGAGGAGCACTGCCAGAGCCCTGCAAAATGACCTCCAGCAGGCCACAAATATGCATGTGTCTGCTCAAACGGTCAGAAACAGACTCCATGAGGGTGGTATGAGGGCTCGACATCCACAGGTGGGGGTTGTGCTTACAGCCCAACACCGTGCAGGACGTTTGGCATTTGCCAGAGAACACCAAGATTGGCAAATTCGCCACTGGCGCCCTGTGCTCTTCACAGATGAAAGCAGGTTTACACTGAGCACATGTGACAGACGTGACAGAGTCTGGAGACGCCGTGGAGAACGTTATGCTGCCTGCAACATCCTCCAGCATGACCGGTTTGGCAGTGGGTCAGTCATGGTGTGGGGTGGCATTTCTTTGGGGGGCCGCACAGCCCTCCATGTGCTCGCCAGAGGTAGCCTGACTGCCATTAGGTACCGAGATGAGATCCTCAGACCCCTTGTGAGACCATATGCTGGTGCGGTTGGCCCTGGGTTTCTCCTAATGCAAGACCATGTTAGACCTCATGTGGCTGGAGTGTGTCAGCAGTTCCTGCAAGAGGAAGGCATTGATGCTATGGACTGGCCCGCCCGTTCCCCAGACCTGAATCCAATTGAGCACATCTGGGACATCATGTCTCGCTCTATCCACCAACGCCACGTTGCACCACAGACTGTCCAGGAGTTGGCGGATGCTTTAGTCCAGGTCTGGGAGGAGATCCCTCAGGAGACCATCCGCCACCTCATCAGGAGCATGCCCAGGCGTTGTAGGGAGGTCATACAGGCACGTGGAGGCCACACACACTACTGAGCCTCATTTTGACTTGTTTTAAGGACATTACATCAAAGTTGGATCAGCCTGTAGTGTGGTTTTCCACTTTAATTTTGAGTGTGACTCCAAATCCAGACCTCCATGGGTTGATAAATTGGATTTCCATTGATTATTTTTGTGTGATTTTGTTGTCAGCACATTCAACTATGTAAAGAAAAAAGTATTTAATAAGATTATTTCATTCATTCAGATCTAGGATGTGTTATTTTAGTGTTCCCTTTATTTTTTTGAGCAGTGTAGATCAAAACAACTGGGAGATCCTTGCCCTTGGGAGATCCTCATGTAGGACCAAAATCACTAACGGAACTCAACTCTTCGAGGCCGAAAGAAGACAGTACTTATCCGGAAAAAGAGCATGCATTAAAGTACAGACACCTTTGCCAGTAACAACAAGCCCTGTTCACAAGATGAACCATCGCTGTCCCAACTGCGACAAGATCTGCAGGCCACGGGTTGCCCTATTTAGCCATTTCCGGACCCATGGCCAGCCAGACACACACCGCAACCCGGACCTGTGATATCTCATATTCGACTACGAGGGATCCCAAAGGAAGGAGGTGTGTGTATGTGTGCGTGTTTATTTGGTTTTACTGTCCTTGTGGGGACCAGAATTCCTCACAAAGATAGTAGAACAGGGAAAAAACAGGGAAAAGTGCGGACTTTTCACCGGTCCCCACAAGGTAAAAGGCTATTTTAGGCTTAGGGGTTAGGTTTAGGGTCAGGGTTACAATTAGGGTTAGGGGTAAGGGTTTAGGGTTAGGGGTTTGGGGTTAAGGACATCTTTTTCAACCTCTCTCAGACATATTCTTCTTCATGACAGATTACTCATTTTTCACCTCTCTCTTCTTTTCACCCTCCTCCTCCTCTCCCCCTCTCTGTGCCCTCTCACTTTAATGGGGGAGTATGGACAAAAGCACTGATAGTGGTTTGGCTCTCTGCATTGTGTGGTGATGGGGGAGGGGGGAAATACAGACTCAAGCCCACCCCTAGTTCTGTAGAGAAAATGGAGAGGAGAGCACACACAAACAGACCCACGAACCTCATCAAAAGAAAATCCAATAAAATATACTTTTAGGCTTGAAGATATGTCACCAAATAACTTTACATGAGCATTGATTCATTCACATATATAGATGAAACCAATAGAAGAGGTCAATCTAAAGAAAAACGAACTTTCGAATCAGGATGTTCCCGAAGCACTTTTTACAGTACAGCATAATCACCAACGCCGAGAAGTTATCAAGTACCAGTCTGTTTGTGCTGACACTGCTTCCAAAAATAACTATCATAATTGAAGGCCTTTCTCCAGCGGTATAAATAGTGTGTGTCTTGTTTGTCAAAGCTGTTTGGGACATGTTCAGAAAATGTGCTGCTTGCCAGCCCGCTGCTGCTTGAGCTGCAGTTTTCACTTTCCACTTTTCATCACTTAAAACTTCATATAACTTCTGCAGTGTCACACGTCCACCCCTTTTCTCTTTCTCTCTTTTTCTCTCTCTCTCTCTCTAAAAAGGTTTGAAAGGACACCTAATCCAAGCACAGTTGTAACTCAGGTCTGTCAATTTTTCTTTTCCTCTGTTCGTGTTCCTTGACTTGGTGGATTATGCCCAGGCCAGGCTAATTGCAAAGTCCTGTTCTCCTCCTGCTCATTCCTCCCCCTTCGCTCTCTGTCGCCTCTCTTTCTCTCTCTTTCCTTTAGCACTCTCTCTCTCTAGGTAATTCTCTGACTGGCTCTACTTAATGTTTTCTATCACTCTCTCCCTCTTCATCTTCACTCACTCTGCACATTCACATTCCATTTCTCCCTCTCTTTCTCTTGCCCTCTCTCCTTTCCTCTCATTGTCCTCCTTGCCTTATTTTCTGTATTTCCACAATTTTTCTCCCTCTCCTCTCACACTCACTCAATCAACAAAACAAGTCCTACAGGAAAATTACAGTTGGCCCAGAACAGAGCAGCACGGCTGGCCCTTAAATCAACACGGAGGGTCAATATTAATATCATGCATGTCAATCTCTCCTGGCTCAAAGTAGAGGAGAGATTGACTGCATCACTAGTTCGCCTTTGTGTGAGGTATTCACGTGTTGAAAGCACCAAACTGTCTGTTCAAATAGCTAACACACAGCTCAGACATGCATACACACCCCACAAGACATGCCACCAGGGTTCTCTTCACAGTCCCCAAGTACAAAACAGACTCTAGGAAACGTGCAGTACTACACAGAGCCGTGTCTACATGGAACTCTCTTCCACATCAAGTAACTCAAGCGAGCAGTGAAATCAGATTTGAAAAAAACAGATCTAACAACCTCTCACGGCACAACACGGACTGTGAAGAGAAGCACGCACGCACGCACTCTAACACACACTCTACACACACACACACATTGCAATGTTGTGGTATTGTGGATTTTATATTGTACATTTGTACTAATAGATTAATAGAGTAATAATGTCTTCTATGATGCGTTGTTTTATGTATGATGTAGGCTGTTTTTTTTAACATTTATTGTGATGTAATTGTTTTAACGCTGTTTGGACGCTAGGAAGAGTACTTGGCAGTCGCTAATGGGGATCCTAGTAAATACAATATACTAAATACTCACTATATCAATACATCTGTTGTCCCTCTTTACCTGTCTTCCAGCCTTTCTGCCACTCCATCTCTGTTTTTACACTCTCTCCACCTTCTCTCTACCTGATTCTCACTTTCTTCCTATCTCTCTCCCTCCCTCAATCTCTACCCCTCCCTGGCACAGCTGAAACCCTACTCTCTGCTCTGCCTGTGTGTGTGCCTACTCCCCTGCCTGCCTGCCTGGTATCACCATGGTGACGGGTTGGTGCTATCTTACCCTGTCTCTTCTTGGCAGGGGCAGTGGCGGTTCTAGACCATTTCAACTGGGGGGGCCAAGCTGGGGCCAGTTGTACTGTTAGAGGGGCCAGTTACATTAGACGTCATTGTTGCCATATCGTTTTCTTCACTGCATTGCAGGCATTAGCAGGCAAAAGACCATGTTCATAATCATCATCGTTGCCACTGTCTAATAACGGATGTAAAAAAAGAACGATAGCAGTAAAGAACCGCTAGTGGGCAGGGGTACAGGTTCTGGGCCGACTGTGCAGATTGTGCCCCAGTCCCCAGGCCACCATGCAGACTCTGACGCCACCGGTCCACACTGACCCTGCCAGCTCCTCCATATTGAGTCCACATATGGGCCTCATCTATAACACATACAGGCCTGAAGGTTCCACTGTTCTACAGATACAAAATAAAACCACGCAGCCCTTTCCAGGTCCAGAAAATATTATTACAGCTAGCAATTCAGAGTTAGCTCTCGCTAAGGCGTAAGACTACCAGACTAAATCAAAGCATCATGTCATTTATAGCAGTTCAATCAAACTCAAATCACGGTTAAAGTGGTTTGATTGAATATGGCACCTCCCAAAGTATTACCACGCATAATAAATAGAGAGATATGTGATCGTGTACAAAAGCAAGCAAGGTTTGAAATGATTCTGTTGTAGTGAAATATGATATATATATATTTGTGTTGAATTTAGTTGACGATCCCTGCTGTAAATGTTATAAGTTTACTTAGACATTATGTCCAAGCCACACCCCTTCTGCAAACCGTCATGACCATGTTAAAGCAGATGATAGCAGAACAGCCTATTAGCTATTACAGGCATTTGCACACAAACAAGTCACTGTTTGCTTTTCAAGTGCTCCTCAGGTTAACTAAAAATAAACACCATGGCATTTTTCTGCTCTAATATCGTCGCTGTCAGCCGTCTACACCACAGCTCGAGGTCTCCTCTTGGGGCATACGTAGTTGTAGTCCGTATCCGAGAGGTCTGCCCTAGCTGAAGCGTTCGACGGGAATAAAACTACACTACCCAGAAACCCCATCGCTCAGCCACAAGCTGGCTTCTTGGGCTTCGGGAGTGTTTCCCATTTAAACAAACACAGCGTTGAAGATGGCGGAGAGTTAATAGCGAAACGAAGAAGATATCGGTGCGCTGACAGAGATACATCGATTTGGTGAGTTTACTACGTTTTCCCTTTACACGTTCCTTCTATGCCAAACTCGGTTTTACGCACGAATGGCATTGTCCGTCGTTCGTTTGGACGGACTTTGTTGTCCACTAATGTGTAGTAGGACTCAATACACTCTTCATAACACAATACAGGTTGGTGCACCGCACACACGGGCACTGTGCATATTCCCGTTTATTTGGACAGCAAAGAAAAAGTATAACTCCAGGTCCAAGCCAAGGTCATGGATGTTGGTGTAGGTATAGCGTGCTGTACCCTATGGTCTCTGACATAGTGGCTTTGAGTCTATTAATGGTCATAGCTGAGGAAATGAAAATAAAGTGTCCTTTAGTTTGGAACTTGAAGGGACACATTTTCTAACTTACTAAGAGGACAAGGTTGAAAAAAAAAAGTGTTGTTTATGTTCTGTCACACTTGGCGCAGACGACACGAGATAAATCATAGTATTTTCTGACTCGTAAACTAGCCTAGGACATGTTGCATTCATTCAGTAAGTTCATGTCGCCCGGCGGCGCAGGGGTAAAGTCTAACCAAGTCAAATGTAAATGCTCTCTCTCTCTAGCTCTCGCGCTCTCTCTCTCTCTCTCTCTCTCTAGCTCTCTCTCTAGCTCTTGCGCTCTCTCTCTCTCTCTCTCTCTCTCTCTCTCTCTCTCTAGCTCTCTAGCTCTCTAGCTCTCTCTCTAGCTCTCTAGCTCTCTAGCTCTCTAGCGCTCTCTCTCTCTCTCTAGCTCTCTCTCTCTCTAGCTCTCTCTCTCTCTAGCTCTCTCTCTCTCTAGCTCTCTCTCTCTCTCTAGCTCTCTCTCTCTCTCTAGCTCTCTCTCTCTCTCTCTAGCTCTCTCTCTCTAGCTCGCTCTCCTCTCTCTCTCTCTCTCTCTCTCTCTCTCTCTCTCTAGCTCTCTCTCTCTCTCTCTCTCTCTAGCTCTCTCTCTCTCTCTCTCTAGCTCTCTCTCTCTCTCTCTCTCTCTAGCTCTCGCTCTCTCTCTAGCTCTCGCTCTCTCTCTAGCTCTCGCTCTCTCTCTAGCTCTCGCTCTCTCTCTAGCTCTCGCTCTCTCTCTAGCTCTCGCTCTCTCTAGCTCTCTCTCTCTAGCTCTCTCTCTCTAGCTCTCTCTCTAGCTCTCTCTCTCTAGCTCTCTCTCTCTAGCTCTCTCTCTCTAGCTCTCTCTCTCTAGCTCTCTCTCTCTAGCTCTCTCTCTCTAGCTCTCTCTCTCTAGCTCTCTCTAGCTCTCTCTCTCTAGCTCTCTCTAGCGCTCTCTCTAGCTCTAGCTCTCTCTCTCTCTCTCTAGCTCTCTCTCTCTCTAGCTCTCTCTCGCTCTCTCTCTAGCTCTCTCTCTCTCTAGGTCTCTAGCTCTCTCTCTCTCTAGCTCTCTCTCTCTCTCTCTCTCTCTAGCTCTCTCTCTCTCTCTCTCTCTCTCTCTCTCTAGCTCTCTAGCTCTCTCTCTCTAGCTCTCTCTCTCTCTCTCTCTAGCTCGCTCTCTAGCTCTCTCTCTCTCTCTCTCTCTAGCTCTCTCTCTCTCTCTCTCTCTCTAGCTCTCTCTCGCTCTCTCTCTAGCTCTCGCTCTCTCTCTAGCTCTCGCTCTCTCTCTCTCTCGCTCTCTCTCTCTCTCTCGCTCTCTCTCTCTCTCTCTCTAGCTCTCTCTAGCTCTCTCTAGCTCTCTCTCTCTCTCTCTCTAGCTCTCTCTCTCTCTCTCTCTCTCTCTAGCTCTCTCTCTAGCTCTCTCTCTAGCTCTCTCTCTAGCTCTCTCTCTAGCTCTCTCTCTCTCTCTCTCTCTAGCTCTCTCTCTAGCTCTCTCTCTCTCTCTCTCTCTCTCTCTCTAGCTCTCTCTCTAGCTCTCTCTCTAGCTCTCTCTCTCTAGCTCTCTCTCTCTAGCTCTCTCTCTAGCTCTCTCTCTAGCTCTCTCTCTCTAGCTCTCTCTCTCTAGCTCTCTCTCTCTCTCTCTAGCGCTCTCTCTAGCTCTAGCTCTCTCTCTCTAGCTCTAGCTCTCTCTCTCTCTCTCTCTAGCTCTCTCTCTCTCTAGCTCTCTCTCGCTCTCTCTCTAGCTCTCTCTCTCTCTCTCTCTAGCTCTCTCTCTCTCTAGCTCTCTCTCTCTCTCTCTCTCTCTCTAGCTCTCTCTCTCTCTCTCTCTCTAGCTCTCTAGCTCTCTCTCTCTAGCTCTCTAGCTCGCTCTCTAGCTCTCTCTCTCTCTCTTCTCTCTCTCTCTCTCTCTCTCTCTCTCTCTCTCTAGCTCTCTCTCTCTCTCTCTCTCTCTCTAGCTCTCTCTCTCTCTCTCTCTCTCTAGCTCTCTCTCTCTAGCTCTCTAGCTCTCTCTCTAGCTCTCTCTCGCGCTCGCTCACTCTCTCTCTCTCACTAGCTCTCTCTCTCTCACTAGCTCTCGCTCTCTCTCACTAGCTCTCGCTCTCTCTCTAGCTCGCTCGCTCGCTCTAGCTCTCTCTCTCTCTCTCGCTCGCTCTCTCTCTAGCTCTCTCTAGCTCTCTCTCTCGCTCTAGCTCTCGCTCGCTCTCTCTCTCACTAGCTCTCGCTCTCTCTCACTAGCTCTCGCTCTCTCTCACTAGCTCGCTCTCTCACTCGCTCTCGCTCGCTCTGCTCTCTCTCTCTCGCTCGCTCTCGCTCGCTCTCTCTCTCTCTCTCTAGCTCGCTCTCGCTCGCTCTCTCTCTCTCTCTAGCTCTCTCTCTCTCTCTCTCTCTCTCTAGCTCTCTCTCTCTCTCTCTCTCTCTCTCTCTCTCTCTCTCTCGCTCTCTCTCTCTCTCTCTCTCTCTCTCTCTCTAGCTCTCTCTCTCTCTCTCTCTCTCTCTCTCTAGCTCTCTCTCTCTCTCTCTCTCTCTCTCTCTCTAGCTCTCTCTCTCTCTCAGCTCTCTCTAGCTCTCTCTCTCTCTAGCTCTCTCTCTCTAGCTCTCTCTAGCTCTCTCTCTCTCTAGCTCTCTCTCTCGCTCTCTCTCTCTCTCTCTCTCTCTCTCTCTCTCGCTCTCGCTCTCTAGCTCTCTCTCTCTCTAGCTCTCTCTCTCTCTCAGCTCTCTCTCTCTCTCAGCTCGCTCTCTCTCTCTAGCTCGCTCTCTCTCTCAGCTCGCTCTCTCTCTAGCTCTGCTCTCTCTCTAGCTCTCTCTCTAGCTCTCTCTCAGCTCTCTCTAGCTCTCTCTCTCTCTCTAGCTCTCTCTCTCTCTCTCAGCTCTCTCTCTCTCTCTCGCTCTAGCTCTCTCTAGCTCTCTCGCTCTCTAGCTCTCGCTCTCTCTCTCTAGCTCTCGCTCTCTCTCTCTCTCTCTCTCTCTCTCTCTCTCTCTCTCTCTCTCTCTCTCTCTAGCTCTCTCTCTCTCTAGCTCGCTCTCTCTCTCTAGCTCGCTCTCTCTCTCTAGCTCGCTCTCTCTCTCAGCTCGCTCGCTCTCTCTCTAGCTCGCTCGCTCTCTCTCTAGCTCGCTCGCTCTCTCTCTAGCTCGCTCGCTCTCTCTCTAGCTCTCTCTCTCTCTCTCTCTCTAGCTCTCTCTCTCTCTAGCTCTCTCTAGCTCTCTCTCTCTAGCTCTCGCTCTCTCTCTCTCTCTAGCTCTCGCTCTAGCTCTCTCTCGCTCTAGCTCTCGCTCGCTCTCTCTCTCACTCGCTGGCTCGCTCTCTCTCGCTCGCTCGCTCTCGCTCTCTCTCTCTCTCGCTCTCTCTCTCTCTCTCTCTCTCTCTCTCTCTCTCTAGCTCTCTCTCTCTCTCTCTCTCTCTCTCTCTCGCTCTCTCTCTCGCTCTCTCTCTCTCTCTCGCTCTCTCTCTCTCTCTAGCTCTCTCTCTCTCTCTCTAGCTCTGCTCTCTCTCTCTCTAGCTCGCTCTCTCTCTCTAGCTCGCTCGCTCTCTCTCTCTAGCTCGCTCTCTCTCTAGCTCTCTCTCTCTCTCTCTAGCTCTCTCTCTCTCTCTCTCGCTCTCTCTCTAGCTCTCTCTAGCTCTCTCTCTCGCTCTCTCTAGCTCTCGCTCGCTCTCTAGCTCTCTCTCTCTCTCTAGCTCTCTCTCTCTAGCTCTCGCTCTCGCTCTCGCTCTCTCTCTCGCTCTCTAGCTCTCTCGCTCTCTCTCTCTCTAGCTCTCTCCTCTCTCTCGCTCTCTCTAGCTCTCTCGCTCTCTCGCTAGCTCGCTAGCTCTCTCTCTCTCTCTAGCTCTCGCTCTCTCTCACTAGCTCTCGCTCTCTCTCACTAGCTCTCGCTCTCTCTCACTAGCTCTCGCTCTCGCTCTCGCTAGCTCTCGCTCTCTCACTAGCTCTCGCTCGCTCTCTCTCTAGCTCGCTCTCTCTCTCTCTAGCTCGCTCTCTCGCTCTCTAGCTCGCTCTCTCGCTAGCTCGCTCGCTCGCTCTCTCTCTCTAGCTCGCTCGCTCTCTCTCACTAGCTCGCGCTCTCTCTCACTAGCTCGCGCTCTCTCTCACTAGCTCGCGCTCTCTCTCACTAGCTCGCTCGCTCTCTCTCACTCGCTCTCGCTCGCTCGCTCTCTCGCTCGCTCTCTCTCTCTCTAGCTCGCTCTAGCTCTCTCTCTCGCTCTAGCTCTCTCTCTCTCGCTCGCTCGCTCGCTAGCTCTCTCTAGCTCGCTCGCTCTCGCTCTAGCTCGCTCTCTCTCGCTCGCTCTCGCTCTCACTAGCTCTCGCTCTCTCTCACTAGCTCGCGCTCTCTCTCACTAGCTCTCGCTCGCTCTCACTAGCTCGCTCTCTCTCACTAGCTCGCTCTCTCTCACTAGCTCTCTCTCACTAGCTCGCTCTCGCTCGCTCGCTCGCTCTCTCTCGCTCGCTCTCTCGCTCTCTCTCTAGCTCGCTCTCGCTCTCCTCTCTCTCTAGCTCGCTCTCTCTCTCGCTCTCTCTCTCTAGCTCTCTCTCTCTCGCTCTAGCTCTCTCTCTAGCTCGCTCGCTCTCTCTCTCAGCTCGCTCTCGCTCTCTCTCTAGCTCTCTCGCTCTCTAGCTCTCTCTCTCTCTAGCTCTCGCTCTCTCTCACTAGCTCGCTCTCTCTCACTAGCTCGCTCTCTCTCACTAGCTCCTCTCTCACTAGCTCGCTCTCTCTAGCTCTCTCGCTCTCTAGCTCGCTCTCTCTCTAGCTCGCTCTCTCTCTAGCTCTCTCTCTCTCTCTAGCTCGCTCTCTCTCGCTCTCGCTCTCGCTCGCTCGCTCTCTCTCTCTCTCTCTCTAGCTCTCTCTCTCTCTCTCTCGCTCTCTCTCTAGCTAGCTCTCTCTCTCTCTCTAGCTCGCTCTCTCGCTAGCTCTCTCTCTCGCTAGCTCGCTCGCTCGCTCGCTCGCTCTCTAGCTCTCTCTCTCTCTCTAGCTCGCTCTCTCTCTCTAGCTCGCTCTCTCTCTCTAGCTCGCTCTCTCTCTCTAGCTCGCTCGCTCTCTCTCTCTCTAGCTCGCTCTCTAGCTCGCTCGCTCTCTCTCTAGCTCGCTCTCTCTCTCTCTAGCTCTCTCTCTCTCTCTCTAGCTCGCTCTCTCTCTCTCTGGCTCCGCTCTCTCTCTCTCTGGCTCGCTCTCTCTCTCTCTGCTAGCTCGCTCTCTCTCTCTCTCTAGCTCGCTCTCTCTCTCTCTCTCTAGCTCGCTCTCTCTCTCTCTCTCTAGCTCGCTCTCTCTCTCTCTCTCTAGCTCGCTCTCTCTCTCTCTCTAGCTCGCTCTCTCTCTCTCTCTAGCTCTCTCTCTCTCTCTCTCTCTCTCTAGCTCTCTCTCTCTAGCTCTCTCTCTCTCTCTCTCTCTCTCTCTAGCTCTCTCTCTCTCTCTCTCTCTAGCTCGCTCGCTCTCTCTCTAGCTCGCTCTCTCTCTAGCTCTCTCTCTCTCTAGCTCTCTCTAGCTCTCTCTCTCTAGCTCTCTCTCTCTCTAGCTCTCTCTAGCTCTCTCTCTCTCTAGCTCTCTCTCTCTCTAGCTCTCTCTCTCTCTCAGCTCTCTCTCTCTCTCTAGCTCTCTCTCTCTCTCTAGCTCTCTCTCTCTCTCTAGCTCTCTCTCTCTCTCTAGCTCTCTCTCTCTCTCTAGCTCTCTCTCTCTAGCTCTCGCTCTCTCTCTCTCTCTCTCGCTCTCGCTCTCTCTCTCTAGCTCTCTCTCTCTAGCTCTCTCTCTCTAGCTCTCTCTCTAGCTCTCTAGCTCTCTCTCTAGCTCGCTCGCTCTCTCTCTAGCTCGCTCTCTCTCTCTAGCTCGCTCTCTCTCTCTCTAGCTCGCTCTCTCTCTCTCTAGCTCGCTCTCTCTCTCTCTAGCTCGCTCTCTCTCTCTCTCTGGCTCGCTCTCTCTCTCTCTCTGGCTCGCTCGCTCTCTCTCTAGCTCGCTCTCTCTCTCTCTAGCTCGCTCTCTCTCTCTCTAGCTCGCTCTCTCTCTCTCTAGCTCGCTCTCTCTCTCTCTAGCTCGCTCTCTCTCTCTCTAGCTCGCTCTCTCTCTCTCTAGCTCGCTCTCTCTCTCTCTAGCTCGCTCTCTCTCTCTCTAGCTCGCTCTCTCTCTAGCTCTCTCTCTAGCTCTCTCTCTAGCTCTCTCTCTAGCTCTCTCTCTAGCTCTCTCTCTAGCTCTCTCTCTAGCTCTCTCTCTAGCTCTCTCTCTAGCTCTCTCTCTCTAGCTCTCTCTCTCTAGCTCTCTAGCTCTCTCTCTCGCTCTCTAGCTCTCTCTCTCGCTCTCTCTCTCTCTCTAGCTCTCTCTCTCTCTCTAGCTCTCTCTCTCTCTCTAGCTCTCTCTCTCTCTCTAGCTCTCTCTCTCTCTCTAGCTCTCTCTCTCTAGCTCTCTCTCTCTAGCTCTCTCTCTCTCTAGCTCTCTCTCTAGCTCTCTCTCTCTCTCTCGCTTTCTAGCTCTCTCTCTAGCTCTCTCTCTCGCTTTCTCTCTAGCTCTCCCTTTCTCTCTAGCTCTCTCGCTCTCTCGCTCTCTCTCTAGCGCTCTCTCTCTTTAGTTCTCTCTCACTCACACACCTCTAATCAATGTTAACTTCACTGAAGGAAATGTTACTTTACAGTGAAGCCTTGCTGTGTGTTGCTCCATTATTACATTGTTATTGCTGCTCGAGTTTGGTACATGGTGTCAGTTTGTCAGTAGGTCGTAGCCTACATGTGATACCATCCTACTATTGATACACTGTAGCCAGCTGCAAATGTTGCTTGTCTATGTTCAACTTAGATACAGGGCCACCCAATCAGATTGAGCAAAAAAAATAAAAACGAGTTTATTTTAATTTGTTAGGGGATGATTTGTCTTTTTACCTGAACATGCAAACATCATCAGATAGAATTCCTAGTAAGCAGTGCACTGGGTTAGTCAGATTTGATGAAACAGAACTGGAATGAATTCTCTTACAGGATGGGGTTGTTAAAAGTTACACCCCCAATAAGCCACGAATATGACTGCATTGAGGCATATGTCACTGTGCTTCTATGGCTATGTGCACCATGCCGCGGCCTGTTTCATTTGTTCATTTAGCAACCAAGACAGCTCTTAATCCAGTTCCTTTGTCACAGCCAACACACAGAGCTATGGCCTATTTTAGCTTTAAAAAAATGCCACATTTTCCTCTCTGCCCAATGGCAATAAGTGTAGAATTGCAGGAAATTAGCTTTTAAACAGCAACATTTTCTTTCAGCCTCATGGCAAAATGTGTAGAATAGCATGAGTTTCCATATAAAACGGCAAATTATTCCCCCCCTCCCACTGCTTCGTTGCACAATGTTTGAAGAACCAACAGAATGATTGAATACATTTGTAAAAAAGTAGCTAGTCTGTGTGTGTTGTCAAATGTTGACTAAAGGAGTTTGTTCTAGTGAATTTACAGTAACCTATTGTCGCTCCATCATTTAGTCCATTAAGCCCATGGCTGATAGACGGGTAGACAGGGAAGGGTTGTGATAGGCCGTAACTCTGAACATGGATACTTTTAGGAGGTGTGTACCGTGCAGAAATGTTATTGTGGTTTACATGAGAACACCAATAAGGGACAGACGTGCGGCGTGCAAGTCAGACAGCGCTCTCCCGTGATACGGTAGACAATGTGCCGATAGTGTCGCTGTTTCCTTTACCCGAGCCCAACGGGGATCATTTCATTTCCCGTCTCACATGTATGCCAGTGTCGTTTTAGATGTTAGTGTTGTGTGTGTGTGTGTGTAATAGTTCATCTACTCTAAAGGTCCTGTCTTTTATGACCCCCCCCCCCCCCCCCACTCCCTATGTATATAACCGTCCTGTTGCATAGTTCTCTGACTTGAATTCTTTTAGAAACCTCTACGATCTTCTGTATTGTTCTTCTGCTTGTTAATGTAGTGTCTCCATGTGTCAGAGAGAGAGAGAGAGAGAGAGTCTGAGGTGTGTTGCAGGCAGCAGGGCCAGGGCAATAAGGTTGAGTTAATTATAAAAGCCTCAGTTTAAATTTAGCTCTGTGTCTCCGGCTTTGTTCCTGGATGACCTGGCTGTGTGACTGTGTTGCCTGGGTAGAGGGCCGAGTAGAGGGTGTGGCGGCCGGGCAGACGGCGTCTTGTTCCCCAGTGCCCCGCTGGCAGATTTTAGAGTGATGTCACTCTGTGGCCAAACCTTCAATTATCAGACACACGCTCACACCCTCGCAGTCACACACCCCACCTCTCCCCTCCACGCTGGCTTACAGAGGGCTCCTAAATCGAGGTGGTGCAGGGAGACTGGACATAGACAGGCTGCTGGGCCTATAGGCCCCCAGATGGGGGTTGGGGATAGTAGTTGGATGGGGGGGGGGGGGGTGACAGTGATGCATGGTGTTTGCTAAATAGAAGAAGGGGGGGGGTCGAGGGCAGGGGTGATGTTAGTGACCGGGTCCGGCTGTGGGGGTGAGTGGTGAAAGGAGGAGGGTAGGCAATGGGTGCTAAGCAGAGGAGGTAAAATGAGGTAATGAGGTAAGAAATTCCAGCAGGTAGTGTCACGCTGGCATAAAGACAAATAATGAGGTAAGAAATTCCAGCAGGTAGTGTCACGCTGGCATAAAGACAAATAATGAGGTAAGAAATTCCAGCAGGTAGTGTCACGCTGGCATAAAGACAAATAATGAGGTAAGAAATTCCAGCAGGTAGTGTCACGCTGGCATAAAGACAAATAATGAGGTAAAAAAATTCCAGCAGGTAGTGTCACGCTGGCATAAAGGGTCGGGAGACAGGAGCAGGAATGCGTAATAGTTTTTTTTATTATACCCAAATTACGGAGTGCCGTGTAAAGGCACGGGGACGAAGACCAAACAAACACTATACAAGACACAGGGTTGAAAGCCAAACCAAAGAGCGAGGAGTACCTCGAATAAATAACACAAGCGCACAATGATTAACACACGGGACGAGACCCGTAATCATCTGCGCAATCCACAATGGCACGAAAGCCAAAACACACAGCACAGGTCCTCACACGAACCAACGGACATTGGAACAATAATCGACAAGACAATGGTAAACCACGGGCACACTTATACAATTACTAATCACTGGGAATAGGGGCCAGGTGTGCGTAATGATAGTTCCGGAGGGATCCGTGACAGGTAGCTTAACCTGAGCCTCTTCCCTGAGGCACTCCAAATACAAACCCCCCCAGACCCGAACCAACACACACACACACACATCCCCCTTGTCTCCTCCCCATCATCCCAGACTAGTGTGGGAGGTACTCCTCTCCTCTTTTGTTTGGCTTTCAAACCTGTGTTTGTTTGGTCTTCGTCCCTGTGCCTTTGGACGGCACTCCGTAATTTGGGTATAATAAAAAACCCTATTACGCATTCCTGCTCCTGTCTCCCGACCCTTTATGCCAGCGTGACACTACCTGCTGGAATTTTTTTACCTCATTATTTGTCTTTTTGTCCACGCCCCCCCCGCTCTTTTTGCTGCAAATTTGTTCATCACATCTCTTTCTCTTCAGTTTGTATGTGTCGGCCTCTCTCCTGCTCGCTCTATGGTGTGTGTGACAGTGCCCCTGTCTCCCCCAGCTGCAGTGTGATGAGCTGATCTGTTGTTGTCTCCTCGTCTCTCTCTAAACCAGAGAGAGGTGGCCGTACTGATGCCGGAGGTTTGGGGTATTTTTCAGGCAGTGTACCCTCCTCCACAAGGACAGGTTTTTGGGTTGTCCTGTCACTTGGACCTCTAATTAAGCAATAGGGCCCAAGGAGGTGTGGTATATGGCCAATATACCACAGCTAAGGGCTGTTGTTAGGCACTACGCCATATATAACAAACCCCTGAGGTGCCTGATTGCTATTATAAACCGGTTACCAACGTAATTAAGGCAGTACAAATAAATGTTTTGTCATACTCGTGGTATAGGGTCTGATATAACACGGCTGTCAGCCAATCAGCATGCCGTGAAACCGGGTGGTTCAAGCCCTGAATGCTGATTGGCTGACAGCCGTGGCATTAATTGGTCATAAACCACACCCCCTCATGCCTTATTGCTTAAATACAGATTAGTCTGGGCTGCACAATACACACACACACACACACACACACACACAGGGACTGACAACAGTTGCAGCTAATTCTATCTAGTCGTGGTGTATAAAGTTGAGGTCTATGACCAGGGCAGCCCTTTATTTCCCTGTCTTTGTACTAGTACAGAAGAGAAAAGACTACTTGTTGCTTCACTGCCAAGTCATTCACTTCCTAAGTGAGCAGCATTAAACTGACAAACCCTGAACTAGCCACTCGTTTCTGTACGATAGACATTTTAGCAGCTGGCTCTTGCGATCGGGTCTGAGTTAGATTGCTTGGTACGGGCTTGACCACTACGAGGCGTTTCAGAGAAGATTGCACGTAGAATCTGAGCACAGCCGCAATGAAAGTCTCTGTGCCCAGTTGAATATTGTCCATTTGAATGGTTGCGGTATGCGTGTGCTTACAGAAGCAGTAGGTGTCAGGTTGCTGACGGAGTTGTGTGTGTGTGTGTGTGTGTACATGCGTGCATGTGGTTTGGAAAGTAGGTTCCCTGGTAAACCGGTTCTGAAAGCTCACGGACGACAGACCAGCATGCACTTAAGTGTCGCCTGTTAGTTCTGTGTTCAGGAGGCGGAAGTAGAACTATCTTAAACAACTCATCGTTTCCGGTTACCAAAAATGCCTGTTTTGTTGACCGTTGCTGTTTTAAAATGTGTTGCGCTTAAGAAGCCCCTGTAGTGAAGAGATGGATGGAGACAGGAGAGAGGGAGAACAGCAGACTGATTGAGATGGAGGAAGGAAACAGGACAGGAGGAGAGGGGACAGTTGCAGATTCTCTTCTCCTTATTTCCAGCCAGTGCCTCCAGTACACCTCATGTCCTCAGGTTTCTGATCTTTACTGAGCTGTCTGTCTCCCCTGTGAGAGGAATGCCAAGTGTCTCTCTCTCTCTTTTCCCACCCCCTCTCTTGTACCGATTCCATCTCTCTTGCTTTCCCTCTTTTGCTCTGCCTCTTCTCTCCCTCTCTATCCCAGACTCCATCTCTCTGCTCTCGCTCTCTCTTTCATTACTCATAATTAATTTAAGTCCAAGTCTTAATCCCCTTTTAAGGCTGAATCGCAGAACTCAGGTTAAATAAGTTAAGTCTGCTCTTAAATGACTGGGAGGTGAGAAGGTGATTTGAATGTGCGTGTTTGTGTTTTTGCAAGTGTGTATTGTGCATCCGTGTGTGTTTTGGGAGGGGTGCGTGTGTGCCTGTGTGTGTTTGCACATGCAGGGGTGTGTGTGTGTGTGTGTGTGTGTGTGTGTGTGTGTGTGTGTGTGTGTGTGTGTGTGTGTGTGTTTTGTAAGCATGTTTGCATGTGTATGTATGCGACTGTGTGTGTGTGGATGGGATGGCGTTGTCTCATGTAGGTGTTGTACCTGCCTGCCTGGTGCGGGTGACGCTAGCTAGCGAGCTCTGCTGGAATGCTTTCCAGATGGAGCTGGTTGGAACCAACTCTGTGACATCCTCCACCATGTCCTGCTCCCTCCAGCTCGACTCTCCTGTCCACAGACCAACAGCGCAACACTTTCACAACACTGAATAATGACACATATTTGAATGGCCAAGGGCTGCAGGACCGCTTTGATTGACAATAAATGATTCAGTTACTCAATAATATTCATTTAATATATGCATGACCTAATTACTTTCCCCCTACGTTTCCCTCATTTCGGTACCTCGCCATGAATATTTGAATCGAGGTAAAGAAGTGGCATGTATTACCATTTAATGACTACATATTTGATTATCTTTCTTCTTTTTTTTATGTAACCAATTGATAGACACGGGAACCAATGTATTACCTCCTACTCTAACTGACTGGTGGACGATCAGTCAATGATTTGGACAGAGTTGCTCTTTTCTCTTGTCTGAGAGTACAGGTCTACATACGTGTGAGGGAGGGACGGCGGGATAAATAGGAGAAAGAAGAGGGGGGAGGAGGAGGAGAGTGTCATTTTTATTAACGTGGCGACTCCCGCTAAAATTCAGGGAGTGCTGTTGCATCCAGCTGTTACTGGTTGGGCGACGCTTCGTTGCCACGGCAACTCAGCCCTGCGCTCAAGGTCGTTCATCCAGTTCTGAACCGAGCAGCATGCTATACACACACACACACACACACACAATGCTATGCACACGGATGGAGAGAGGGAGAGAGGAGGGGAGGAGAATGGGAGAGACGGAGAAAGAGAAGAGAACTGCTTCATTGTGACCAATCGCAAGCACTTCTCTGGGGTTAGGGTCGGTGAACAAACCTCCATCCGCCTCCCTTCACTGCCCCCCCTCTTTCCTCTAGAAAGGAAAACAAAAACTAAAGAGAACCCTTGGCCTTGGGGGTTGTAGGTTCTTCTGCCAGTTGATCAAATATTTAGCTGGTCAGAAGTAGGGAGGGAGGAATAGAGAGAGGGGGATAGTTAGAAGAGAGAAGAGGGGGGGAGATGCAGAGGAGTGGTGAAAGGGGTTTGTGTTGTGTTCTCTACATTGCATGTTGCATTGCTCTGAGACTACTACCTGATGTTGCTACCTGGGGTCTTCTTCTCCTGGACATGTCTACACCAGCCTCTTTTATTCATAAGGAGATAGGGTTCTATTTGAGGCAAAGCCTCTCTCTCAAGCACCGGGCTTGAATTTCAAAATACACATCCTCAGACGATAAACCCACATGAATAACCTTAAGTACACATATCAATAGAGGTTAGAACATTTCCTTAGCATAAATACACTTAGGGATATGAACATGTACATCCCTCCAGGATAAGCTACTACCACATTACCCGTCAATGGAAAAACCATGCTCTAATAGGCCTCATTTGCCTGTCAATTCTTGGAACAGGAAATGGACAGAACCCTCTTCGATCACAGAGGAAAACAAGGTACTCCTTTACATTTCTACAGCTTTACCTATTCTCTTGATAAACATGTTCACGTCATAGTTGGAACTGTTATACATGTTAGGAAGAGTAACGTTTTACCTTGGAGATGCACAACAATAGGTTTCTGCACCGAAACCATATGCCATCGCTCCAAACTCAAACTGTACTACACCGGTGATCAACTACCCACATCGGGACCACACGTCAATACAAATAATGAATGTGCTTCTCATTATAAATCGTTTGTGATCTCTGGTCATTTATGGTACTATAGGCAAGGCTTTAGATAGGAACATGCGCTCAAGCAGTAGAACATTTTGAGGTAATTATCTGAGGTGTAAAAATACTTTAAAGTACTACTTAAGTCGTTTTTTGGGGTATGTTTACTTTATTATTTATATTTGGACTACTTTTACTTTTACTCCACTACATTCCTAAAGAAAATAATGTACTTTTTACTTCATACATTTTCCCTGACACCCAAAAGTACTCCTTACATTTCGAATGCTTAGCAGGACAGGAAAATTGTCCAATTCACACACTTATCAAGAGAACATCCCTGGTCATCTCTGCTGCCTCCGATCTGGATGGGCTCCCTAAACATAAATGCTTAGTTTTTAAATTATGTCTGAGTGTTAGTGTGCCCCTGGCTATCCGTAAAATAAATAAAAGTCAAATGGAAATCGTGCTGTCTGGTTTGCTAAATATAAGGCATGTGAAATGATTTATACTTTGATACTTAAGTATATTTTTGCAATTGCATTTACATTTGATACTTAAGTATATTTAAAACCAAATGCTTTTAGACTTACTCAAGTAATATTTTACTGGGTGACTTTCATTTTCTATTAAGGTACACTGCCGTTCAAAAGTTTGGGGTCACTTAGAAATGTCCTTGTTTTTGAAAGAAAAGCAAATTGTTTGGTCCATTAAAATAACATCAAATTGATCAGAAATACAGTGTAGACGTTGTAAATGCAAAACACCAGTCTCAACGTCAACATTGAAGAGGCGACTCCGGGATGGGGCGACTTCTTTGCAACTGTCGTGTCTTTGGCATCATTAAACTGAAGACTTGTTTTTTATCAAATAAATTCTCTGTAATTATTATTACATGATTAAACTAACTTAATCATGTAAATTTAATTAACTAGGAAGTCGGGGCACCAAGGAAAATATTCAGATTACAAAGTTATTTTCCTAACATAACTTTCAGATATTTTAATATCTGATCAATTAGTCTTCTAATTAATGAATTATTCTTTACCTCACGTTAGTCTCAGTCCAAACGTTGTAAATTGTTGGTTATCTGCACGAACCCAGTCTTCACTATGAATCATCCATACATCAATTGTCTTAAATAATTTATTTACTTATTAAATAATCACACAAATGCATCACACAAACAGAGTAGATATGGGCACAAGGAAATGATAGGGGATGTGCCCTAGTGGGCTAAACCGGTATGGCGGCTGGGTGGACAAAGGGACTGAGAAGGGCACGAAAGACACTACATAGTTGATAATTATAACAATTGAAATGCTAATCCTTTGCACATGAACGCTCACTCATTTGGGAATAATTGCAATCAATATATATATATATATACGCTCAGTGTGTCGTCGTGATCTCTGTTGGAAAGTTTTCTCTCTCTCTCTCTCTCTCTCTCTCTCTCTCTCTCTGCCGTGGTTAGAATGGATAGTTCAGAGTAACATTCAGCAATTTTGTTATGGAATAGATGTTGTCGGCCTTCGCATTCACGGGTACATCATTTCTAGTTGCAGACTAGTATTGAAGAGTAGCTCTTATTCTGTTGGATCGATAGTCTCAGAGTTTAACCACGTGGTATGGTTAAGAATTCAGCAATCTACTCAAACCTTAACTCCCTCTGTGATGAGGTACTGGTCTGAAACCTTAGCCCTCTCGGTTATCGAGGTAAGCTGGTCTGAAGATGATTCTCAAGGTGGGGGTTATATTCGGAAGAGCAGAAAAAGGCTGACCCATGACGCCAGATCAATGTCTGTGCTCATGGGGCGGGCCAATGACTTAGTTTAACTTTAAAGGGATTTGGATTCCCTTTCATTGAACAGTTTAAAATCACATTACATAATTTCACAAATAGTTTCATCTTTACTCATTCATTTTATACAACAATTAGATGCAAGCCTCATAACTGAGACTCTTATGTAAACAGAGTTATGGTAATGTGGCTGTATTGTCTCTCATGAGTTTCACAAACATTAAACGAAATGGACCGGTCGTAGCTGGATTCTTCCCCGACCGTGTACACGTTCTCCAAAACATGTACATTGTTCAGTTCTCAAGTTCTATGCTGGAGAAGAGGTTCCTTTGTTCTCCTGTGAGAACTCACTCTCTCTTATACTCTGGCCATGAGGCGAAAACTCCTCAAGGAATTTATGACCTGCCTAACAGAGCCTGTTGGTAGGGGGTGAGAGAGAGAGAGAGAGGGGGATGGTGCAGAGCGGGGGATGGTACTCGCTAACCCCAAAGAGGGCAACGTCATGACACACCTCTGCCTAGAAAGCCAGCATCCCGGAGTCGCCTCTTCACTGTTGACGTTGAGACTGGTGTTTTGCACGTACTATTTAATGAAGCTGCCAGTTGAGGACTTGTGAGGTGTCTGTTTCTCAAACTAGACACTAATGTATTTGTCCTCTTGCTCAGTTCTGCACCGGGGCCTCCCACTCCTCTTTCTATTCTGGTTAGAGACAGTTTGCTCTGTTCTGTGAAGGGAGTAGTACACAGCGTGGTACGAGATCTTCAGTTTCTTGGCAACTTCTCACATGGAATAGCCTTCATTTCTCAGAACAAGAATAGACTGACGTGTTTCAGAATAAAGTTCTTTGTTTCTGGCCATTTTGAGCCTGTAATCGAACCTTCAAATGCTGATGCTCCAGATATTCAACTAGTCTAAAGAAGGCCAGTTGTATTGCTTCTTTAATCAGTACAACAGTTCTCAGCTGTGCTAACATAATTGAAAAAGGGTTTTCTAATGATCAATTAGCCTTTTAAAATGATAAACTTGGATTAGCTAACACAACGTGCCATCGGAACACAGGAGTGATGGTTGCTGATAATGGGCCTCTGTACGCCTATGTAGATATTCTGTAAAAAAAATCTGCTGTTTCCAGCTACAATAGTCATTTACAAAAAAAATGCTTTTCTTTCAAAAACAAGGACATTTCTAAGTGACCCCAACATTTTGAACGGTAGT
Source organism: Salmo salar (assembly GCF_965601325.2). Lineage (NCBI taxonomy): Eukaryota > Metazoa > Chordata > Actinopteri > Salmoniformes > Salmonidae > Salmo > Salmo salar. The sequence continues at coordinate 70,440,932 of NC_138305.1, forward strand.
GTTTATTTACTTTTACTCAAGGATGAAAGTTGGGTACTTTTTCTACCACTGGTAAATATGCGAGAAATGGCTGTGGAAACGCCTTTGTGCGCAAATATTGGTATACTGTAAGTTATGATGAACTTCACAGGCTGGTGAAAGTGCATGGTGATCTTGACGCTCCTTTCCAATAAATATTGAGGGTCTTAGTCTGGTGACATGATGATCGATGCCATTTGATAACAAAAAATATTCTTCCTCTTATCCATAGTAATCTCATCATGTAGACCAGCCTACCCGCACTATATCTGTGAGCTGTTGACTAGAGTGCAGGTGCCAAGACCAGAGTAGACACACTTGCTATTTAATGCAACAGTTTTTGTGACAAAACAAAATCAGTGGAGTTGAAAATGCAATGGAAACACATAGAACTGTAGATTGTATCGGTACATGAAAACTTAAGCGAAAAAGTACATTTTGTTGCACTGTCATCACTCACTGATTTTTATCTGCAACAAATACACCACTGGTGGAAAGATTAGCATATTTTCTTAATGGGTATTCTAGAAAATTCCCATGAAAGTTTGTTGCCAATTGGATGGAAACCTAGCTACTGACCATCTATTTTCAGGAAATTGGCATTTATTGCCCTTGAGCTAGCTCTGCAGAGTGGTCACTAGCTGGCACAGCCACAAAGTAATAAAATCTGATTTTAAACCTAACCTTAACCACACTGCTAACCCTAATGCCTAACCTATTTTTTTGTTTGCATTCATTTTTACGATATAGCCAATTTTCACTTTGCAGCTGGCCCATCTAGCGGAAATCAATCTGTTCTTCATCCAGGGCAAGATTCATGACGATAAACTTAAACGTATTTTTATTACTTTTGCCACGAGGGGCATTGTGTCACTTTCTAAGGTGCTTTTGGCACCTGTGCTGCCTCACAGGCAAGAGTCATGGCAAAAAAAGTACATGTCCGCACCTGTAGCTCTTGCTAGCAAATGAGCCGTTCTCAACTGGTAAGACCGGACGATTGACAATATATTTTTTTTGAGTTTCCTCATTTAGTTATTACATTTAACAAACAAATATTGAAATACTTTTATGTAAGGTAAAGTTAAAATCCATGGAGAGTCAGAATGGAGAGTCAGAAAACCCCATGCTGTCATCTCCTGTCATGTCCAGTTTTGGGAAAAGTCTCTTAGTTTAAATGCATTTTACATTTTCGGCTTTATTTTGTACACTTTCACCCCAAGTTCTCATTACCGAAATGCATCCGGAATAAATTCTCTGACAATTTTCTACAATTTTACTATATAAAAACCTAGTGTACGAACAGTGTCTGTGGACATCTCTTTACTGTAACAATTTTCTCAAATTCCTGTAAAAACTCAATTTGTTTTTAAATAAAGTTGTATTCACTCATGATGCATCATCTCGATGCATAGTAGAAGATAAGTTAATTTATTCACATACAGTACCAGTCAAAAGTTTGGACACCTACTCATTCAAGGGTTTTTCTTTATTTTTACTATTTTCTACATTGTAGAATAATAGTGAAGACATCAAAACTATGAAATAACACATATGGAATCAGGTAGTAACTAGGGTTGCACATTTTTGGGAAATATTCAGAGGTGGAAACTTTCCGTGGGAATTAACGGGAATATATGGGAATTAATGGAAATATGTGCACATTAATATTAATACCATTTAAATCTAAATGTTTTTTGCATTGGATATATTTATCATAGCAAATGGAGACAGAAACATAAACCTTTTACCTTATCAAAAGTAGACATAATTGCAAATGATTAAATCCTTCCAATTTAAATTTAAAAAACAATTTAGTTAAATTCGTAACTTTAATTAAATGAGTTGACTCTTCACATGGGATGATTTCACTAAACAACAAAAGAAAGGGAATATTGAATGATCCATCACATCACCCAAAAACATTTCAATGTACATCTGTAAAATTATAGTCTAGAAACTAAAGCTTTGGTTGTCTTCCTCTCAGGTTTCCATGTCTTCTCCCTGGACCTCCTCAATGTCCACCTCTTGAACGTCAGACTCTGAGGCCTCATCTTCACTGTTTCTTTCCAACCTTGTTGAGGATGGCTGTGTATGGGCTTCAGGCAGAAGTCTTCACGCTTTTTAATGTATTTCAGAACTGCAGTTTCCTCTGCTTTGAGCAACAGTGAAGTGGGCAGGACAGTACGGATTTCTTCTCTTACATCTGCAAGCAGAGTCTAAACATTGAACAAAATTCTGGAAATTTTACCAGAAAGTTTCCGACCCTGTGCAACCCTAGTAGTTACCAAAAAAGTGTTAACCAAATCAAAATATATTTATATTCTTTAAAGTAGTCACCCTTTGCCTTGATGACAGCTCCGTCAACCAGCTTCTCTCTCAACCAGCTTCACTTGGAATGCTTTTCCAACACTCTTGAAGGAGTTCCCACATAATATGCTGAGCACTTGTTGGCTGCTTTTCCTTCACTCTGCGGTCCAACTCATCCCAAACCATCTCAATTGGGTTGAGGTCGGGTGATTGTGGAGGCCAGGTCATCTGATGCAGCACTCCATCACTTTCCTTCTTGGTCAAATAGCTGTTACACATCCTGGATGTGTGTTGGGTCATTGTCCTGTTGAAAAACAAATGATAGTCCCAATAAGCGCAAACCAGAATGGATGGCGTATGCTGTGGTAGCCATGCTGGTTAAGTGTGCCTTGAATTCTAAATAAATCACTGACTGTGTCACCAGCAAAGCACCCCCACACCATCACATCTCCTCCTCCATGCTTCACGGTGAGAAATACACATGCAGAGATAATCCGTTCACCTACTCTGCATCTCACAAAGGCATGGCGGTTGGAACCAAAAATAAACATTTTGGACTCTTCAGACCAAAGCACAGATTTCCACCGGTCGAATGTCCATTACTTGTGTTTCTTGGCCCAAGCAAGTCTCTTCTTCTTATTGGTGTCCTTTTTAGTAGTGGTTTCATTGTAGCAATTTGATCATGAAGGCCTGATTCACGCAGTCTCCTCTGAACAGTTGATGTTGAGATGTGTCTGTTACTTGAACTCTGTGAATCATTTATTTGGGCTGCAATTTCTGAGGCTGGTAACTCTAATTAATTTATCCTCTGCAGCAGAGGTAACTCTGGGTCTTCCTTTCCTGTGGCTGTCCTCATGAGAGCCAGTTTTATCATAGTGCTTGATGGTTTTTGCGATTGACCTTGAAGAAACTTTCAAAGTTCTTGACATTTACCGGACTGACTGATCTTAATTTCTTAAATTCATCTTAAATGTAATGTTGGATTGTCGTTTCTTTGCTTATTTGAGCTGTTTTGCCATAATATGGACTTGATCTTTTACCAGAGCTATCTTCTGTATACCACCTCTATCTTGTCCCAGCACAACTGATTGGCTCAAACGCATTAAGAAGTAAAAGAAATTCAACTAATTAACTTTTAACAAGGCACACCTGTTAGTTGAAATGCATTCCAGGTGACTACCTCATGAAGCTGGTTGTGAGAATGCCAAGACCGTGCAAAGCTGTCATTAAGGCAAAGGGTGGCTACTTTGATGAATCTCAAATATAAAATATATTTGGATTTGTTTTGGTTACTACATGATTCCATATGTGTTATTTCATAGTTGTGATGTCTTCACTATTAATCGACAGTGTAGAAAATAGTAATAATAAAGAAAAACCCTTGAATGAGTAGGTGTGTCCAAACTTTTGACTGGTACTGTTCTTAATCAGGTTCTTATTCTCAAACGTCCCCTTTGCCCCACTTGGTCTTCTCATTACCGAAATAGCTAAAAAGCTCAAATTGGGAAAAAGTCAAATTAAATGTTATAATAATTGTATAATTACATTTTTTTAATCTTCAGTGTTATGATTAACTCAGGCCTTTTCATTAGGGGAGCAATGGAAACAAATATTAGAAATGGATTTGTTTGTTACATTTTGGGACTATTGCAGTGGCAGGTAGCCTAGTGGTTAGAGTGTTGGGCCAGTAACCGAAAGGTTGCTAGATCGAATCCCTGAGCTAACAAGGTAAAAATGTGTCGTTCTGCCCCTGAACAAGGCAGTTAACCCACTGTTCCCCGGTAGGCCGTCATTGTAAATAAGAATTTGTTCTTAACTGACTTGCCTAGTTAAATAAAATGACAATTTTGTGGAAATGTTACTAAAATGCTTTGTCCCCAAGGGGATGTGGGAAATTTCCCCACGAGGGAGAATTTTCCTTGTTTTACTATCCTGGTGGGGACATTTGGGGATTTAAGGTCCCCACAAAGATAGAAGAACCAACCCATACACACATTTTGTCACTTTCCTGAGAATGACACAGATGCTTGTTAAAGGAGTCCGGAAAGGGGTGTGTATAAGGGATTCTGTTTTTTGAACTTTCTTTCCATTGTTAGAGTGAGTCTTGTTTATCTGTTGAAGAGCTCCATCCCCTACACACACACATATCCACCCACACGTTATGTTCTTCTATACTCGTGGGTGCTTAAATTTAATTTCCTTTCAAAATCCTCTTTTCTCTAACACCTAAACCTAGCCCTTACCGTAACCTGTAACCCTAAGTCTAACTCCTAAACCTAACCATTAACCCCTAACCCTAATTATAACCCTAACCTAACCCCTATGCTTAAATAGTCTTTGTCCTCATGGGGACGTGGGAAATATTCCCACAATGGATAATTTTCCTTGTTTTTACTATCCTTGTGGGGACATCTGGAAATTGTTGGTCCCCACAAGGATAGAAGAACCAACACACACACACACACACACACACACACATTTGTAAGGGTCGGAGCACAGCTAGTGAGTGACTTGACTCTGCCTGAACCCAGCTGTTATGTGACCACCTCCTCTTCGCATTCACGGGTACATCTTGTGTCACCAGCATCCATCATCATCAGGGAAGGGAGACGAGGATCTGCAGGATCCTACACCACTCCTTGTCTCCACCCCCACCTCTCGTTACCTTGGCTTCAACCCTCCGAGCGTGTTATGATCCAACTGGCTCTCTCGTTCTCTCCCCTTTTGGAGGTCATTTTGTTGTCGTAGTGATGTCACAGAGACAGTGTTTACCTGGCCCCAACCCTGGCAACAGTGTGGCGATGTACAGGTAACTGCCAAAATAAAGGAAACACCAACAAATTGTCTTAATAGGGCATTAGGCCTCCACCAGCCAGAACAGCTTCAATGCACCTTGGCATAGATTTTACAAGTGTCTGGAACTCTATTGGAGGGATGCGACTCCAGTCTTCCATTTAGAAATTCCATCATTTGGTGGAAAACACTGTCTCAGATGCCGCTCCATAATATCCTGTAAGTATTCAATTGGTTTGAGATCTGGTGACTGAGACGGCCATGGCATATGGTTTACATCGTTTTCATGCTCATCAAACCATTCAGTGACCACTTGTGCCTTGTGGATGGGGGGTGTTGTCATCCAATAGGGGCATAGCCGTAGTAGCCAAAATAATGGCCACCCCAGCGTTTTTATGCATGACCCTAAGCATGATGGGATATCAATTTCTTAATTAACTCGAGAACCACAACTGTGTGGAAGCACCTGATTTCAATGTACTTTGTATCCCTCATTTACTCAAGTGTCTCCATTATTTGGGCAGTTACTTGTGTATCCTCTTCTACAAGTTTACAATGCCGCAGGAGACTGGCAATGAAACACTCCTTATTATGCAGCCTGTTCCTTTCATTTCTTCCTCTCCTCAGTTTCTTCTAGCAAATAGAGCCATCTAGTAGATGAGGACGTCTTCCGTTTTCATAGCGAGGGAAGCTCTTTATTCCTCTGTTCAGTGCATAGCCCCACTCCCTGCGAACTGTGAAGAATTGTATTTCTGATCTATGCCAGCTTCTCTGCCAAACTGGTGGATTCCAAACTCTGCTGTGGACAGGACAGCTGTAGCCACGGCTCTTCCTTCTCCAAATGGCTAGGCTGAGCATAGACAACAGTACATATAGAACTCAAAAGGATCTCTTTTTTGCGTTGAGCTGTTGGCTAGATTAATCGTGGAGGGAAACACTGTAGTGGTTTTGTGGGTGTTGTTAATCGACCTAACCTCAATCTGCTTCATGAACTACTCTACTGTACAGCTGGGAGTTGATAAATACAGTACACACCAACTTCTGTAGCATCCGCTTTCGCTCTCCTCTCTTGCTAGATTAAAACTAGTAGGCCTAATTCCCCTGAGTCGCTCTGAGGTATATTAAATAGGCAGTGACAACAGAATGTACTCTTTAGTGAGGGAAAGGGGACAGAATTGAAATATTGATTTCATGCCATTCAAGACAACGGCGCTCATTCTTCCTTTTTTTATTTTGGGCTTTTCTGGTTTCAGTTTTATTTTGAATGGTTAAATGCATTCCATTAAGGCCAGATGTACTGTGGGGGTGGCGGGTTGTGTCTGTCTTGAGCTATCTAAGAGTCTGTGTGTGTCCATGTTGGTGTGTGTTCCAGTGTAGCCTGCCTGAATGGACCTCACCTTGCTCTCCTGCAACCAACCAACCACCGGCCAGCTAACGCTATGCTAACCAAGTAAACAAACCCGGCCAGCTAACGCTATGCTAACCAAGTAAACAAGCCCGGCCAGCTAACGCTATGCTAACCAAGTAAACAAGCCCGGCCAGCTAACGCTATGCTAACCAAGTAAACAAACCCGGCCAGCTAACGCTATGCTAACCAAGTAAACCAACTTCCCTCTCAACTGTCACATCCCTGGCTGAAGGACTGGCTGAAGTACTGGGTGAGGGCTGGGTGGCCCAGGTGGAGAATGCTACTGGTCATTTCCATGTAAAAAGACCCATGAGTACCAACGTGAAGTTCATAGGAGCATATCAAATGAAAGCTAAGAATCGATATATCAAAAAAACATATATATATATATATATATATATATATATATATTTTAACAATTTTCCTTCCTAAATTTTTTTGGAATAAGCAAGGCTTTGATATCTTGTCAAACAGATGGATAGGGGGTCTTAGAAAACATCTACCAGAAAAAGTCTTAACCCTTTGCTTACCAACACACGGGTGTGATCATTCTACAGTGGTCCCTGCAGCATAACCTCAAACCGGTGTGATTTAGAACACTTATTTAGAACGTCCAGTTATGATTGACGCAACAGTCAGCGTTTTGAGCTGGCCAAACTGTTATTTCACAGAAACGTATTGCACAAACGATCCTTACAACGTTACGTCCTGAATGTGACCAGTTTATTTTGGGATGCAATGTTCAGTCATTCATAGAAGAAGCAACAGCATAACATTATCATCCAAACCGGAAAATGTAGGCTACATTAATCCTAGCGCAAACTGAGGAAAGATTGACCTAACACGTGGTCATATTTAGCTAACTCTCGGCTGACAAACCGTAATATGAGTTAGCTAATAGCAATTACTATTTACAATTCATCACATCATGGGTGAGCTCACCATTGATCAAAATAATTGAGTAAAACAGATTAAAGAAATTGAAAATTATCCGACGAAGCGTAGTTTTGTTCTTACCGCAATTATTTTTCTTTTCGCGTCAGCCAAAGATAAGAGGAGACAAGAAGTTTATATTTCATTCCCTTTACGAGTTGTCAATGGATTCATTGTCTTTTGTTTGGAGCGCTCCTGTCTGTGTTGATTAAGGATACTCACCTGATTATGCATAGAGGTAGGCCTAGGCTACCTGGCCTGCGTGCAAATGTAGGCCTATAAATGTTCCCATTTGGGGATCTGATAGTATTTCTCATTGTCTTAACTCACCATCACGGTGGAACTTCTCAAAGTCATTTTTTCTTCGCCTCAAACAGCAAGTAAACAAAGTCTGTTTTTACGTCAATTGAGAATGTTCAAATAGGCTACACTGAGGAACTATTGTCAATCTTTCCAGCTCTCAACCTTTCGATAACCACTCAGCATGAAAGGGGGAAAGAAATGTCATGCTCTGATCCGTTGGAAACGTCTTAAAATAGGTCTACCTGATTTACTTCTTATTCCTTGCGCAAATAGCCTACAGCTGTCTTCTCACTGGCGGGAGCAAGTATGCTAGCATGAGCTATGGACCCGGCCAAGTTAATAGTTGATAGAATGTTCCTTGCAGACAGGCCATGCGTAGCCAATGTGATTTATAGGATATTTCTTTTAATCAAGGTATTTTCTACCTGCGGGCTGCAATGTTTTTATTTGTTGGCTTTATGTAGGCTGTTTTTACATATTGGAAATGGCAATATAAGTTACTTTTAGATTTGTGTCATTTTCATTTCATTTAGATTGAATTTTGATTCACCACATGACATTGATTTTGCGATATGAAGACTTAATTATAAATTAGCTCTTCCACAAAAAATTTGCATATGAAAATCATAACTGGCACGCAGATCAGTAGAAATTGTACGATAACTTGGCACTCCAAATGGAAAAGGTTGCCAAACCCTGTTGTAGCCTATTACCGGCAACTTCAGGAGCGTAACGGCAGAAATCTGCAAAGGCCAGCAGCAGCGGGAACAGGTGTTGTTCTTCTGGTTAGGCTATATTGATCTCTGGCTCCCTCTTTAGTAATTTGTGTGTCTTAATTTTTTAATCGCAGTGCTTAAAGCATCAGACAAGCTCAGTAGCTTACATATAGTTGATTTTATTCAAACGTAGGGTGTGTCTATATATGGAAAAATACACATTTTTTTAATTTCAACCAAGCGATTGGTCGAAAGCACAGATGACTCTCGGTCTACCAATATTTTTTTTTAGTCCGGGACAGCCCTAATGATTTGTCACCCGTACTGAATAGACGTGAATAACATTAAATACATTATGCTCCATATATACGGTATTCTAGAGTAGAAACGACAACACGATATCCAGAAAATAAGGCACTTACTTTGATAGGAACGCACACATGTCCAAAGTTATTATTTGTAAGGAAAACAACAATGAAGGCAATGACAGCGCCAACCAGAAAATGTGCCAGTTGGAAAAGGTTTTTGCAAGACTGCGCAAATGTCTGCATACTTGATCTGGGGAAACACTGGGGAAGTGCTTGGGCTCTGGTCGAAAAGAGAAGTTTGTCCGGCTCAGTAAAACCTCAAACCTAAATTGCCTGCAACAGTGAAATGGCCTACATCTAAGGGAATTATTGAGGAGGCGGAACATACCTCAATTCAAACTGTTGTAAGAAAAATAAAACGTAATAATAATTCATGATTTGAAATTGACAAGTTGAAACACAGCCTATAGATAGATAATTAGCAGGTAGTGTGTCTTGGTTTGAGGGCGGGTTAACTGTCCTGTTGCGTAACAATCACATTTTGGAACAGTGAGTGCATTGCGACATCACGCACATAAAACAACTCATGCTGGGACCGTTAGAGATATTTGGACCTCAAGCTTGAGAAAGGTATTAGAAATACATCAAAACACAATAATGTTCACGTAAACAGCCCAGCCAACTAATATCAACATTATTTATATTTAGTTTTGGAGACATTTTTCTGCCTTCTGTAAGCTTAAGAAACATTGCCATGTTGTGAATTTGAAATTCTGTTACCAAAAATCCACATCTTTAAGATATATTTTCAAATTTCTCGCCCTCACGAGGAGGGAGTGTGTCATGTCATAGCTGGCACCCCATTCTTTCTGCAGACGTGGTCAAATTTGAATTCACAGCAGATATTTAAGATTTTTTTGGAAAACATGGACACAAAAACAGAGGGAGATTTTACCGAGGTCTGTTACAATTTTTTTTCGGTGTAAATAGTTAAAAGGATTCCTTGTGTATAGAGATGTATGGTTTGTTAAAATTTGAAATCAATTTTTTATTTTTTTTGGTATACATTTTAAGTGAAAAATCATAGTCTCAGCGCAATTCCATTATCGTGGAATAGCCCTACTGCTACTAGCCACACACATGTATGTTAGCAGGAAAATAAACCATTTGTCACTCACACTTCTGTGACAGGTCTCCAGAAAGTCCTTGTGGAGAGTATGTGCTTAGCCCAGCATGATCTCACTCCCTCTTTCTCACACTGGGCTAAAAATGTGAGAGACAGAAGCCAGAGAGACAGAAGCCAGAGAGACAGAAGCCAGAGAGACAGAAGCCAGAGAGACAGAAGCCAGAGAGACAGAAGCCAGAGAGACAGAAGCCAGAGAGACAGAAGCCAGAGAGACAGAAGCCAGAGAGACAGAAGCCAGAGAGACAGAAGCAAGAGAGAGAGAAGAGACGCACACGTAGGCAGGCAGAGAGAGAGACACGCACACGCAGGCAGGCAGAGAGAGAGACACGCACACGCAGGCAGGCAGAGAGAGAGACACGCACACGCAGGCAGGCAGAGAGAGAGACACGCACACACAGGCAGGCAGAGAGACACGCACACACAGGCAGGCAGAGAGAGAGAGACACGCAGGCAGGCAGGCAGGCAGGCAGGCAGGCAGGCAGGCAGGCAGGCAGGCAGGCAGGCAGGGAGACCATGGTTACTGATCAAAACCTTGACAAAGTACAGGCTCAGTGAGCACAGCCTTGCCATTGAGAAGGGTAGACACAGGAAAACCTGGCTCCCTGTAGAGGAAAGCTTGTGCAACCACTGCACAGCAGCAGAACCTGAGACAGAGCTGCATTTCCTGACAAAATGTAAAAAATATAAAACAATTAGTCATTTCCCCAAGTTTGAATCCCTTATTCAAGGTTTCAAAGACCTCTCTGATGAGGACAGGCTCCCCGTCCTGTTGGGGGAGGATGCAGAGAGCTGTGGGTTGGCAGCGCACTACATTGCTGCCTGCCATAAGATGAGGGACAGTGTCTGACAGACCAATCAACCAGCACATGTCTTCTACTGTATGCTTATTGTTATTGATGAATGTATGGTTATTTTGACCCTTGGTTATTGTTGTTACTGTTGTCCCATTGACAATTTTGATTGTTATTATTTTCATGTTGTAAATATCCAAAGTAAGCTTTGGCAATATGTACAGTGTTACGTCATGCCAATAAATCACGTTGAATTGAATTGAGACACACACAGAGGGCAGAGAGAGAGCGAGAGACACACACAGAGGGCAGAGAGGGAGAAAGAGAGACACAGGGAGAGACACGCAGAGAGAGCGAGAGAGACACACACCGAGAGAGCGAGAGAGCGAGAGGGCAGAGAGGGAGAGCGAGAGGGCAGAGAGGGAGAGCGAGAGGGCAGAGAGGGAGAGCGAGAGGGCAGAGAGGGAGAGCGAGAGGGCAGAGAGGGAGAGCGAGAGGGCAGAGAGGGAGAGCGAGAGGGCAGAGAGGGAGAGCGAGAGGGCAGAGAGGGAGAGCGAGAGGGCAGAGAGGGAGAGCGAGAGGGCAGAGAGGGAGAGCGAGAGGGCAGAGAGGGAGAGCGAGAGGGCAGAGAGGGAGAGGGCAGAGAGCAGAGAGGGCAGAGAGCGAGAGGGCGAGAGGGAGAGCGAGAGGGCAGAGAGCGAGAGGGCAGAGAGCGAGAGGGCAGAGGGCGAGAGGGCAGAGAGGGCAGAGGGCAGAGAGCGGCAGGGCAGAGGGCGAGAGGGCAGAGAGGGCAGAGGGCGAGAGGGCAGAGAGGGCAGAGAGGGCAGAGAGGGCAGAGAGCGAGAGGGCAGAGAGCGAGAGGGCAGAGAGCGAGAGGGCAGAGGGCGAGAGGGCAGAGAGGGCAGAGGGCGAGAGGGCAGAGAGGGCAGAGGGCGAGAGGGCAGAGAGCGAGAGGGCAGAGAGGGCAGAGGGCGAGAGGGCAGAGGGCGAGAGGGCAGAGAGCGAGAGGGCAGAGAGCGAGAGGGCAGAGAGCGAGCGAGAGAGAGGGCAGAGGGAGAGCGAGAGAGAGAGATGGCAGAAAGAGAGGTAGAGACACAGGGCAGAGAGAGGGAGGGAGAGCGAGGCAGAGAGACAGAGACACACACACACACACACACACAGAGGGCAGAGAGAGAGAGAGCGACACACACACACACAGAGGGCAGAGGGAGAGACAGATGGCAGAGTGAGGGAGAAGGAAGAGAGAAATACACAGAGGAGGTGAGGGAAGGGGGCAAGAGGTCCACAAAAAATAACATAACTCATCTAGAATTCACCTGAAATTTGATCAGCTAATGTATGGCTCTGCTTGGCCACAGAGATCGGCTGCTCAATGTACTGTCCTCTATGGACTTCTAGTGCTCTGACTGTAGAAATAGGCTGCATAGAACTATCATTCTATTCTATACGTTTTTCTACTCTATGGACAGATTTTGACGGGGAGGTCGACGGGGAGGGAAAGGAAGGAAGGAAAGTAGAGAAGGAGCTGTTGGTTTTAGGGAACGGGCTTGGAGTCTGAAGTTCGAAGGGACAGGAAGAATAGGTGATCCATTTCACATTCAATTATTGCTTTTCAAACAGGCCTTTTGCAAAAAAAAACCTTTTTATTTTGGCAGTTCGAGGTGGGGCTGCTCAAGCATGTCTTTAAACGAAGATTTCATATTTTCAAGTGTGTGTGTGTGTGTGTGTGTGTGTGTGTGTGTGTGTGTGTGTGTGTGTGTGTGTGTGTGTGTGTGTGTGTGTGTGTGTGTGTGTGTGTGTGTGTGTGTGTGTGTGTGTGTGTGTGTGTGTGTGTGTGTGTGTGTGTGTGTGTGTGTTTGCACCCTTCACTGTTTGGTGATATTACATGTTCATATTAGTTAAAGGTCAAAACTGATTCAATAGCACACCTTTTTATTTGGTTGTCGTTCTGGATACATTTGTGGGGTTAAGTATGTCATCGTTTTCTATGTGTGTGTGTTTCTTATTACTTTCTGTCTGGACTGGCAACACACACACACACATACCAACAAACCATCCTGCACAGATGCCCACACTGCATCTGCTGCATTGGGCAGGAAGGTTGACCTCACAGGATAGTGGGCAACTGGCAGTGGTCAAGGGACTTTGGGTAAGTGTGGGTTTGTAGGGTGAGTAGTAATGGCAACACACACACACACACACGTACCTTTACACACTTACGTTTGTATCTGCTCGGACTGACAACACCGTTCCACCTCCCCTCTCCTCCCTTCTCTCCTAAACTCGACACTGGAACAAAAACAACCCACAGACACTCTGCCTGACACCAGAGCAGGGCGAACGCCATCCTGTAATGAGGAGAGAAGTGAGAGGAAAGAAAAGAAAGAGCCTACTGAGAGTGAAAAGGGAGTGGGGTGGGGGGTGAGGAGAGCCACCATTTAAAGCACTCCTCGGTGAGAAGAGGTGTCGCAAGACGATCTGTGTCTGTCACTGAATTAGGGCTGACCCCATTTAGTCGATTGTTTGGTCGATAGGCTGTTGGTCAACCTAGATTTTTTTGCAGTCGCAAATATACAGTTGAAGTCGGAAGTTTACATGCACCTTAGCCAAATACATTTAAATTCAGTTTTTCACAATTCCTGACATTTAATCCGAGTAAAAATTCCCTGTCTTAGGTCAGTTAGGATCACCACTTTATTTTAAGAATGTGAAAAATCAGAATAATAATAGAGAGAATTACTTATTTCAGCTTTTATTTCTTTCATCACATTCCCAGTGGGTCAGAAGTTTACATACACTCAATTAGTATTTGGTAGCATTGCCTTTAAATTGTTTAACTTGGGTCAAACGTTTCGGGTAGCCTTCCACAAGCTTCCCACAATAAGTTGGGTGAATTTTGGCCCATTCCTCCTGACAGAGCTGGTGTAACTGAGAGGTTGTAGGCCTCCTTGCTCACGCAGGCTTTTTCAGTTCCGCCCACAAATGTTCTATTTTTCTATAGGATTGAGGTCAGGGCTTTGTGATGGCCACTCCAATACCTTGACTTTGTTGTCCTTAAGCCATTTTTCCACAACTTTAGAAATATGCTTGGGGTCATTGTCCATTTGGACGACCCATTTGCGACCAAGCTTTAAATTCCTGTCTGATGTCGTGAGATGTTCCTTCAATATATCCACATCATTTTTCTACCTCATGATGCCATCTATTTTGTGAAGTGCGCCAGTCCCTCCTGCAGCAAAGCACCCCCACAACATGATGCTGCCACCCCCGTGCTTCACGGTTGGGATGGTGTTCTTTGGCTTGCAAGCCTCCCCCTTTTTCCTCCAAACATAACGATGGTCATTATGGCCAAATGGTTATATTTTTGTTTCATCAGACCAGAGGACATTTCTCCAAAAAGTACGATCTTTGTCCCCATGTGCAGTTACAAACCGTAGTGTGGCTTTTTTATGGCGGTTTTGGAGCAGTGGCTTCTTCCTTGCTGAGCGGCCTTTCAGGTTATGTCGATGTAGGACTCGTTTTACTGTGGATATAAATACTTTTGTACCTGTTTCCTCCAGCATCTTCACAAGGTCCTTTGCTGTTGTTCTGGGATTGATTTGCACTTTTCGCTCCACAGTACGTTCATCTCTAGGAGATAGAACGCGTCTCCTTCCTGAGCAGTATGCCAGCTGCGTGGTCCCATGATGTTTATACTTGCGTCCTATTGTTTGTACAGATGAACGTGGTACCTTCAGGCGTTTGGAAATTGCTCCCAAGGATGAACCAGACTTGTGGAGGTCTAAATTTTTTTGTCTGAGGTCTTGGCTGATTTCTTTTGACTTTTCCCATGATGTCAAGCAAAGAGGCACTGAGTTTGAAGGTAGGCCTTGAAATACATCTACAGGTACACCTCCAATTGACTCAAATTATGTCAATTAGCCTCTCAGAAGCTTCTAAAGCCATGACATCATTTCTGGAATTTTCCAAGCTGTTTAAAGGCACAGTCAAGTTAGTGTATGTAAACTTCTGACCCACTGGAATTTTGATACAGTGAATTATAAGTGAAATAATCTGTCTGCAAACAATTGTTGGAAAAATTACGTGTCATACACAAAGTAGATGTCCTAACCGACTAGCCAAAACTCTAGTTTGTTAACAAGAAATGTGTGGATTGGTTGAAAAACAAGTTTTAATGACTCCAGCTAGAGGCCGACCAATTATGATTTTTCAACACCGATACCGATTATCGGAGGACCAAAAAAGCCGATTTTTTTTAATTTAATAAAATGTATGTAATAATGACAATTACAACACTACTGAATGAACACTTTTATTTTAACTTAATATAATACATAAATAAAATTAATTTAGCCTCAAATTAATAATGGAACATGTTCAATTTGGTTTAAATAATGCAAAAACAAGGTGTTGGAGAAGAAAGTAAAAGTGCAATATGTGCCATGTAAAAAAAAAAAAAAGCTAACATTTAAGTTCCTTGCTCAGAACATGTGAACATATGAAAGCTGGAGGTTCCTTTACACATGAGTCTTCAATATTCCCAGGTAAGAAGTTTTAGGTTGTAGTTATTATAGGAATTATAGGACTATTTCTCTCTCTACCATTTGTATTACATATATCTTTGACTATTGGATGTTCTTATAGGCATTATAGTATTACCAGTGTAACACTATATCTTCCGTCCCTCTCCTCTACCTGGGCTCGAACCAGGGACACATCGACAACAGCCACCCTCGAAGCATCGTTACCCATCGCTCCACAAAAGCCACGGCCCTTGCAGAGCAAGGGGAACAACTACTTCAAGGTCTCAGAGCAAGTGACGTCACCGATTTGAAATGCTATTAGCGCGCACCCCATTAACTAGCAAGCCATTTCACATCGGTTACACCAGTGTCACGACTTCCGCCGAAGTCGGGTCCTCTCCTTGTTCGAGCGGTGCCTGGCGGTCGGCGTCGCCGATCTTCTAGCCATCATCGATCCACTTTTCATTTTCCATGTGTTTTGTCTTGTTTTTCCTCACACCTGGTTTCAATTCCCTCAATCACTTGTTGTGTATTTAACCCTCTGTTCCCCCCATGTCTTTGTGTGGGATTGTTTATTGTAAGTGCTTGTGCACGTGTTGATTGGTGCGCGACGGGTTTTTGTACCCATATCCTGTTATTTTTATGCTGTTGGTTTTGCTATTAAACTGCTCCGGCTATTACCAAGTTCTGCTCTCCTGCGTCTGACTTCCCTGCACCGGTTACGCACCCCTTACAGAATCCCACACCAACTATATGGAGTCAGCAGGAGCAGGTGCCCCTGGAATAGGGGTGGAGGAGCGCGTCCGGGAGCATGCGGCGATGCTCCACCATCTCGGCGCCGCCATGGACCGCGTTGTCCAAACTATGGACCGCTGGGAGAGACGGGGAGTTCCTCCAGCGCCTCCACCAGAACAACCAGGGTCTCCACTACTCGACCCCCCCATCACCCGGTCCCAGTGGGATTCATTTCGCCCTTAGTTTGGGGATCCCCATTGTTCCCGTGGCTGTGCCCTTCCCTGTTCACGCCTTAGACAGTCGACCATTAGGGTCAGGGTTGATTAGGGAGGCCACCGCTCCTCTGGGTATGGTGACGCAGGGGGGTCACGAGGAGAGAATTAGTCTCTTCCTCATTGACTCTCCTGCATTTCCCGTGGTGCTAGGCCTACCCTGGTTAGCTTGTCATGACCCCACTGTTTCTTGGCAATGGAGGGCTCTCATGGGGTGGTCGCGAGAGTGCTCGGGAAGGTGTTTAGGGGTTTCCGTTGGTGCTACTATGGTGGAAAGTCCAGACCAGGTCTCCATCGTGCGCATTCCCCCTGAATATGCCAATTTGGCTCTCGCCTTCTCCAAAAAGAAGGCGACTCAATTACCACCCCATCGACGGGACGATTGTGATAAATCTCTTGGTAGACGCTGCACTTCCCAGGAGTCACGTGTATCCCCTCTCACAGGCGGAGGCGGCGGCTATGGAAACATATGTCTCCGAATCTCTGTGTCAGGGGTACATTCGGTCCTCCACTTCACCCGCCTCCTCGAGGTTGTTTTTTGTGGAGGGGGGGGAGGTCTGCGCCCGTGTATTGACTACTGAGGCCTAAATCAGATCACGGTGAGGTACAGTTACCCGCTGCCTCTTATCTCCACGGCGATTGTTCTACAACTTGATTGGAGTCCACCTGTGGTAAATTAAATTATTTGTACATGATTTAGAAAGGCACACACCTGTCTATATTAAGTCCCACAGTTAACAGTGCAAGTAAACCAAGCCATGGTCGAAGGAATTGTCTGTAGAGCTCCGAGACAGGATTGTGTCGAGGCACAGATCTGGGGAAGAGTACCAAAAAATGTCTGCAGCATTGAGGGTCCCCAAGAACACAGTGGCCTCCATCATTCTTAAATGGAAGAAGTTTTGAACCACCAAGAGTCTTCCTAGAGCTGGCTGCGGGGCCAAACTGAGCAATCGAGGGAGAAGAGCCTTTGTCAGGGAGGTGACCAAGAAACCGATGGTCACTCTGACAGAGCTCCGGAATTCCTCTGTGGAGATGGGAGAAGCTTCCAGAAGGACAACCATCTCTGCAGCACTCCACCAATCAGGCCTTTATGGTAGAGTGGCCAGACGGAAGCCACTCCTCAGTAAAAGGCACATGACAGCCCGCTTGGAGTTTGCTAAAAGGCACCTAAAGGACTCTCATACCATGAGAAACAAGATTCTCTGGTCTGATGAAACCAAGATTGAACTATTTTGGCCTGAATGCCAAGCGTCACGTCGGGAGGAAACCTGGCACCTATCCTATGGCGAAGGATGGTGGTGGCAGCATCATGCTGTGGGAATGTTTTTCAGAGGCAGGGACTGGGAGACTAGTCGGGATCGAGGGAAAGACGAATGGCGCAAATACAGAGAGAACTTTGATGAAAACCTGTTCCAGACCTCTCAGGACCTGAGACTGAGGCGAAGGTTCACCTTCCAACAGAACAACGACCCTAAGCACACAGCCAAGACACCGCAGTAGTGGCTTTGGGACAAGTCTCTGAATGTTCTTGAGTGGCCCAGCCAGAGCCCGGACTTGAACCCATTCCAACATCTCTGGAGAGACCTGAAAATAGCTGTGCAGCGACACTCCCCATCCAACCTGACAGAGCTTGAGAGGATCTGCAGAGAGGAATGGGAGAAACTCCCCCAATTCAGGTGTGCCAAGCTTATAGCATCATACCCAAGAAGACTCGAGGCTGTAATCGCTGCCAAAGGTGCTTCAACGAAACACTGAATCTTTTTCTATCCAATATTAAATAAGGCTGTAACGTAACAAAATGTGGACAAGGTCAAGGGGTCTGAATACTTTCCAAATACACTGTGTAGCGTATGTCACAACAGGTGTAAATATATGTGTCACGGCAGTTATGACGATATTATGACAGTTTGTCAGCTGTTATGACATGTTTATGACTGTGTCATAACATGTTATGACCCTGGTTGTCAAGTAAAGTGTATCCAAAGTGAAAAACTGACGCGTTTTTCATTTTTGTCAAGAACAACTGTATTCCGAAGGAGTGCCTTTGTTTTGACGGCCTGCAAATGCGTAGTTTGGCGCTCGATGACTGTTAGACCCGATGATGTGTTACTACGCATGAGCTTAGCTTGCCAACGTCGCCATAACATCGCCTACAAGTGTGAACTGGGATTTCTGTTGGAGAAGCAGTTTTAGCCCATCTTTATACTGTACTGTCTTTGCTCAAATGTTTCCATGGTTCGTACAGTCATGATAGAGAACAGACTAATAACTAGGTAGGCAATTCAAAACTTTACGCCCACACTCGCAAATAAGGCCATACAAAGTGGATGTACTTTTTTTTTTACAATTCATATGATTCTTTTAAGCAATTATTTTTGACAAAATGAACGATTCACTTCGACATTGTATTAGTTGGGATTTAGTTAAATCATGGTGAATCGAGTCATACGAATGAGGCTTCCAATGTATGGGACATTGCTACTCAATGCATGCTAGTCAGCCTGCGTAGTAAACATTTCTAAGGTAGCTAAAATAAATATGACTAATCTCGTAAAGGTACATTTCCTGAAGAAAATGTGTGGGCTTGCTTAAGTTGAATAAATATATTTGTAGCCTAACATAACCATTTGATCTTTGATATATTGAATAAGCTACTTATTTTAAAAGGCTTTAAAAAAATGTGGTTGTAATTTTACAATGTTTTACATCAAGGGTGGTTAACCATCCTCCAGGAGAGCTAATGGGTGTGCAGGCTTTTATTCCAGTCCCACCAGCAACCCACATTTTAGAAATTAGCTGCTCAACCGGACCTTGATAAACTGGCTCTGATATGTTTGAGCAGGGCTTGATCAAAAGCCTGTGTAACAGTGTAGGTTCCGTCCCTCTCTTTGCCCCAACCCGGGCTCGAACCAGGGACCCTTGCACACATCAACAACTGACACCCCACGAAGCATCGTTACCCATCGCGCCACAAAAGCCGCGGCCCTTGCAACGCAAGGGGCAACCCTACTTCAAGTCTCAGAGCGAGTGACGTCACCGATTGAAACGCTATTAGCGCGCACCACCGCTAACTAACTAGCCATTTCACATCGGTTACACCTGCACACCCCTCCCCAAGGGGAGAGCGGGAATAATTTCTGACTGTACATTTTGTACTGCTTTGGTAAAATTCTCTGCTCTGTTTGGCCTAGGGCTGGGCTGTATACCGTATTTTACGATATACCGGTATTTATGCACGGACCGGTTTGGGTTTTACTTTACCTTCTGTAACGGTATTTTAAAGTTTGGTTAAATGTGATACGCTGTGTGTAGCATCTATTTTTATAGTTTACTTTGCTGTCACCTCTCTGCTCTCTCTCTCTCTCTCTCCATGCCACTTTCCACACAGACCTATCCCTGTCAATCAAGGAGCGCATTTATTGCTCCTCGACCACGAGACACTTGTATTCAGTCTGCATGGTCAATGCAGCACATGCAACAGTGTTGATAGCTAGCTAATAGATGTACTGAGTCAGAGCAAACTTAATTACCTATACAGTCTGATAACACCCGTGATGGTGTAGACCTAAACCAGCATGTTGTTTGTGCAATAGTATCTTCTATATCAAAGCGAGATACGCAAAGCATGAATATGTTAGCTACATGAAGTAGCTAAGTGAAAACATTCAATGTAGACAAAGATTATACGGTCCAACAGGAAACACTTATCAACACTTTGGTTCCTACCCTGTCACAATAACTCCACTCTGGCATTTTAATTTGTTGTCATGTCAAACATTTTACATTTTACATTTTAGTCATTTAGCAGACGCTCTTATCCAGAGCGACTTACAAATTGGTGCATTCACCTTATAATATCCAGTGGAACAACCACTTTACAATAGTGCATCTAAATCTTTTAAGGGGGGGGGTTAGAAGGATTACTTTATCCTATCCCAGGTATTCCTTGAAGAGGTGGGGTTTCAGGTGTCTCCGGAAGGTGGTGATTGAGTCCGCTGTCCTGGCGTCGTGAGGGAGCTTGTTCCACCATTGGGGTGCCAGAGCAGCGAACAGTTTTGACTGGGCTGAGCGGGAACTGTGCTTCCTCAGAGGTAGGGAGGCGAGCAGGCCAGAGGTGGATGAACGGAGTGCCCTTGTTTGGGTGTAGGGCCTGATCAGAGCCTGAAGGTACGGAGGTGCCGTTCCCCTCACAGCTCCGTAGGCAAGCACCATGGTCTTGTAGCGGATGCGAGCTTCGACTGGAAGCCAGTGGAGAGAGCGGAGGAGCGGGGTGACGTGAGAGAACTTGGGAAGGTTGAACACCAGACGGGCTGCGGCGTTCTGGATGAGTTGTAGGGGTTTAATGGCACAGGCAGGGAGCCCAGCCAACAGCGAGTTGCAGTAATCCAGACGGGAGATGACAAGTGCCTGGATTAGGACCTGCGCCGCTTCCTGTGTGAGGCAGGGTCGTACTCTGCGAATGTTGTAGAGCATGAACCTACAGGATCGGCTCACCGCCTTGATGTTGGTGGAGAACGACAGGGTGTTGTCCAGGGTCACGCCAAGGCTCTTAGCACTCTGGGAGGAGGACACAAGGGAGTTGTCAACCGTGATGGCGAGATCATGGAACGGGCAGTCCTTCCCCGGGAGGAAGAGCAGCTCCGTCTTGCCGAGGTTCAGCTTGAGGTGGTGATCCGTCATCCACACTGATATGTCTGCCAGACATGCAGAGATGCGATTCGCCACCTGGTTGTCAGAAGGGGGAAAGGAGAAGATTAATTGTGTGTCATCTGCATAGCAATGATATGAGAGACCATGTGAGGATATGACAGAGCCAAGTGACTTGGTGTATAGCGAGAATAGGAGTGGGCCAAGAACAGAGCCCTGGGGGACACCAGTGGTGAGAGCACGTGGTGCGGAGACAGATTCTCGCCACGCCACCTGGTAGGAGCGACCAGTCAGGTAGGACGCAATCCAAGCGTGCGCGGTGCCGGAGATGCCCAGCTCGGAGAGGGTGGAGAGGAGGATCTGATGGTTCACGGTATCAAAGGCAGCAGATAGGTCTAGAAGGATGAGAGCAGAGGAGAGAGAGTTAGCTTTAGCAGTGCGGAGAGCCTCCGTGACACAGAGAAGAGCAGTCTCAGTTGAATGCCCAGTCTTGAAACCTGACTGATTAGGATCAAGAAGGTCATTCTGAGAGAGATAGCAAGAGAGCTGGCCAAGCACGGCGCGTTCAAGAGTTTTGGAGAGAAAGGAAAGAAGGGATACTGGCCTGTAGTTGTTGACATCGGAGGGATCGAGTGTAGGTTTTTTCAGAAGGGGTGCAACTCTCGCTCTCTTGAAGACGGAAGGGACGTAGCCAGCGGTCAAGGATGCGTTGATGAGCGAGGTGAGGTAGGGGAGAAGGTCTCCGGAAATGGTCTGGAGAAGAGAGGAGGGGATAGGGTCAAGTGGGTAGGTTGTTGGGCGGCCGGCCGTCACAAGACGCGAGATTTCATCTGGAGAGAGAGGGGAGAAAGAGGTCAAAGCACAGGGTAGGGCAATGTGAGCAGGACCAGCAGTGTCGTTTGACTTAGCAAACGAGGATCGGATGTCGTCAACCTTCTTTTCAACATGGTTGACGAAGTCATCCGCAGAGAGGGAGGAGGGGGGGGGGGGGGGGGGGGAGGAGGATTCAGGAGGGAGGAGAAGGTAGCAAAGAGCTTCCTAGGGTTAGAGGCAGATGCTTGGAGTTTAGAGTGGTAGAAAGTGGCTTTAGCAGCAGAGACAGAAGAGGAAAATGTAGAGAGGAGGGAGTGAAAGGATGCCAGGTCCGCAGGGAGGCGAGTTTTCCTCCATTTCCGCTCGGCTGCCCGGAGCCCTGTTCTGTGAGCTCGCAGTGAGTCGTCGAGCCACGGAGCAGGAGGGGAGGACCGAGCCGGCCTGGAGGATAGGGGACAGAGGAAATCAAAGGATGCAGAGAGGGAGGAGAGGAGGGTTGAGGAGGCAGAATCAGGAGATAGGTTGGAGAAGGTTTGAGCAGAGGGAAGAGATGATAGGATGGAAGAGGAGAGAGTAGCGGGAGAGAGAGAGCGAAGGTTGGGACGGCGCAATACCATCCGAGTAGGGGGAGAGTGAGAAGTGTTGGATGAGAGCGAGAGGGAAAAGGATACAAGGTAGTGGTCGGAGACTTGGAGGGGAGTTGCAATGAGATTAGTGGAAGAACAGCATCTAGTAAAGATGAGGTCAAGCGTATTGCCTGCCTTGTGAGTAGGGGGGGAAGGTGAGAGGGTGAGGTCGAAAGAGGAGAGGAGTGGAAAGAAGGAGGCAGAGAGGAATGAGTCGAAGGTAGACGTGGGGAGGTTAAAGTCACCCAGAACTGTGAGAGGTGAGCCATCCTCAGGAAAGGAACTTATCAAGGCGTCAAGCTCATTGATGAACTCTCCAAGGGAACCTGGAGGGCGATAAATGATAAGGATGTTAAGCTTGAAAGGGCTGGTAACTGTGACAGCATGGAATTCAAATGAGGAGATAGACAGATGGGTCAGGGGAGAAAGAGAGAATGTCCACTTGGGAGAGATGAGGATTCCAGTGCCACCACCCCGCTGGCTCGATGCTCTAGGGGTATGCGAGAACACGTAGTCAGACGAGGAGAGAGCAGTAGGAGTAGCAGTGTTATCTGTGGTGATCCATGTTTCCGTCAGCGCCAGGAAGTCTAGGGACTGGAGGGTAGCATAGGCTGAGATGAACTCAGCCTTGTTGGCCGCAGACCGGCAGTTCCAGAGGCTGCCGGAGACCTGGAACTCCACGTGGGTCGTGCGCGCTGGGACCACCAGGTTAGAGCGGCAGCGGCCACGCGGTGTGGAGCGTTTGTATGGCCTGTGCAGAGGAGAGAGAACAGGGATAGGCAGACACATAGTAGACAAGCTACAGAAGAGGCTACGCTAATGCAAATGAGATTGGAGTGACAAGTGGACAAACAACACTGTATTCAAAGTACCCACTATTATATTGTAACTATAGAATTAGAATAACTATTCGATTTCCATGATTTCAACAGTTCACCCCCAATGTTTTTCTCTAAATCGCAATTGCAACATTCGATAAGAAATAGATGGTTTGCCCCTACATGGCAGTGTGGAAATTATCTCAAATGAGTGCTTGAAATGCGAAAATTGTGAAAATGTATTTTTCATTGGATTGAACAGATTAAAACAATCAGTATGGAGAAAGACCTGTTGAAATTACTTAGAATGTATGTGCTGCCACCCTAGTGCCACGCACTACTCATAAAGCAAATGTAGAACTTTTATTATTAAAAAACATAAAATACTGTCAAATACCATCATATTCTGGTCTACATTCCTCTTTTGCATTCTGTATCAAATATTTATTGAAATAGGCTATAGGAATAGGCAAATTACTCAATGTCACTTGTGTGCTGCCCTGCTGTGTGCTGCGAGAATCCGTTCTTTACTGCGGCTAAAGCATTGTCTGTCACATCACGATGTCATCACCATCGACAATGGCTGTCAATCATCGTCGATAGACTATGCTATCGTAATATCTCTCAACCCTACTTAATACTAAGCATGGTCATTAAAACACACAGTCACACAACTCCTGTACTCCCACTTTCATGAGGCTTGTAGGCATACTGCTTAGCCCCAGCCATTCCTGACTCTTCCCTGTCTGTCTGTATGCTCTGCTCCCTCTATTTGCCAAACTGCCCCTCCCCTTCCTTTACTGAGGCTATAATCTAACTGCAGCCAGCCTCTCCCCTCCTCTCTCACTCCCTCTCTCACTCCCTCTCTCTCTGTCTCACTCTCTCACACACACACACACACACACACACACACACACACACTGTTCAGCAGTCACTGCTCTGCATAGAGACATGGGTGTGCCTCTGCCGTTGTTGTTATGTATGTATTTTCTATCAACAACCACAAGTGGAACATGAAGACTGGGGCTGTGTCAATACCAAGGCATGTGTTCTGGCAGAAGAGAGGAGGGGAGGGGGGGGGGGTTGATCTTGTGCTTCTGATCCTCCCCCCCTCTCTTTCTCTCTCTCTATCAATTCAAAGGGCTTTATTGGCATGGGAAACATATGTTTACATTGTCAAAGAAAGTGAAATGGATAATAAACAAAAGGGACATAAACAATTAAAAATGAACAGTAAACATTACACTCTTAAAAGTTTCAAAATAATAGAGACATTTCAAATGTTATATTATGGCTATGTACAGTGTTGTAACAATGTGCAGATGGTTGAAGTACAAAATGGGAAGAAAAAAAAATGATGTGCTTCCCTGGTTGCCCTTTTCTTGTGGCTACAGGTCACAAGTCGTGCTGCTGTGATGGCATTAGTGTTGTTACGATACCAGACTTTTGACTTTGATACCAGGTTAAGTATCACAATGCTCGATACCGTCACGATACGCGACACCAAAATGATACCACGGCAAGAAAAGAAGGCGCATTAGCCTTCAGAATGGCATTTGATCCAGACAGATCTTTTGAGTTCAATATCATTACATTTTATTTATATTTTTGAATATATAAACTAACGTTCAAAAGTTTGGGGCCACTTAGAAATGTCCTTGTTTTTGAAAGAAGAGCTATTTTTTTTGTGTAGACATTAGAGGTCGACCGATTAATCGGAATGGCCGATTTAATTAGGGCCGATTTCAAGTTTTCATAACAATCGGTAATCGGTATTTCTGGCCACCGATGTTTTTAAATTTTTTTCCCCCAAATGTATTATATATTTATTTATTTATTTATATTTATTTATTTAACACTTATTTAACTAGGCAAGTCAGATTAAGAACACATTCTTATTTTCAATGACGGCCTAGGAACGGGGGTTAACTGCCTTGTTCAGGGGGAATTCGGGGATTCGTTTTTGCAACTTTCTGGTTACTAGTCCAACGCTCTAACCACCTGCCTTACATTGCACTCCACAAGGAGCCTGCATGGCAGGCTGACTACCTGTTACGCGAGGGCAGCAAGAAGCCAAGGTAAGTTGCTAGCTAGCATTGATCGTTTTTTAATAAGTTTAATCTTAACATAATCACTAGTTAACTACACAGGGTTGATGATATTACTAGTTTATCTAACGTGTCCTGCGTTGCATATAATCGATGCCGTGCCTGTTAATTTCTCATCGAATCACAGCCTACTTCGTCAAACGGGTGATTTAACAAGCGCATTTGCAAAAAAAGCACTGTCGTTGCACCAATGTACCTAACCATAAACATCAATGCCTTTCTTTAAAATCAATACACAAGTATATATTTTTAAACCTGCATATTTAGTTACAATTTCATGTTAGCAGGCAATAGTGTCACTGCTCTTGCATTCATTGCCTGGCTCGTTGCGAACTAATTTTACGTAATTATGACATACCATTGAAGGTTGTGCAATGTAACAGGAATATTTAGACTTAGGGATGCCACCCGCTAGATAAAATACGGACCGGTTCCGTATTTCACTGAAAGAAAAAAAACGTTTTGTTTTTTCGAGATGATAGTTTCTGGATTCGACCATATTAATGACCTAAGGCTCGTATTTCTGTGTGTTTTATTATAATTACGTCTATGATTTGATAGAGCAGTCTGACTGAGCGGTGGTAGGCACCAGCGCGCTAATAGCGTTTCAAACGTTACTTGCTCTGAGACTTGGGAGGGGTTGTTCCCCTTGCTCTGCATGGGTAACGCTGCTTTGAGGGTGGCTGTTGTCGATGTGTTCCTAGTTTGAGCCCAGGTAGGAGCGAGGAGAGGGACGGAAGCTATACTGTTACGCTGGCAATACTAAAGTGCTTATAAGAACATCCAATAGTCAAAGGTATATGAAATACAAATCGTATATAGAGAGAAATAGTCCTAGAATTCCTATAATAACTATAACCTAAAACTTCTTTACTGGGAATATTGAAGACTCATGTTAAAAGGAACCACCAGCTTTCATATGTTATCATGTTCTGAGCAAGGCACTTAAATTTTAGCTTTCTTACATGGCACATATTGCACTTTTACTTTCTTCTCCAACACTTTGTTTTTGCATTATTTAAACCAAATTGATCATGTTTTATTATTTATTTGAGGCTAAATTGATTTATTGATGTATTAAGTTAAAATAAGTGTTCATTCAGTATTGTTGTAATTGTCCTTATTACAAATAAATAAAAGAATCGGCCGATGAATCGGCAGCGGGGTTTTTGGTCCTCTAATAATCGGTATCGGTATCGGCGTTGAAAAATCATAATCGGTCGACCTCTAGTAGACATTGTTAATGTTGTAAATTACTATTGTAGCTGGAAACAGCAGATTTTTATGGAATATCTACATAGGCATATAGAGGCCCATTGCACGTTGTGTTAGCTAATCCAAGTGTATCATTTAAAGGGCTAATTGATCATTAGAAAACCCTTTTGCAATTATGTTAGCACAGCTGAAAACTGTTGTGGTGATTACAGAAGCAATACAACTGTCCTTCTTTAGACTAGTTGAGTATCTGGAGCATCAGGATTTGTGGGTTCGATTACAGGCTCAAAATGGCTAGAAACAAATAACTTTATTCTGAAACTCGTCAGTCTATTCTTGTTCTGAGAAATGAAGGCTATTCCATGCGAGAAATTGCCAAGAAACTGAAGATCTCGTACAACGCTGTGTATTACTCCCTTCACAGAACAGCGCAAACTGGCTCTAACCAGAATAGAAAGAGGAGTGGGAGGCCCCGGTGCACAACTGAGCAAGAGGATAAGTACATTAGAGTGTCTAGTTTGAGAAACAGACACCTCACAAGTCCTCAACTGGCAGCTTTGTTAAATAGTACCCACAAAACACCAGTCTCAACGTCAACAGTGAAGAGACTACTCTGGGGTGCTGGCCTTCTAGGTAGAGTTGCAAAGAAAAAGCCATATCTCAGACTGGCCAATAAAACTAAAAGATTAAGATGAGCAAAAGAACACAGACACTGGACAGCATCCCGGAAACGCCTCTTCACTGTTGACGTTGAGAGGGGGGGAAGGGTCATTAAAAACTCGGGAGTTGTCATGTCAACACACTTGTCCGTGCTGCTGTAAACTGCATCACAAGAGACATGCCAAATGGGAGATGTATTCAAAATGGACATCATTGATGCTTGAGTTGCTTTGTGCTTGAGATGATTTCCTGAACACTACTCATTGCATCCAAGTTTCTTGATGTAGGTGTTTCAAACAGTTGTCAGTCAAGGCAACTCATGAATTTAAGCTCCCCGCCCACTCAGCCAGTCTTTTCAAACTTCCTGGTATTTAGCCATGTGAGAACGTTATTTTTCTAAAATGTTGAACATTTCTAAAATATCTAAAAATATTATGAGTGATATTTTAGTCACTCAAAAGGCTATTTTACATGGGAATCCTGACAGTTCGGGACCTTTGTAATCAGCAATATTTTTGCGTTATGGTTTGCAAACAAGCTACTAGTGTAGTGAATTGATGTTGGCTTCAGCTGTAAGTTAGCAAGTTAAGTTGGCCTATAAAGCTGGATGCTACCGGTATCTTCTTGAATTGCAGTGTTCCAGCCTGTACTGGACATTGTTTTGGGCACAGTAATTATCTAGCAGTTTCAACATTTCTACAGTCGTGGCCAAAAGTTTTGAGAATGACACAAATATTAATATCCACAAAGTTTGCTGCTTCAGTGTCTTTAGATATTTTTGTCAGATGTTACTATGGAATACTGAAGTATAATTACAAGCATTTCATAAGTGTCAAAGGCTTTTATTGACAATTACATGAAGTTGATGCAAAGAGTCAATATTTGAAGTGTTGACCCTTCTTTTTCAAGACCTCTGCAATCCGCCCTGGCATGCTGTAAATTAACTTCTGGGCCACATCCTGACTGATGGCAGCCCATTCTTGCATAATCAATGCTTGGAGTTTGTCAGAATTTGTGGGTTTTTGTTTGTCCACCCGCCTCTTGAGGATTGACCACAAGTTCTCAATGGGATTAAGGTCTGGGGAGTTTCCTGGCCATGGACCCAAAAAATCAATGTTTTGTTCCCCGAGCCACTTAGTTATCACTTCTGCCTTATGGCAAGGTGCTCCATCATGCTGGAAAAGGCATTTTTCATCACCAAACTGTTTCTGGATGGTTGGGAGAAGTTGCTCTCGGAGGATGTGTTGGTACCATTCTTTATTCATGGGTGTGTTCTTAGGCAAAATTGTGAGTGAGCCCACTCCCTTGGCTGAGAAGCAACCCCACACATGAATGGTCTCAGGATGCTTTACTGTTGGCATGACACAGGACTGACGGTAGCGCTCACCTTGTCTTCTCCGGACAAGCTTTTTTCCGGATGCCCAACACAATCGGAAAGGGGATTCATAAGAGAAAATTACTTTACCCCAGTCCTCAGCAGTCCAATCCCTGTACCTTGTGCAGAATATCAGTCTGTCCCTGATGTTTTTCCTGGAGAGAAGTGGCTTCTTTGCTGCCCTTCTTGACACCAGGCCATCCTCTAAAAGTCTTTGCCTCTGGCACCGTCCCTACGGTGAAGCAAGGTGGTGGCAGCATCATGCTGTGGGGATGTTTTTCAGCAGGAGGGATTGGGAGACTAGTCAGGATCGAAGGAAAGATGAACAGAATAAAGTACGGAGAGATCCTTGATGAACACCTGCTCCAGAGTGCTCAGGACCTCAGACTGGGGCGAAGGTTCACCTTCCAACAGGACAACAACCATAAGCATACAGCCAAGACAATTCAGGAATGGCTTTGGGACATGTCTCTGAATGTCCTTGAGTGACCCAGTCAGAGCCCGGACTTGAACCCATTCAAACGTCTCTGGAGAGACCTGAAAATAGCTGTGCAGCAACTCTTCCCATCCAACCTGACAGCTTGAGAGTATCTGCAGAAAATAATGGGAGAAACTCCCTTAAAACCTCTTACATCTAGACGTTCCGCTAGCGGAACACCTGCTCCAATATCCAATGATAGGCGTGGCGCGAATTACAAATTCCTCAAAAATACAAAAACTTCAATTTTTCATAATATGATTATTTCACAGCATTTTAAAGATAAGACTCTCCTTTATCTAACCACACTGTCCGATTTCAAAAAGGCTTTACAACGAAAGCAAAACATTAGATTATGTCAGCAGAGTACCAAGCCAGAAATAATCAGACACCCATTTTTCAAGCTAGCATATAATGTCACAAAAAACCAGAAGACAGCTAAATGCAGCACTAACCTTTGATGATCTTCATCAGATGACAACCCTAGGACATTATGTTATACAATACATGCATGTTTTGTTCAATCAAGTTCATATTTATATCAAAAACCAGCTTTTTACATTAGCATGTGACGTTCAGAACTAGCATACCCCCCGCAAACTTCCGGCGAATTCACTAAGAATTTAATAAATTACTCACGATAAACGTTCACAAAAAGCATAACAATTATTTTAAGAATTATAGATACAGAACTCCTCTATGCACTCGATATGTCCGATTTTAAAATAGGTTTTTGGTGAAAGCACATTTTGCAATATTCTGAGTAGATAGCCCAGGCATCACGGGCTGGCTATTTAGACACCCGGCAAGTTTAGCACTCACCAATATCAGGTTTACTATTATAAAAGTTTGATTACCTTTTGTTGTCTTCGTCAGAATGCACTCCCAGGACTGCTACTTCAATAACAAATGTTGGTTTGGTCCAAAATAATCCATCGTTATATCCAAATTGCGGCGTTTTGTTCGTGCGTTCCACACACTATCTGAAAGGGTAAATAAGGGTCGTGCGCAATTCGTGACAAAAAAAATCTAAATATTCCATTACCGTACTTCGAAGCATGTCAACCGCTGTTTAAAATCCATTTTTATGCAATTTTTCTCGTAAAAAAGCGATAATATTCCGACCGGGAATCTCCTTTTAGCTAAACAGAGGAAAGTAAACAAAGCTTTCGGTCGACGCGGGCACGAGCCTGAGTCTCACAGTACTGTAACCAGCCACTACCCAAACGCACTACTTTTTTTCAGCCAGAGCCTGCAAAGCCACGATTCAGCTTTTTACCGCCTTCTGAGACCCTATGGCAGCCGTAGGAAGTGTCACGGGACAGCTAAGATCCTCACTCTTCAATAAACAGAGACAAGAAGAACGACACCTTGTCAGACAGGCCACTTCCTGCCTGAAACCTTGTCAGGTTTTTGCCTGCCAAATGAGTTCTGTTATACTCACAGACACCATTCAAACAGTTTTAGAAACTTTAGGGTGTTTTCTATCCATATGTAATAAGTATATGCATATTCTAGTTACTGGGTAGGAGTGGTAACCAGATTAAATCGGGTACGTTTTTTATCCACCCGTGAAAATACTGCCCCCTAGCCATAACAGGTTAATACATGTGTAGTGTCATACCCAAGACGACTCGAGGCTGTAATCGATGCCAAAGATGCTTCAACAAAGCAAAGGTCTGAATATTTATGTAAATGTGATATTTCTAAAAACCTGTTTTTGCTTTGTCATTTTGGGTTATTGTGTGTAGGAGGGAAAATTATTTAATACATTTTAGAATAAGGCTGTAACGTAACAAAATGTGGAAAACGTTCCATGCAGTCATGGCTCTGTATAATACTGTAAGTTTCCTTGAATTTGTGTTCTGGACCTGGGGACTGTGAAAAGACCCATGGTGGCATGTCTGGTGGGATAAGTGTGTGTGTCAGTGCTGTGTGTAAGTTGACAATGCGAACAATTTGGAATTTCCAACACATTTGTTTCTTATAAAAACAAGAAGCAATGCTGTCAGTCTTTCCTCAATTCCTAGCCAAGAGAGACTGGCATGCATAGTATTGATATTAGCCCTCTGATTACAATGAAAAGCTAAATGTGCCGCTCTGTTTTGGACCAGGAGCCGATTAACTAGGTCCATATTTGCAGCACTTGACCATAAGACTGGACAGTAATCAAGATAAGATGAAACTAGAGCCTGCAGGACTTGCTTTATGGAGTGTGGTGTCAAAAACCGCAGAGCATCTCTTTATCACGGACAGACCTCGCCCCATCTTTACAACCGTTGAATCAACATGTTTTGGCCATGACGGTTTACAATCTAAGGTAAAACCGAGTAATTTAGTCTCAAGTTGCTCAACAGACACACCATTCATTACCAGATTCAGCTGATGTCTAGAACGTAGGGAATGATTTGTACCAAATACAATGCACCTTAGTTTTAGAGATGTTCTGGACCAGTTTATTACTGGCCACATATTCTAAAACTGACTGCAACTCTTTGTTTAGGGTTGCAGTGACTTCACTAGTTGTGGTTGCTGA